>NC_091121.1:6920936-7238436 GCF_040183065.1 Periplaneta americana
GAAACTATTATCAAATACCTTAATATAATAATACAAGACAGCTAGCAGTTTTACGTTCGAACGACGATGGTGCTGCTACCTACCTGCGGGGATGGAGATACTCGCGAAACAAGCTGTAATCAACTGCAATGTATATTGTTGCTGGGCTAGTTAATAGTTTTATTAATTAGTGCTGTGTTAAAATGTCAGGGTGTATACGTGCTGTTTATAATTGTGACAATTGCAGCATTACAAATTGCTCCAAATCGTACTTTCGATTTCCGACAGTTCATAAAACGTAAGTCAACAACATTCTTTAGTAGGCCTAATTCCTTCGTCTTTTTTGTGTTGATAGAAAAATACAAATTAGTTTGTTTTATTTAGACCTAATAAATGAATAGAGGTTAAAATGTATTGGATTTTAATGTTTTAGTCAAATGAAGTTTTATTGTTGTCCACATGCATTTACTAATTATTACTAGCATCAGATTACTATCAATTTTATCTTTGCAGTTGTCAGCAATGCGTATATAAAACATTACTGTAAATTCATTCCTAATATCAGATTGATTTTGTCTCGGTAAACCACAGAAAAAATAATGTAACAATTAATTGCGGAAAGTAAAATGAAGTATGCAATATTTCTCATAATATGCAGCTTTGATATAAGATAATAATTTTACATTAAATATTATTCAACATTTCTGAAGTGTTTCACATATAATTCCACAATAGTAACTCACGTTTTAAACAATACTCCAAATCTCGCTATGTTAATATTTGTATATGTGGACGTAATTCCATCCATCTGCGCTAGATGTCAGGTCCGCGATTTTTCGCACTCACACCAATGATACTAGTATACAGCTGTCCGGTATTGTTATAGGCCCTAGTAAGGTATTTGCTATTATTATGGAGCTTTTTAAGGAGACGGAAACACAAAAATCATATTGCTCATGAAATAATCTAGTCGTTGAGTAGTAAAAGTTGGTAACGGTAAAGTACATTGTATGCGAATTCCTTTCATTTCCCGGTTATAAGAGGAAATAGAAGTGATGAATCATAGATGGCTGGCGAGTGAACCATTTTGCGTACCTTTCATGTTTCACTGATCACAGACAAATACAGGGCAATTAAAATGATCCATCAGGTTTTAAGGCAAATATTTACGAAAACTATGGAGCAATATGTTTGTGCTAATTATGAATCGAAAGAAAAACTCTGAAAGTTTACTTTTCCATTGTTGTAACTCCGGCGCGTGTAGATAGACGGCAGCACAAGTGTAGTTTTCAAAATGGTGTCTATGCAACAGAAAGCGTTCGCAGTTTTGAAATATGAGAAGTCATTTTCCTTTGTTACCGTACAGCATGCGTTCCAGAGACAATATCCTGGAACCTCACCGCCAGGTCACCAAAGCATTCTGCGATGACATCGTCAATTGAAGGCAACTGATAAAGATAAAAGCAGTGGACGCGAAACGTTTCTAATGAAACAGTGGAGCGAGTGAGGACGAGTTTCATTCGTAACCCTCAGAAATCAACATACGCGATAGTCGGGAACTTGATTGTATGGAAAATTTTACGAATCCGATTGCAACATACAGTTACTGCAAAAGCTAAAACCGGAAGACGTCGTCATACGATTTGAGTTTTGTAATTACAGTCCGCATCACCGTTTTTGGCGTGTGAAATACGTAATGGGAACGTTAAGTGCGAGTGTTTTACATTTGCCGCAGTCAGTCTGACAAGTGTGTTTGACAAATGACTGATGTGACGTGTATAGGAAGTGGTACCATTCTCAGCTGCACTACCAACATGCTCACAAACTGGGTAATAGATACCTAGGACACACGCCAAAAATGCTGGTGCCTGCCGTACATGCAGGCCACTATGGAGAAGAATGAAGGTATTGAGGACCTTCTAGTATTTAATGAAGAGATCAGAAGTCAAAAGTACATTTTTATGTCTCATATATGATAAATAATATTTTCAGGATCATAATAGGGCCCGTATTTCATGCAGACACGAAACTTCTGAGAACTAAACAACACAGAAAGCAGGAGTACTGCACTCACCAAGAGCAGCTGCAACAGCAGCACCAGCAGAAGCAGCACGGCTTGCTGGGACGTTGCAGAGGCGCTTGTTGTTGCTGCTGGGGTTGCTGTTGTTGTTGCTGCTGCTGCCCCCCTGCGGGCGCCAGTTGTTGCTGTTGTTGCTGTTGCTGCTGCTGTTGTCTGTTGTTCTGGTGGGGCGGCGTGGCGGAGTTGTTGCCGGACGAGGTGCTGCCCCCTCGCAGGCGGCACCCCGAGCCGGAGTTGGGCTTCTCCCCGCCCGCTGACTCACTCGCGTTGGACATCTGTAACCACAAATTTACAACACACTGTATAGTATGAGAAATTTAAAATTTAACAAGTGGAAACACGCAATATAGTTTATTTGACTATTACACTTTTACTACGTCACACTACTTTCGACCAATAAAACGGTACGAAAGGACGTCTTTCAACCAATCACGGCTGCTTATCGCACAATTTTATCGCGTCCGTAGCATTTGTTTCTTTGTTTGCCAACATTTCAAACTGCACTGGTCTGGACGTCAAAAAACAGAAAATTACAAACCACTCCAGTCGATGCACAGAACTTTCAAATATGACTCGCATTGGCATTCAAGAACAAGAATTAATAAAGATCACTGATCATACATGAAGAGCACCATTCGGAAATCTTGAATAAGTTGAGGGATACACCATGTACATTGCCGAGTTCACTTCTTTTACGCACACGTCCAATATAACATCAACTGAACCACCAACCACTAAAACATTCAAATTTGAAAATCGTACTTTCAATAATTGTTTCTTTTACAATTATTCATGCTTATTTTTTATTTCATTATCGTTAATTAAAACGTTTCTTGTTTATTTCATCATCCCTAATTAAAACTTTTCTATTATTTAGGTTATGTTTGTTATAGCTTCTGCTATATGATATTATAGATAGTCACGTATCAGAGATTGTTTAATACTAAGATTTATTGAAAATCATCTGTCAAATGACGTTGATTACTGGGATCCGGATGATTGAAGTGGAATGCAAATGTTTTAATAAAAATGAAATTGAATCAACAAAGCCTTCTTGACTAGTAACAGTCCACAGAGTTCAATGATGATTCCATAGTTGGCACAACTGATACCGGTAACAAGAAAACATAATCATAAAACACTACTGCTATCTAGCGTAATGTTGAGATGGTACAATAATACATTTGAAGACAGTTGTATTTTCGTAAGGCAATTAATATTTTATTGTATTGGAGTACTTCGTTACTTCTAATCTTTATATACTTTCTTCTAATCGTGTAATAGTCAATTAAATCCCACTCGAGTTTTGATTTTCTCTAGATAAATCAAAACCTCTAGTGAGATTACTGTTGATAAATAAGCGCTATGGCTTTTAATTATGCGTGATAAGTTTGTTTTTAATCATAGTAATTATGTAGGCCTATTAAAATGATGTAATTAACAATCGTGTAAAATTTCGACGAGTAGGGGGAGCAAAATAATAAATATATGATAAAACAAAGAAAATAAGGGAGTTGGTGAAGAGGGGTAAATGGTAAGGAAGAGAGAATGATAAAGAATAAGTGTAAGAGGAAAGAAGGACAAATGAAACAAATATATGATAAACAAAGACAATAAGGGAGTTGATGAAGAGGGGTAAATGGTAAGGAAGAGAGAATGATAAAGAATAAGTGTAAGAGGATAGAAGGACGAATGAAACAAATATATGATAAACAAAGACAATAAGGGAGTTGATGAAGAGGGGTAAATGGTAAGGAAGAGAGAATGATAAAGAATAAGTGTAAGAGGAAAGAAGGACAAATGAAACAAATATATGATAAACAAAGACAATAAGGGAGTTGGTGAAGAGGGGTAAATGGTAAGGAAGAGAGAATGATAAAGAATAAGTGTAAGAGGAAAGAAGGACGAATGAAACAAATATATGATAAACAAAGACAATAAGGGAGTTGATGAAGAGGGGTAAATGGTAAGGAAGAGAGAATGATAAAGAATAAGTGTAAGAGGAAAGAAGGACGAATGAAACAAATATATGATAAACAAAGACAATAAGGGAGTTGATGAAGAGGGGTAAATGGTAAGGAAGAAAGAATGATAAAGAATAAGTGTAAGAGGATAGAAGGACGAATGAAACAAATATATGATAAACAAAGACAATAAGGGAGTTGGTGAAGAGGGGTAAATGGTAAGGAAGAGAGAATGATAAAGAATAAGTGTAAGAGGATAGAAGGACGAATGAAACAAATATATGATAAACAAAGACAATAAGGGAGTTGATGAAGAGGGGTAAATGGTAAGGAAGAGAGAATGATAAAGAATAAGTGTAAGAGGATAGAAGGACGAATGAAACAAATATATGATAAACAAAGACAATAAGGGAGTTGATGAAGAGGGGTAAATGGTAAGGAAGAGAGAATGATAAAGAATAAGTGTAAGAGGAAAGAAGGACGAATGAAACAAATATATGATAAACAAAGACAATAAGGGAGTTGATGAAGAGGGGTAAATGGTAAGGAAGAAAGAATGATAAAGAATAAGTGTAAGAGGATAGAAGGACGAATGAAACAAATATATGATAAACAAAGACAATAAGGGAGTTGATGAAGAGGGGTAAATGGTAAGGAAGAGAGAATGATAAAGAATAAGTGTAAGAGGATAGAAGGACGAATGAAACAAATATATGATAAACAAAGACAATAAGGGAGTTGATGAAGAGGGGTAAATGGTAAGGAAGAGAGAATGATAAAGATTAGGTGTAAGTGTAAGAGGAGAGAGGAACGAATTGGTCACGTAACACGTAAAAATATTAAAAGTAATGTAAGGAAAGAGAATGCTGGCCCGTGTACAGAAATTTGAAGATCAGCATCATCAAGAGTGCTGTGAACAATAAATCATTATGTCATATAACATATTATAAATGGTACCAGTTCGCACGTGACGTCTGATGTGAACAATATGACGGTGATGCATCCATTAGTTACTACGTATAACAGGTGAACAGTTCTAGGTTATTCTGTGGAAAGTATTGGGCGCCGAAAATAAAAACACGTGCTTAGTACTCTATACTATTCGTGTTAAAGAAAAAAAAACAATGCCTCCTTTGGTGTAGTTCTTCTGTAGAATTATCACACTTTTATGTAGGTCTGCTTTTCTCTTTCAATATCTTCAATATGTAAGGAAAAATCTTCTTTCAATATTTCTAATTTAATAATAGTAATTTGGATTTGACGTTTCAACATCCATTGCGCTAACCCTCAAGCTAGGCTGAAATACAGCTGTTAACAGACGGTTTCTTTGCCTTCGTGTGTGTTTGACCCCAGACAAAACTAGTCGAGCGGTTTGGCCAGAACTCCAGTATATGTATAGAGCTCAATGGCAGATATCGAAGGAAAGGCAAAACCCAGAGAATTTTCTAGCAAACATGTAATCTTTTACTCGCAATGTTTACTCAAATACACGCAGACGGAGGTAAACAAGGGAGGAAACGACGCCTATTGTCCTTAACTCCGCCAGAATAAATAAACAACAAATAAATAAAAACGCACGAACAAATAACCAAGAAAACAAACAAATAAATATATGAGAAAATAATAACATAACGAAAGAATCAAATTAATAAATAGATAATCAAATAAAGATAAATAAATAAATAATCAAATAAACAATCAAAGAAATGAACAAACAAATAAACTAATAAACAAATAGAAATATAAATAAAAAAATAAATAACCATTAAATAAAAATATGCAAATAAATAACAAAATAAATAAATAATCATTAAATAAATAAATACGCAAATAAACAAATATATACTGAACTAAATAAACAAATAAATAATCATTAAATAAATAAATACGCAAATAAACAAATATATAATGAAGTAAATAAACAAATAATCATTAAATAAATAAATACTGAACTAAATAAACAAATAAATAATCATTAAATAAATAAATACGCAAATAAACAAATATATAATGAAGTAAATAAACAAATAATCATTAAATAAATAAATACGCAAATAAACAAATATATACTGAACTAAATAAACAAATAAATAATCATTAAATAAATAAATACGCAAATAAACAAATATATACTGAACTAAATAAACAAATAAATAATCATTAAATAAATAAATACGCAAATAAACAAATATATAATGAAGTAAATAAACAAATAATCATTAAATAAATACGCAAATAAAGAAATATATAATGAACTAAATAAACAAATAAATAATCATTAAATAAATAAATACGCAAATAAACAAATATATACTGAACTAAATAAACAAATAAATAATCATTGAATAAATAAATACGCAAATAAACAAATATATAATAAAGTAAATAAACAAATAATCATTAAATAAATACGCAAATAAAGAAATATATAATGAACTAAATAAACAAATAAATAATCATTAAATAAATAAATACACAAATAAACAAATATATAATGAACTAAATAAACAAATAATCATTAAATAAATACGCAAATAACCAAATAAATAAATTGTCATTAAACAAAAAATACGGAAATAATCGAATAAATAATTAACTGAATGAAGAAAAAATAAGCAATCATTAAATGAATAAGCAAAGTAACAAATAAATAATTAAAGAAATAAGTAAATAATCAAATAAATAAATAAATACACAACTAAGCAAATAAGTAATTAAATAAACATAAATAGCTAATTAGCTAGGGCTAAATAAACAAATAATCGTTAAATAAATAAACAAATAAATAAGTAATCAAATATAGTCAAATATGTTAGTAAATAAATAATCATTAAATAAATATGCAAATAAGCAAACAATTAAATAAATTAATATATAAATAACTGAATAAATAAATAGATAATGTAATTAATATAGACCTATAAACTAACAAATAAATACGGTAATCATAAAATAAATAAATAAATTATTAAACAAATAGATAATAAAATAAATAGATAGATAAATAACCAATAATCAAGGAAATAAATTAATAATTAAAAAAAAGTAAATAATTAAATAAACAAACACACATTTAAATAAATAAATAAATAAACATACATTTAAATAAATAAATAATTAATTAAATAAATAAGTAAATAAATAAATAAAATTCACAAGATCAGATGGTATAACTAATATGTGCCAAATACGGGTAAACCACGGTTGGGCTTAAGCAAACAATTACAAAATATTTTTACACATTCTCATCCTCAAATTCAGACCATACTCAAGCTCAATATTCACCAATTTTCGGTTCGTCTATCAACTTATACTTTGAATGAAAGTAAACAACAACAGTATGGCACATGTATTGTAAGATAATTATGTACATACAGTACCTCAGCAGTTCATTCTCATCTTCTGTCACGATTAAATAGAATTTAGCCCAAATATCACTAGCCATAACACCTCCACATCTCATTTTGTAGCTACTTTCCTCTGTCTTCTTCAAAACAGCCTCTTTTCCCTCCATATATCGCTGCATTGAATAAGAATTCATTACGAAACCCCTGGCTACTGGGGCAAAATGTTTACGTCCGCTACGAGTGACGACGTCGAAGAACACTAGATGAGGGAAGCTACGGGTTAAAGCTATGTCTCCCTCCCCAGCCAGCCAGCAGCTTGTCCTCACCACCCCCACCAAGATACGTACCCCAGGAACGTCCAGTTTCCGACTCTCTTACGTATAGTACAGTGTGAGCCAAAAGTCTCATTACTCCTGTGCATTAGACACATCCCTATTTGTTCTATGACACACAACATTAGTAGTGCCCGATCGTGTGGACTTCATTTATTTATTTATTTAATAATTTATTTAGTGTCATTAATTAATTTATTTACTAATAGACAATCTTCTGCGGATCTCTGAAAAAAGAATTAAGGAAGAGACTAGTGAAGTGTTTTGTGTGGAGTGTGGCATTGTACGGAGCAGAAACATGGACATTACGACGAAGTGAAGAGAAGCGAATAGAAGCATTTGAAAAGTGGATATGGAGAAGAATGGAGAGTGTGAAATGGACAGACAGAGTAAGATGTGAAGCTATGTTGGAAAGAGTGGATGAAAAAAGAACATGAATGAATAAATAAGTGAATGAAATAATAAATAAATTAATTAAATAATAAGTGAGTGAGTAAATAAGTAAACAAACAAACATTAAATTTTAAACATTCATTCATTGATAGTGTTCTGCACAAAGAAAGGTCTTTCACTACAAACCCAGCATTCTCCTATCTTTTCTATATTCTGCTTTCCTCTTTGTCTCCGCGTATGATTCACATATCTTAATGTCGTCTATCATCTGAAGTTACGAAATCTTTCCACGCCGACCAAATGCTATTTCGAGAATGATGAGCGAGACTCGAAGCGCACGAGAATGACGAGACGAGACTCGAAAGACAAATGCAACGAACACAGCTAGCGAGAGCGGCAGTTAGTTTTATTCATCTGCAACATAAAATACTCTGGAGTAATTAGGTGTCAATAGCCACATTTGATCCCCTGTTATCATACTAAAGGGTGTACCAAAAAGGACGCCAGATTTAATAATGTTAATTAACTTCAACAAAAACCGATAACAGTCACCAACCCAACAACAAAACAATTGCACAACGCCCCAACGATGATTTGTTGTCGTTAGGTTGTGGACACTATCATTTGTTCTATTATCTGTTTTTTGTTGCATTTATTCACATTAAATCAGACGTTCTTGTTGGAGCACTCTATATAAAGAAAGAAGATTCTTCACCTCTCTCTTATTACTATTTAAAATCATCCACACCCTCTTACCTAGCATCTCGTTTTGTTTACCTTTCACTACCTCGAACCCGGAACATGTACCTTCTCTCTATTCCTCTGCACAGAACATCCTTCTACTCATCATCTTTCAGCATATCTATTCCACGCCTCTGGAATTCTCTCCCTGACCACGTCACAGACTGTCGGACAATATCAAAATTCAAATTTAAATTTAAAAATCACATTCTAGTTCGTGGAATTGCTTGTTGAACACCTGTCAGGTTGCGCAACTTCACCTTAACCCATGACATATAGTAAATATTGTAACTATGCTGTTGTAAAATTGAAAATTAATATGTAATGTATTTATTATTATTATTATTATTATTGCTATTATTATTATTATTATTATTATTATTATTATTATTATTGCCAGTTATCAATATCATCATTGCTATCTCTGTTTTCTTTCTTTTCGTTGTATTAGCTCGATGAGAGCTCTATAATGTATTTTTGACTCTGTTGACCCTCTATAGGGCTTTAACTTAATTTGTATTATTTTCATCAGTGTTTGTATTTCTTTTTTGTATTTATATGTGCTATCTGGTAGCATGGAAGAGAAGGCCTTATGGCCTTAATCCTGTCAGATTAAATAAATTATTAAATTAAATTAAATTAAATTATATTGATGTATTACTATTATACATGAAGATGAGAATAACATTTAAGCTATTTATATAGTGATTTATTTCGCTTTCTTTGCACTATGAAAACAAATCGCAAATCCTTAACCCATCCTCAGGTGTTCAGAAAACAGCTTCGGCTGAGAAATATAGTCGCGTCGCTGTTATTTCCGGCGTGACTCCTCTTCTTTGCTTACGTCTTAGGAAGACTCTATTGTAACGTCTAGGTGAGTAGTATCGTTCGTCATTTTTGTTCTTTCGTTGCCTAGCTACCAGACGAGGAATCTATTTGCCGCACCGTTAAAGATTATCATGTCGTAGCTCGTATGATAAAACAAACGCACTATAACTGAACAAATAATTGAGCGGAAAAAACGTCCTCTTGCGCTTTCTGCGAACGCCAACGAAAGAACCAAAATGGCGGGCGATTATATTATGTATTTATCGAGCCTTAGGAAGTGCATAACGTCATCAGCAGAATGACAAGACGCACACGTTTAAATGTTGCCGACCTTCAACGTGATTGGCTGCCGGAATAAGAGAGACAGAGACATCATTTTATTTTTACTAACATTTTTAATATTAACCTGGCTATACCTTTGGATTAACGTTTGAAAACCGGAAACACCGTTTGCTACCCCCTTCTTCGACTGGAGTTCGATGATGCTGGCGTATCACTTTACTAGGTATAGGAGGGAAGAAAAATACTTCATCCATTGTACGTAAACTGGGAAATATCGCAATTTTGAATTTCAAAATTTTCATTAGGTTTTTGTTTAATAAAAATACAGTACAGTGTTAATAATAAGTGTGTTTGCTCACGAACTGAGTTATCCATGCGGACATATTCATTATGCAGTGGATATTATACTGTCTACAGCACATTAGCGTACAATATAGAGAATGCAGTTAAATTGAAAATAATTATAATATGGATATTTAAAGACATTTTTGAAAATGATGGCCGTTCATTTCGATACAGGCTTCAGTTCTTTTGTGCATATTATCGCACTATAGACTATTGCATCTAATTCCAATTACCAGTTTCGTTCTTCGTACTAGTAACTCATGTTGAAATAATTCTGTACCTACTCTATAAAAGAGTACCTTACGTACTGTAAATTCAATCTTCACTTCTGCTCGACCCGCACAGATAAAATTACTCAGACATACTATCTACTGTCCGTCCAAGTGGTTATGTTGCAGGATCGTAGAAAGGGGAGAAATTACGTGACAGTTAATTACTTAACGAGGCCCTTTAATTTAAGTTATTTTAAACAGTTGTATAACATTACGTAGACGTCCAATTCCTAACAGAAATTAATGTTTTCAGAAAAGAGCTAAAACAGCCCAGACACTAGACTTTACAAAGGGGTGAACAGAAGCAGGTGGGGGAAATCGGGATGCGACGTAGGCAAACGGGCGACAGTACCTGTGCGAAAATATGATTCAATATTGAAAGTTCTTTCGTTACTGGAAAAGGCGAACATATTTCTGGAACGTACCATGCTCACTAACTCTGTACTGATTACTATATGCGGTCTTGGTTCTGTGTGGAGGACAGTTGGAACTTCATTAGTAGAAGGGGTGGGAGTGAAGTACATTAAAAAAATCAGGTACAATAAAAATTGAAGTAAAAATAAAATGATGTCCCTGTACAAGCAATATCACTGTAGTAGTCCAAGAGAAATCGCTGTACACAGAAAGACGATGAGAAGGAAGGCTTGACGAAAACCGTTCATAAGATGTCAAAAATGTTGAAATATTTTATTTTCTTTTCATAGAGACTTTGAAATAGTTCTTTCTTCTGTACTAGTGTAACAGAAACTTTTTTCTGTAGCACCAAAGTTTCTAAAATGAGAAAGAATAATTAATTAAGCTCAATCGAGTTATCCACAGCTCTTTAGTACACATAATATTATCTTGAACCTCAAAGGGATATTTTATGCTTCACAATAAAGCCCATGAGAAAATAATAACAATAATAATTCCACCCTTTTGGGAGCTTCATTAAGGCACATTTAACTGACCATCAATTCAGCATTACCATCCTTCTGCCCGTGAATTACGGTGAACGTAATACACTCATTCAGTTGTAAAAGTGCCGGGTCCTGCAGAGGGGTTATGTACCCTAAATCTGTCGTCTGAACTCTGCCTCTCGGACATCTGTTGAAACCACTAACGAAGCGCTTTAAGCGAGATCGTAAAATGCAAGCAACCCTCGGGTTGGATACTTGGGTTGCTCCCTGCATAAGCCGTTCTTCTCCATCAGGGGGGATATATTGAGAATCTGCATTCAACAGATTGCTGGAAGAGTGCCAGAAATATGGCTAAACTCTTTACAAGCTTCAAGAGCAAATTATTGAAGATGATGAGAGGTTCGGATTTCGGAGCCAACTTCCTTACACAACGGAGAATGCTGACAAGTCTGGAAACGAAGTGGAGGTAGCAAGACATCATATGGAAACTCTGTTGTTAGTTTCTTGAATTGAAATACACTTTTAGGACGAAACATTCTAAATAACATAACATTTTTAGAGTATAACATTACATGTGATAACTGTTTTAGGAAAAGATTCATAACCTGTATAGATAACGAAAAAAAAATCGATACATCTATATATATATGATTTGAACTGGTAATGGAAATTACGGGAAAACGGCTGAACGGATTTTAATAAATGATCCCTCATTTTGAAGCTTGAAACCCAAAGATTTTCAGAAAAATAGTAGTTTTCAGTGAAATGTCGATTTTTCTACATCATTTTCCTATTTTCCAAAATCTATCTTTCGTCAGTTTTGAGAACTAATTGTATTTCAGTATAAAACAAAACACACACTGCAATAAACAGTAGGCTATTACACGAAGGCCATGACCTGCAGGATTGCTGACATATTTAAAGCTCAAATTCAATTGGTTATAAAAACTTCAAGACTTAGGCTACTAAAAATAATTTACAGGTCTGATTCTGCGGTGTGTAATTTTCTGAGTACAGCTGTGTATTGGATATTAAAATCTACAAAACGTGAGGTGGTTTGATGACATTTACCATTAGAAATGAAATACGTATTATTATAGTTAATGCCATGATGCGATTATTTTTCATTAATTGTACATATTAATGCTATATTGATGATATGAAAGTGAAACGTTTTGGGGTTATGTAAGTAGAAGTAGAAAATATCTTAAATTAGATCTTCATTTCTATAATTTACTGAGTGGCGGCTGTATGGTGTATATATAACTACAAAACTTACGTAAGATAATAATATTGTTATTAAACATTCAATATTTTTATAGTTATTAATCAAGTGGAGTTGGGTCTTTTTCATACTTGCATTTCCGCGTTGAAACTCAAAAACTGAAGGTGGATAGGTTCAAGAAAAAGTATTTGGCATAAAAAAAACATTCAGAGGGAGTGTTTCATTATTACGGAAGCAAATAACTTTCAAAATGTCTGGCATTCTTCATTGAAAATAATTCTGAACAATTTATATTTGAAGTTCTTATGACTTAGTTTGCAGCATTTACTGCACAAGCCACTAGTTTAGATACAATTTTCTCTCGTTTACAAACATATTTGTGTTACAGTAAATCTTTCCACAAACAGAGTTGCAATATCAACCCGATATTCTGTTGTGTCTATGTATAGTCTTAGGAAAGAGTTTTGACGCACAGATATTTTATCAGTCCAGGAAAGGAAGCATTTGCGCATGATCAGATATACAACGAAACAAAACTAATTTTATTACTTTAACTAGTCGTTCTCTTATAACCAGGTCGTTCGTCCTCTGATCATGGGAAAATATCTATGCGACAAAACTTTTTCCTAAGACTGGACGTAGGGTATGTATGTATGTATGTATGTATGTATGTATGTATGTATGTATGTATGTATGTATGTATGTATGTATGTATGTATGTATGTATGTATGTATGTATGTATGCATGTACGCATGTATGTATGTATATAAAAATGTTTTATTTAACGACGCTCGCAACTTCCGAGTTTCTATCAGCGACGCCGGTGTGCCGAAATTTTGTCCCGCAGGAGTTCTTTTACATACCAGTAAATCTACTGACATGAGCCTGTCGCATTTAAGCACACTTACTAAATGCCATTGACCTGGCCCAGGATCGAACCCGCAACCTTGGGCATAGAAGGCCAGTGCTATACCAACTGCGCCAACCAGGCCAACTGCATGTATGTATGTGAAAAAAAAAATGTTTTATTTAACGACGCTCGCAACTGCAGAGGTTATATCAGCGTCGCCGGTGTGCAGAAATTTTGTCCCGCAGGAGTTCTTTTACATGCCAGTAAATCTACTGACATGAGCCTGTCGCATTTAAGCACACTTAAATGCCATCGAACTGGCCCAGGATCGAACCCGCAACCTTGCGCATAGAAGGCCAGCGCTATACCAACTGCGCCAACCAAGTCGACTGTATGTATGCATGTATGTATGTATGTATGTACGTATGTATGTATGTATGTATGTATGTAAAAAAAATGTTTTATTTAACGACGCTCGCAACTTCCGAGTTTATATCAGCGTCGCCGGTATGCCGAAATTTTGACCCGCAGGAGTTCTTTTACATAAAAGTAAATCTACTGACATGAGCCTGTCGCATTTAAGTACACTTAAATACCATCGACCTGGCCCGGGATCGAACCCGCAACCTTGAACATAGAAGGGCAGTGTTATACCAACTGTGCCAATCAGACCGACTGTATATATATATATATATATATATATATATATATATATATATATATATATATATATATAATGTTATATTTAACGACGCTCGCAACTGCCGAGGTTATATCAGCGTCGCCGTTGTGCCGAAATTTTGTCCCGCAGGAGTTCTTTTACATGCCAGCAAATCTACTGACATGAGCCTGTCGCATTTTAGCACACTTAAATACCATCGACCTTGCCCGGGATCGAACCCGCAACTTTGGGCATAGAAAGCCAGCGCAATACCAACTGCGCCAATCAGGCCGACTGTATGTATGTATGTATGTATGCATACCGGGCACTTAAAACTACCACTAAAAAATATATTACATTTATTCATTTATAGTGTTATACCAAGGACAAGTCTTTCACTGCAAACACAGATTTCTCCAATCTTTCCTATTTCCTGCCTTCCTCTTAATCTTCGCACATAATCAATATATATCTTAATGTCGTCTATCATCTGGTATCTTCTTCTGCCCACAACGTTTTTTCCATTTAACATTCCTTCCAGTGCATCCTTCAGTAGGCAGTTTATTTAATTCACTGACGCAGCCAATTCCTTTTTCTCTTTCTGATCAGTCTCAGCACAATTCTTTCTTCACCCATTCTTTCCAACACAGCTTCGTTTGTTATTCTGTCTGTCCATTTCACACGCTTCATTATTTTTTCTATCCACATTTCAAATACTTCTAGTCGCTCCTCTTCACTTAGTCGTAAGGTCCATGTTTCTGTCCTATACAATGCCACAGTCCACACAAAGCACTTCAGTAGTATCTTAGTTCTTTTTTCCAAAGGTCCGCAGAAGATGCTCCTTTTTCTATTAAAAGCTTCCTTGGCCATTGCTATCCTCCTTTTGACTTCCTGGCAGCAGCTCATGTTACTGCTTATAGTACATCTCCAAGTATTTGAAACTGTCCACTTGCTCTACTGCTTCATTTATAATTGACATCTTCTTTACTTTTCTTATTAAGACCATGGTCTTCGTCTTATTTGCATTTATCATCTCATACTCCTCACAGCTGTCATTTAGCTCCAGTAGCATATTCCTTAATATCATCTCCTCTTCTGTTAACAACGCCATATCATCAGGAAATATTACGTACGTTATTCTTCTTCCTCCTACTATCACTCCTCCCATGTTCTGAAAATAGTTCTTCGCTAAATCCTCCAAGTAGATGTTGAACAGGGTACGTGATAAAGGGCATCCTTGTCATACTTCTTTCCCTATTTCACTTTCTTCTGACATTTTTCTCCTATCCACATTTCAAATATTTCTAGTCGCTGCTCTTCACTTGGTCGTAATGTTCATGTTTCTACACCCATACAATGCCACACTCCACACAAAGCACTTCACTAGTCTCTTCCTTAGTTCTTTTTCCAGAGGTCCGCAGAAGATGCTTCTTTTTCTATTAAAAGCTTCCTTTGCCATTGCTATCCTCCTTTTGACTTCCTGGCAGCAGCTCAAGTATTTGAGGTTAATATGCTCCTGGCAGCAGCTCAAGTATTTGAGGTTAATATGCTCCATTGTTTCGTTCCGAGTTCGCACGTTTACTTACTTACTTACTTACTGGCTTTTAAGGAATCCGGAGGTTCATTGCCGCCCTCACATAAGCCCGCCATTGGTCCCTATCCTGAGCAAGATTAATCCAGTCGCACGTTTACCTTTTTTATTTTTCTTCTTGTTTGCATTTATCTTCATCTCAAAGGATAATAAACGAATTTCAGCTTATAGAATTTCGTATTAAAATTTAAAACTAATTAATTTATTATTATTATTATTATTATTATTATTATTATTATTATTTTTAATTACATGCTAGTTTTTATGAGTTCCGTAACTGGAAGGGCTCGTAAATCCATTTCGCTGGCCACAGCTGCCTCGCATATTAGTGTATGTGACATGGTGGGTACGTGATAGCCAACACGTGGTGAGAGAGTTCCAAGTTTTGCTAATTCATATAAAACGCTCATGTGGGCGAGAGCGAATGCTATACACTAACAACATAAAACACAGCGTCTGTTTTGGGTTCTAGGGTGTATTTCATGAGTTACAGAAACGGCAACACACATCACACGTATTTCGACTTTACTGGCCCTCTGTTCCAGCTCGAATTCCACGTAATATTTCTATACATAAAGTATAAAAGTATGAAAGCGTTGCAACGTAAACAATTCAACGTCTTTTATCTGCGTAGTTGAGGCAATTCGTTCCGATAAAAACCGCCAAAAAAAAGTACTGGTGGTAGAGCATAAATTACTGATGAAAAAATTCAGACAAATTTTTTTTCTGTCACTGTTACGAGTTTTCCAGAAAAAAATGTGCTTTGCTGTTCAGTAACCTATATATGAAACGAGTCAAAGTCAGGATAGGAGAAGAATGTCAGTAGGAAGTGAAATAGGGAGAGGAGTACGACAAGGATGTCCTTCATCACCTACCCTGTTCAACATGTACTTGGAGGAAGGACCGTTTTTGTAAAACTAGGTAACTGCAAAATTGAGATTTTGATGGATTCGTTAACATAAGGCAGGGCTCTATATGATGTTCAAAGCGTCTTAGTAAAATTGGGTTATTTCTCTTCATTGTTGTGTGTCAAAGTGTGATCGTTTTTTCAATACTTGCTTTCTGCTATAAGTGAGAGATACAGCAAAACTTGTTTACTATAGCTAGTGTTTTGTCTCTCCTGTAAAATTTAGTTTTTTCAGTTAGCAAGTTTTGCAAAAACGGTTCTCATTAATGAAGAACTGTTTTCAGAACATGAGAGGAGTGATAGTAGGAGGAATAAGAATTAAAGTGCATAAGATTTGCTGAAGATATGGCGTTGTTAGCAGAAGAGGAGACGATACTAAGGGATATGCTTCCGGAGCTAAATGACAACTGTGAGCAGAATGGGATGAAAATAACTGCAAATAAGACCAAGACCATGATCATAGCAAGAAAAGTAAAGAAGGTGAACTTGCGAATTCTAAATGAGGTAGTAGAGCAAGTGGACAGCTTCAAATACTTGGGTGTACTATAAGCAGTAACATGAGCTGCTGTGGAGTAACGGTCAGCGCGTCTGTCTGTGAAACCAGGTGGCCCGGGTTCGAATCCCGGTCGGGGCAAGTTACCTGGTTGAGGTTTTTTCCGGGGTTTTCTCCTCAACCCAATACGAGCAAATGCTGGGTAACTTTCGGTGCTGGACCCCGGACTCATTTCACCGGCATTATCACCTTCATATAATTCAGACGCTAAATAATCTAGATGTTGATACAGCGTCGTAAAATAACCCAATAAAAAAATAAATAAAAAAAATGAGCTGCTGCCAAAAAATCAAAAGGAGGATAGCAATGGCTAACGAAGCTTTTAATAGGAAAAGGAGCATCTTCTGCGGACCTCTGGAGACAGAACTAAGGAAAAGACTAGTGAAGTGCTTTGTGTGGACTGTGGCATTGTATGGGACCGAAACATGAACATTACGACGAATTGAAAGGGAGCGACTAGAAGCACTTGAAATTTGGATATGGAGAAGGATGGAGTGTGTGAAATGGACAGAGAGAATAAGAAACGAAGCTGTGTTGGAAAGAGTGGATGAAGAAAGAATGATGCTGAAACTGATCAGGAAGAGAAAAAGGAATTGGTTCGGTCACTGGCTGAGAAGAAACTGCCTACTGAAGGATGCATTATAAGGAATGGTGAACGGGAGAAGAGTTCGGGGCAGAAGAAGATATCAGATGATAGACGACAATAAGATATATGGATCATGTGCGGAGAGTAAGAGGAAGGCAGAAAATAGGAAAGACTGAGGAATGCTGGGTTTGCAGTGAAAAACCTGCCCTTGAACAGATCATTGTAAATTAATGTATGTCAGACACTAGAAGTTATTAAATGCTTTAATAAAAATAATTGTCACTCCAAATACCAAACGCTTTTGTAGATAGTCAGTTTTGTGTGCCTAAGGAAAAATTGTTTGAAATGGACGTGAGGGTTTTTTTAAATTCACGATTCATTTCAGTTCCAGAGTAACCCAAATGCTTGCACCCTTTCCCGCACTCAAGTGTAGTCAAAATGAGACTAGCGATTTTATTTTTCTAAGAATTAAAAAAAAAAGAGTGATAATAATAATAATAATAATAATAATAATAATAATAATAATAATAATAATAACGATTTATTTAACCCGACAGAGTTAAGGCCATACGGCCTTCTCTAACACTCAACCAGGAGTAAAACTGCGCTACAAAAAACACAACAAATTTACAAAGTACACTACAATTTTACACACAAAATTGAATAAGATAATAATAATAATAATAATAATAATAATAATAATAATAATAATAAAATGTAAACAACAAGTAAGTAGAAATCAGACATAATATATAACGTACAGGAAGAAAAAAACTATAATAAAATGTGAACAGCAGGTCAAAATAAATGAGACATACTTACTTACTGGCTTTTAAGGAACCCGGAGGTTCATTGCCGTCCTCACATAAGCCCGCCATTGGTCCCTATCCTGAGCAAGATTAATCCACTATCTACCATCATGTCCTACCTCCCTCAAATCCATTTTAATATTATCTTCCCATCTACGTCACGGCTTCCCCGAAGGTCTTTTTCCCGCCGGCCTCCCAGCTAACACTCTATATGCATTTCTGTATTCGCCCATACGTGCTACATGCCCTGCCCATATCAAACGTCTGGATTTAATTTTCCTAATTATGTCAGATGAAGAATACAATGCGTGCAGTTCTGTGTTGTGTAAATTTCTCCATTCTCCTGTAACTTCATCCCTCTTAGCCCCAAATATTTTCTTAAGAACCTTATTCTCAAACACCCTTAATCTCTATTTCTCTCTCAAAGTGAGAGTCCAAGTTTCACAACCATACAGAACAACCGGTAATATAACTGTTTTACAAATTCTAACTTTCAGATTTTTTGACAGCAGACTAGATGACAAAAGCTTCTCAACCGAATAATAACAGGCATTTCCCATATTTATTCTGCGTTTAATTTCCTCCCGAGTGCCATTTATATTTGTTACTGTTGCTCCAAGGTATTTGAATTTTTCCACCTCTTCGAAGGAAAAATCTCCAATTTAAATGAGACATAGAAAGTATAAAAAAATAAGACAATTATTGATAATAATAATAATGATAATAATAATAATAATAATAATAATAATGATAAAAAATAAGAGTAGTAGTAGTAGTAGTAGTAGTAGTAATAAAATAGTGCAGTACAAAGCATACAATGAATACAATATTTTTAAGTTCTCACAGTAAGGAAAATTATTATTATATATAGTTCAAGTTATCACATTATAGATATACCATTATCGGAAAATATGAAAACAAAAAGATAATAGTACATTATGCAAAGAGCCTATAATGATAGTAAGACGCAAGTATGGATATTTATGAAACGGGCGCAAGCGAGTTTCATACGACTTTTCATGCTCGACCATATTTCTAACTTGAAATTATTCAGATGTATACATTTTATTTGTATCTGACAAGATCGGAAGTGACCTTGTTCTAGGTCGTGATTTGTGAGATGTGCGCAGACGCGAAAGTATTGATTTTTTCGAGGAACAATAATGTCATTGACCTTGGTGTAATCCCGTTAAACTTGATATAACCTTGATTATTGAATTTGACATTGAAAAACGGGATGATAAATTGAATTTATTTGAATATTATTTACAATTAACGCTAATTATTATAGTAACAGAACATAACCTTCTGCGACAGTATTGGATTTCCAGCCTCCGTGACTTTTCGCTAATTCTCTTTAGATTGCATATCCGAGAATAATCGATACTTGCGGTTTTATAACGGTACAAAGCTGACTTGTCATTGGCTGAACACCTGTACTTTAATGAGTAGGTGTACTTTAATGACATGCGTTAAAGGACTGCTACCAGGTGTATAATTACTACATTTCGGCATGGCCGAGCATAAAATAAGTTAAATATCATTAGAACAGAAAAAAAAAATGTGAATACGTGGAAACATGCAATACAACACTTGTCATAATAGTAGTAAGTAAGTATTAGGTCTTTTATATCTTATCAGACACATTTCCTTCCCCCAGCATACCTTGGAATAGTGTGATAGGGTTCACATTTCCTAAGGTGGAAGTATGAAGAAGATAAAGGGCCCGAGATTGCAAAGCAGCGCTGCAGGCCTTGAACCGCTGCGCTGGGTGACGCAATTACCCTGCCGACCTGATTTAAATTGCAGAGCGATTTTTGAGAGGGTCGAGCAGCTCATCAACAATCAGGAAATAGGTGGAGCGTTGCGTGGTCCAGCTACAGGACTAATCGAGCCGAAACACGATAACAGGAGCTGACGTGTCGCCGTGTCGATACTCCGATATTCCCGAGGCACACAGCCTGCCCCATAAATCACGTGCCGACTTGCATCAGTTCTGCGCCTTCTAGGGATGTGAAACAACTTGAAATCAACATAAATCAACACACAGTTTCATTGACTTTCCTTCTTATTTTTCTTTCTCTTCTTCCTGCATTGTTTTTATGTTTCCTCTTCAGTCCCTCCGATTTTTTCATATTTTATATTATCCATTATTACTGGAGGTGTTATTTTTTGGAACTAACGATACACGCTAAATACGTTAAAAACTTAATTTTATAATGACAATTACACTTTTACTACGTCATACTACTTTTGACCAATAAAACGGTACGAAAGGACGTCTTTCAACCAATCATGGCTGCTTATCGCACAATTTTATCGTGTCCCTAGGATTTGTCTAATTTTATCGCGTCCCTAGCATTTGTTTATTTTATCACTGCCCTAGCATTTGTTTCTTTGTTTGCCAACATTTCAAACTGCACTGGTCTGGACGTCAAAAAAAAAAAAAAAAAAAAACAGAAAAATTACAAACCACTGCAGTCGATGCACAGCAGTTTCAAATATGACTCGCGTTGGCATTCAAGAACAAGAATTGATAAAGATCACTTGTCATAATATAATATGAAGAGCACCATTCGGAAGTCATGAATAAGTTGAGGGATATACTATGTACATCAACGAGTTCACTTCTTTTACGTCCAATATAACATCAACTGAAACACGAACCACTAAAACATTCAAATTTGAAAATTGTACTTTCAATAATTGTTTGTTTTAAAATTATTCATGTTTATTTTTTATTTAATTAAAACGTTTCCAGTTTATTTCATCATCCCTAATTAAAACTTTTCTAACACTTCTTTATATTATTTAGGTTATGTTATAGCTTCTGCTATATGATATTATGGATAGTCACGTATCAGAGATTGTTTAATACTAAGATTTATTGAAAATCATCTGTCAAGTGACGTTGATTATTGGGATCCGGATGATTGAAGTGGAATGCAAATGTTTTAATAAAAATGAAATTCAATCAGCAAAGCCTTCTTGACTAGTAACCATCCACAGAGTTCAATGAAGATTCCATAGTTGGCATAACTGATAACAAGAAAACATAATCATAAAACACTACTGCCATCTAGCGTAATGTTGAGATAGTACAATAATACATTTGAAGACAGTTGTATTTTCGTAAGTGAATTAATATTTTATTGTATTGGAGTACTTCGTTACTTCTAATCTTTATATACTTTCTTCTAATCGCGTAATATAGTCAATTAAATTCTACTCGAGTTTTGATTTTCTCTAGATAAATCGAAACCTTTAGTGAGATTACTGTTGATAAAATACTACAATAAAATTGAAAAAAAGTATAATAGTTGTATGAGTACTATGTTGAGCTTCTTTATTTATCATACGTGTTTCGGGGATTGCATCCCCATCATCAGTGATGTCAAGACTGCAACGGAAAGATTTACAATTACTAACTGAAACAGTTACTTATCATATGTTAATATTTGAGAAATTTTTAAAAAGCTTAAAAAACAATAATTTGTAATGAAGTTACAGTAATTTACAATATCATTTGTTCAATTAAAAACGTTTAATAAAAAATAAAAAAAATGTATTAAATTCGAACAACAAAAATTTGTATTATAACTTTTGTTTGAATATATTAAAATGTTAAAAAGAACGTTTTAAAAATAAACTACATTGATTGTATATTTAATTGGTTAGAACTTGAGACTACGAAAATTTTAAAACTTGCGTATAAAAACTATTAATAAAAATAACATCTTGTAATGTGTATGAGTTATCTAACAAACTGAAAAAGGCCATTTTACAAAAAGAAGAAATGAAGAATAGATAAGAGTGCAATTTGGATGATTGACTCTGCAACTTCGTTACTCTATTACTGTTTAAATGTAAGGTAAAAAGTTATATTTTTTTTTTCGACGTGAGTATGGTATGCGTAATGTACCTAAATACAATTCCTTAATATTGTGGTACCGGTATCGAACATTTGTAAAAACAGATCCTCTATTAAAAACAAAAAACATGCACGAGGTCGCAGGCGAAACCAAGTACTAGAAGAAGCTACATCTTGGCTTGGCCCCCAAACTCTCCAGATCTAACCTTTCCCGACTTCTTCGTGTGGGTTTTGTTAAAGACATTGTCTATTCACAGAAACCCAGGAACACTGATCATCTGAGAGTAAAAATTACTCAAGATTTAAAAAAAAAATCACCCCTCTTTTGTTACAACGGACATGGGCTGAACTGCATCACCGTTATGAGTTGTGCAAGGTGCGCAATGGGGGTCATGTTGAGCTCTGAGGAATCTCCCATCTTTCAGTGTTGTATGCACAAAGTTTCAACAAATAAAGTTCAGTAGTAAATGTTTTACGGTGTTTTCATTTTATCTATACCCAAACGGATCACCCTGTATTACATTCATTCATTCATGATATTACATGTTGTTAACTAGATGTTTTACGATGTGTTCCTGTTATGTACATGAGACCTGATGATGCCGTTAGGCGAAAGCGCTCAATAAAATATATTTATACGCAATGATTTAATTCACTGTGTAAAAGTGATAAGTTTATATTGAACAGTAATCCAATATTAGTACATTATGCAACGAGCCTATAATGGTAGTAATTAAGAAAGCGAGTATATTTATGAAACTAGCGCAAGAGAGTTTCATAATTTTCATACGAGCTTCTTAATTACCATTACAGGCAAGTTTCATACGACTTTTTATGCTCGACAATATTTCTAACTTGAAATTACTCATAAATATTCATGTTATTGTTATGCGAGTGAGTGCAATAGCCTACCTCATGAATTTTGAGATGTGCGCAGACGCGAAAGTATTGATTTTTTTTCGGGAAACGAATGTCGACGACCTTGATATAATCTAGGGAGTAAGATAAACATGTCTTGATATAACCTTGAAATTGAATTCGACATTGAAAAACGAGATGAGAAATTGAATTTATTTGAATATTATTTACAATTAACGCTAATTATTATAGTAACAGAACATAACCTTCTGCGACAGTATTGGATTTCCTGCCTCCGTGACCTTTCGATAGTTGTCTTTCGATTGCATATCCGAGAATAATCGAAAACCTGAACTTTAATGAATAGATGTACTTTAATGACGTGCATTAAAGGACTGCTACCAGGTGTATAATAATACATTTCGGCATGGTCGAGCATAAAATAATTTATTAGTAACTTATCTAAAAAAAAAACAACGTCTGTCAAATTACAGAACTTCATTATCTTATTTTCAGGAAGTTCAGTTAAGCGGCATGAGAACTTTCTAAAACATAACACCTGATTCCTTGATATAATAATGTTAAGACTTCGCATACATAAGGAGAAATAATATTCCTATAAAGGATCACCTCAAATCCCATTTTTAACTTCGTTGTTTTCAAATTAGAGGCTGTGGAAAAAGACTGACCCATATTACCATCTTCTTCTGTAACTTTCTATATGGGATAAAACAAAAAGACTACAGTCACGAGATATTGCAATCAAAGTTTAGTGTACAGTAATTTATAACCCTGTGCAGCAGGGCTTTAAAAATGACGTCACAGCATCTGGAAATGTCATAAACGTATTAAATTCGAAGTAACTGAATGCATTTCTTACATATGAAAGTTCATTTTATAGGAGAAAAATTAAAAGAATTAAAGTTATGAAAAATTGACATTTAAAAATCCCTTACAGCAGCTGACAAGGGTGTAATGTCTTTTTATACAGGGACATCATTTTATTTTTACTTCAATTTTTATTGTACCTAAGTTTTTGAATGTACTTCACTCCCACCCTCTCTACTAGTAAACTTCCAATCGTCCTCCACACAGAACCAAGGCCGCGTATGCAGTCAAAGTGCCTTACAGTGATACTAAGGAGTACTGAGCTAGTGAGTATAGTACGTTCCATAAATATATTTGCGTTTTTCAGTGACGAAAGAGTTTTAAATATTGAATCATATTTTCGTACAGGTACTGTCGTCCGTTTGCCTACGTCTCATCCCGATTTTCCCCACCAGCTTCTGCTCGCTTCTCTGTAAAGGCTAGTGGCTGGGCTGTCTTAGCTCTTTTCTGAATACATTAATTTCTGTTAGGAATTGGACGTCTACGTAATATTAGAAAACTGTTTAAAATAACTTAAATAAAAGAACCTCCTTCCTTTCTACGACCCTGCGAAGTAACTACTTGGATGGAAAGTAGATAGTATATCTAAGTAATTTTATGTTTTCGGATCGGGCAGAAGTGAAGATTGAATTTACAGTACGTCAGGTAATCTTTTATAGATTAAGTACAGAATTATTTCCACATGAGTTACTAGTACGAAGGACGAAACTGGTAATTGGAACTAGGTACAATAGTCTATAGTGCGATAATATGCACGAAAGAACTGAAGCCTGTATCGAAATGAACGGCCACCATTTTCAAAAATGTGTTTAAATATCCATATTATGATTATTTTTAATTTAACTTCATTCTCTATATCGTACGCTAAAGTGCTGTAGACAGTATAATATACACTGCATAATGAATACGTCCACGTGGACAGCTCAGTTCATGAGTAAAAACACTCATTGTTAATACAGTACTGTATTTTGATTACACAAAAACCTAATGACAATTATCAAACTCAAAAATCACGATATTTCCTAGTTTACGTAAATGGATGAACTACTTTTCTTCCCTCCTATACCTAGTAAAGTGATTTGTTTGTATTTTACGCCAGTATCGTCGAACGCCAGTAGTGGACGAGGGTGGCAAAGGTATAGCCAGGTTAATATTAGAAATGTTAGTAAAAATAAAATGATGTCTCTGTATTTCGAAGAATAGGTTACTTAAAAAAAAAAAAGAAAAAAAAAAAAAAGAATTTTACAGATTTTTCACCATATTTAACTATACTCCCTCCTTAACCGAGCAATATCAGTGGCACGTGTATCAGAGTTCAGCATATTATTTCCTTAATCTCTGCACTGCATTTCCTTACAGTTTCGATAACGCCCACACCTTGTTCTAAGTATTCCATTTCCTTATGTTCCCGTTATCTGCTTCTAATCTCGCTGTTCTTCGTAGCATTTAAACTCTGCAGCATTATAATGCACATCGTTACGAGGCCATCAGCAAATAAATGGAAAGCGTTGTACTACGCAGTTAATGAGATTTCTACTAAAGCCTAAGTTTATTTCCTCGCATCTTAAGCCAAAACATTACAGATTACTGGTTAACCTTGTAACTTCTTTGCTCTGTTAATGAGGAAATTACCTGGCGGACTAGTTTCCAAGTGATATTCTTCATTGTCTGAAGGCACCGCGCTATCTTTTGGTTACCTGCTGTAGTGGGTTGTTTTCATAGTTGTGTCGAAAAGGGTGTGTTTTGAAATTCAGTTGAGTATTCAGGATGTGCTCGGGGTGTGTTTTTGTATTGTGTAAATTTCATATTTTTCAAAAGTGTCTACCGCAACTCCCTTCCGTCACTCCTCTCCTTCTTCCGTCACTCCTCTCCTTCTCCCGCCAATCTTTTCCTTCTTCCGTCACTCCTCTCCTTCTCCCGCCAATCTTCTCCTTCTTGCGTCACTCCTCTCCTTCTCCCGCCAATCTTTTCCTTCTTCCGCCACTCCTCTCCTCCCGCCACTCCTCTCCTTCTCCCGCCAATCTTTTCCTTCTTCCGTCACTCCTCTCCTTCTCCTGTCACTCCTCTCCTTCTCCCGCCAATCTTTTCCTTCTTCCGTCACTCCTCTCCTTCTCCCGCCAATCTTTTCCTTCTTCCGTCACTCCTCTCCTTCTCCCGCCAATCTTCTCCTTCTCCCGCCAATCTTTTCCTTCTTCCGTCACTCCTCTCCTTCTCCCGCCACTCTTTTCCTTCTTCTGTCACTCCTCTCCTTCTCCTGTCACTCCTCTCCTTCTCCGGCCAATCTTCTCCTTCTTCCGTCACTCCTCCCCTTCTCCCGCCAATCTTCTCCTTCTTCCGTCACTCCTCTCCTTCTCCCGCCAATCTTTTCCTTCTTCCGTCACTCCTCTCCTTCTCCCGCCAATATTCTCCTTCTTCCGTCACTCCTCTCATTCTCTCGCCAATCTTCTCCTTCTTCCGCCACTCCTCTCCTCCCGCCAATCTTCTCCTTCCGCCACTCCTCTCCTTCTCCCGTAACTCTTCCCCTTCCCCCGCCACTCCTCTTCTTCTCCCGCCACTCCTCTTCATCTCCCGCCATTCCTCACCTTCTCCGCCACTCCTCACCTTCTCCCGCCAATTCTCTCCTCCTGACACTCCACACCTTCGCTCTATTTCTAAAAAATACTACTGTCAGTGATTTTCTCTCTTATGGAAAATATCGTAGTTGCAGGAACTCGTATCTGGAGAATACGGAGGATGCTACAGAATTTCCCAGTTCCACGTATTAATTAAATTAATCACTTGGGCAGCCAGTGACAACGAGCACCACCGCGAAGCACAATCATGTAGGCGTGTAACGAAGCCACCAGAAATCTATAACAATAATAATAATAATAATAATAATAATAATAATAATAATAATAATAATAATAATAATGATGGTGATGATATTCTCATGATGTAACCTTTAACTTACATCGCACTCCCTTCCAAGTGGTCGCGCTCCACGTGTTGCACACGCTGATATGCCTAAGCACGAGCTGTAAAAGTTGCGACTTTCTGGAACGTCCTGCGGAGGTAATGGATCAAGCTGCGACCTCAGAGCAGAGTTCATCAATACGCTGCAAACCAGAGGTGGGAGTACACGAAGAGAGACAGACTGAGCTTGTGACGTCAGCAGAAACGGTTCCAATAGTGCACCCTTGTGTTGCAATCAGTATGTTTAATGTTCCTTGAAACACAAGTATTCACGGTGCATGATGCAATCTTCTCGTACTGAGCAGGCTAATTCCTGTCTTCACGACAAGTTTAGTTTCTTTTCTATTCTTCTGCTCTTTCAGGACTTTCAACTTCTATCGATATGAAACTTAGGTGTATTTCTTTCTTTTTGGATATTTTCCAAACACCAAACTGGAGGATACTATAGTGAGGATCATTTATAAGAAGATCAGTTTCTAAAAGGCTAATCTAGCAGTCTCTTCAGTGTTACCAACAAATGCCAGGTATCACCAAAGAGGTTAATCTCACAATGCTCTATACTGAAATAATAATAATAATAATAATAATAATAATAATAATAATAATAATAATAATAATAATAATAATAATAATAATAATACTACTTACTGGTTTTTAAGGAACCCGGAGGTTCATTTCCGCCCTCACATAAGCCCGACATCGGTCCCTACTCTGAGCAAGATTAATCCAGTCTCTATCATCATATCCCACCTCCCTCAAATCCATTTTAATATTATCTTCCCATCTATGTCTCGGCCTCCCTAAAGGTCTTTTTCCCTCGGGTGTCTCAACTAACACACTATGTGCATTTCTGGATTCGCCCATACGTGCTACATGCCCTGCCCATCTCAAACGTCTGGATTTAATGTTCCTAATTATGTCAGGTGAAGAATACAATGCGTGCAGTTCTGTGTTGTGTAACTTTCTCCATTCTCCTGTAACTTCATCCCTCTCAGCCCCAAATATTTTCCTAACCATCTTATTCTCGAACACCCTTAATCTCTGTTCCTCTCTCAAAGTGAGAGTCAAGTTTCACAACCATATAGAACAACCGGTAACATAACTGTTTTATAAATTCTAACTTTCAGATTTTTTGACAGCAGACTGGATGACAAAAGCTTCTCAACAGGCATTTCCCATATTTATTCTGTGTGGGATATGATGTTAGAGACTGGGTTAATCTTGCTCAGGATGGGGACCAATGGCGAGCTTATGTGAGGGCGGCAATGAACCTCCGGGTTCCTTAAACGGCAGTAAGTAAGTAAGTATTATTTACATTATTAACATTTGTTTTCAGTAATTATTTTTATATTTATTTAAACTCATTATTTACATTTATTTTCAATAATTATTTTATTTTTGTTTATACTTATTATTTACATTTATTTCAGTAATTATTCTCAGATTTATTTACACTTATTTATATTTCTCTGATCGTCTGTAGTGTAACATAAACTACTGTTTTTTTTTTTTTATTCTTTCAGAACAATAAAGGGACTACTCGTTCATGTGCAGCGTAGTGCAAGCTAATGTGTCTTTTCTAACAATTTAAGATGGGTTTATAGCATACCGCAGCTAGCTTTATTTAAGTTTTAACTTACGAAAACGCTGGAAGGAAATTTCCGACATTGAACATTTCTCAAGAAGAGATAAATCGCGTATTTCAAAACAACCTTTGGAAATCTAAAAAATGCATTAAAGTACAGGGACATCATTTTATTTTTACTTCAATTTTTATTGTACCTGAGTTTTTGAATGTACTTCACTCCCACCCCTTCTACTAATGAAGTTCAACCGTCCTCCACACAGATCCAAGACCTCATATACAGTCATAGTAGCCTTACGGTTATAGTAAACAGTACGTTCCAAAAATATGTTCGCGTTTTCCAGTGACGAAAGAACTTTCAGTATTGAATCATTTTCGCACAGCTACTGTCGTCCATTTGACTACGTCGTATCCCGGCTTCCCTCACCAGCTTTTATTCATCAGCTAGTGGCTGGGCTGTCTTAGCTCTTTTCTGAGAACATTAATTTCTGTTAGGAACTGTTTAAAATAACTTAAATAAAAGGGCCTCGTTAAGTAATTAATTGTCACGTGATTTCCTTCCTTTCTACGACCCTACGACATAACCACTTGGACGGACAGTAGATAGCATGTCTGAGTAATTTTATCTTTTCGGATCGGGCAGAAGTGAAGATTGAATTTACAGTACGTAAGGTACTCTTTTATAGAGTAGGTACAGAATTATTTCAACATGAGTTACTAGTACGAAGGACGAAACTGGTAATTGGGATTAGGTACAATAGTCTATAGTGCGATAATATGCACATTAGAACTGAAGCCTGTATTGAAATGAACGCCACCATTTTCAAAACTGTGTTTAAATACCCATATTATGATTATTTTTCAATTTAACTTCATTCTCTATATTGTACGCTAATGTGCTGTAGACAGTATAATATACACTGCATAATGAATACGTTCGCATGGACAGCTCAGTTCGTGAGTAAAAACACTTATTGTTAATACTGTACTGTATTTTGATTAAACAAAAACCTAATGAAAATGATCAAACTCAAAAGCGCAATATTTCCTAGTTTACCTAAATGGATGAATTACTTTTCTTCCCTCTTATACCTAGTAAAGTGATTTGTTTGTATATTACGCCAGTATCATCGAACTCCAGTCGTGGAAGGGGGTAGCAAACGGCGTTGATCCAGAGGTATAGACAAGTTAATATTGAAAATGTTAGTAAAAATAAAATGATGTCCCTGTAGAAGGAGGGCGATGTGACACAGAAAGCATGCAGTTGTATTCATTTTTAATTTTTTTATAAACATTTTCTCTACTAAACATGTTTCAGAAACTTAAGTTACTAACGTAGAAACGGCGGTAGATTTCTCAGTAACTGAGGGAGACGTATAACAGGAAATTCTGCCGAGTTTACGGCGTGAAGGAAGCTCATAATATTTGGAGCACCCTGTATTTTCCATAAACGCGTCTGCAGCTTCTGACAGTCACGTTCTCTTATTCAAAACGTATATCATACATGAAGGGGGTGGGGTTGGATTTTTGAATGAGTGACTTTCATAAGTCTATATAGCAATAAATATTTTTTAATTTTCTTAGCACACCCCTCTTCCTATTCAATGCATCCGGCATATTCAGAAGCGCTAGAATGGGAATTCAAATAGGCGTGAGTTTGTGTGGATTACACAGCAGGCATAACGTATTGTGCTGAGCCTAATTCAAGGGTGTGCCGAGCGAAAATGGGAAGGAATGGAGAAACCGAGAGCTGCGGCCTAATATTGCGACTCCCTTCAACTATCTTCCTTCTCTTCGCTCTTTCCCTTCATCTTCCTCTTCTCCCATCTCCTCAAAATGCGTCATAGCCAGTAGCAGCAATGACGTCATAGAGGGGAATTCCCTTTCATCCCTCTTTTTCTGTTGCCCACAGCCCTCTGAATGGGGGCTGGCCTGTCTGGCTATATCCATCCATCTATTGACCTGACAGTCCACCGCCCACGCTAATATAATTCACGGAATTTTCCGTGGGAAAAACTTTAACCTCTACTTAGAGCCAAAGTTGAATGAAAGTTCTGCAAAATGCGCGCACACTGTTGCCATGCAAAAAGCGATTCGGAATGGAACGGTACTAATTCATAAGATCTGTCGCGGAAATAGTTCTAAAGAACTACTGTTTCAAACACAATAGTATTTTCATTGGAATATTTTGAATTGTAAAGAGAGAAACTGCAGTTATGTCTCCCTTATGCTGCTTATGTTCTTATATTCTCATATGCGGATGTCCTATCTTGTACATTAAATTAAGTATGATTAGTTGTCATATATTCTTATCTTACGTAATGGCAGTAATAGAACTTAGGTGTCTTAATCAAAAAAAAAAATTAGGTCTAAAAAGAAGCAAGTCAATGAGATATTAAGGGGGAGTTTGAGAACAGTTCTAACTGAATTTTAGGTTTCTTCCAACTCCCCCAACTCCACTTCTCTTCGAAATTTCAAATGACACCCCTAAATTTTGATACTTAAATCTCGAAACGTATTTAATTGTTTATACATCTCATTCATTTCCTCTCGTCTTTTGTTTATCTGAAGGAATATTCAATTGTTCATATATCTTGTTCACATGTTCTCACATCTTTTGTTTATCTGAAAGAATATTCAATTGTTTATACATCTCATTCATATGTTCTCACATCTTTTGTTTATCTGAAAAGTATTCAATTGTTTATACATTTCATTCATTTGTTCTCACATCTTTTGTTTATCTGAAAGAATATTCAATTGTTTATACATCTCATTCATTTGTTCTCACATCTTTTGTTTATCTGAAAGAGTATTCAATTGTTTATACATCTCGTTCATATGTTCTCACATCTTTTGTTTATCTGAAAGAGTATTCAATTGTTCATACATTTCATTCATTTGTTCTCACATCTTTTGTTTATCTGAAAGAATATTCAATTGTTTATACATTTCATTCATTTGTTCTCACATCTTTTCTTTACCTGAAAGAGTATTCAATTGTTTAGACATTTCATTCATTTGTTCTCACATCTTTTGTTTATCTGAAAGAGTATTCAATTGTTTACACATTTCATTCATTTGTTCTCACATCTTTTCTTTATCTGAAAGAGTATTCAATTGTTTATACATTTCATTCATTTGTTCTCACATCTTTTGTTTATCTGAAAGAATATTCAATTGTTTATACATCTCATTCATTTGTTCTCACATCTTTTGTTTATCTGAAAGAGTATTCAATTGTTTATACATCTCGTTCATATGTTCTCACATCTTTTGTTTATCTGAAAGAGTATTCAATTGTTCATACATTTCATTCATTTGTTCTCACATCTTTTCTTTACCTGAAAGAGTATTCAATTGTTTAGACTTTTCATTCATTTGTTCTTATATCTTTTGTTTATCTGAAAGAGTATTCAATTGTTTATACATCTCGTTCATATGTTCTCACATCTTTTGTTTATCTGAAAAGTATTCAATTGTTTATACATTTCATTCATTTGTTCTCACATCTTTTGTTTATCTGAAAGAATATTCAATTGTTTATACATCTCGTTCATATGTTCTCACATCTTTTGTTTATCTGAAAGAGTATTCAATTGTTCATACATTTCATTCATTTGTTCTCACATCTTTTGTTTATCTGAAAGAATATTCAATTGTTTATACATTTCATTCATTTGTTCTCACATCTTTTCTTTACCTGAAAGAGTATTCAATTGTTTAGACTTTTCATTCATTTGTTCTTATATCTTTTGTTTATCTGAAAGAGTATTCAATTGTTTATACATCTCGTTCATATGTTCTCACATCTTTTGTTTATCTGAAAGAGTATTCAATTGTTCATACATTTCATTCATTTGTTCTCACATCTTTTGTTTATCTGAGTATTCAATTGTTTATACATTTCATACATTTAATTAGAAATTTTCTCGGGCTTCCAGCCAGGTCATGAGTTGGTGATCCACCGACGTTTCGAGGATGTTCATCTTCCTCATCTACAGGGTTAAATGATATCTAAGGGTTAGGTTAAAGTGATCTCGCCGCCATCGAAATCGAAATCGAAAGAGAATTGGGAGGACAAATTTAAAAGGTACGCAAAGCGCGTCCTTGCAAGGGGTTGGGGGCTGTACAAAACTAAATATGTGAGCTCCAAGCCTGTTGGCCACTAGTCTCACTCCGGGTTACGCTGCTCCACTGAAGGAGCTTTAGAAAATTTTGAAGGGGAAGCCGAAATTGGACGTAACCTCTTAGGTACCACATACGCGAGGGGGACTGAGATTTGATCAAGTGATCACGGAACGGGGCGAGGAGGAGATGGCTGGTGTTTGCCGTTAGGATGGCGAGACGCTGTCATCTGTTGTTCGATGACAAAGCATGTGAAGGCCGTCGGAAGAAGCGCCGTGAAATCTAAATCTGCAATTTGAGAGGTCCCTGTCTTTTCAAATTGCGACTAATTGAGTGACCTCGTATATTTAATAGACAATTATAGGTTCTGAACTAGGGCGTACGTCGTTTACAAGAAAGGGGAATATATATATATATATATATATATATATATATATATATATGGGGAAGGGTATATAGGTTCGTGGCCCATTTCTTACAGGGCTCATCCAGACATTTGTCTTACGCCTTAGGAAAACCACGGAATACCTTAGGCAGGATGAGTTGTCTCAATTAAGAGACTAGCCAATTTGGCTATTATGTAGGGGGTGATTGTTGTCATGAGCCTTGTTGAATCGTCTCAATTTAGAGACCAGCCATTTGGCTTTATGGTGACTCAATTACGAAGAGAGGGGAGAGATGTAATTATTAATTGATTTAGAGTAATTAGGGAGATTCATGGGGATATGAGTGCAGGTCCGTGGCCCATTTCTTTTAGGGCTCATCCCGACATTTGTCTTAGCGCCCTAGGAAAACCACGGGAAAACCTTAGGCAGGTTGAGTTGTCTCAATTTCAGAGACTAGCCAGTTGGGTCTTAGGTAGAATGACTCTATGAATCGATGGATATATACTAGCCCATTGGCTCTATGATAGTTCCATCGATCAACAAATGTAGATGTTGTTGGGGAGGGATTTTGTTTAGCCCAGTTAAGACAAGGTCATTTTAAAGCGGTTGCACTATCGAAGGAGTCTCATGGAGTTGAGTCGTGGCTACCAAAACCTGGGAGTAACGCCAGCCTCCCTGTCCTCCTGTCTCAATAGTATAGCTAATGGACCTGTCTGGTGCCTACGCCGTAACCTAGTATCATACTGGCCGAGGCCAGATATGAGCGGGTTGGGGTTAGCACGAGCTTCCGCATACAGGTTCCTAGCCAGTCGAGCAATGAACTCGTCTATGGTTGGCAACTCTAGTTCATCATGGAACTTTCTTCTCGAGGCGACTCGGGGGAGATGGGTAATGAGTCGAATCACCTGGTTTTGGATAACTTGGAGTTTACGGAGATGGGACATTTTTTATCTTTTAATTTCTGTATAATCTCTGACTGTATTAATTAGTTTTGTACAGCCCCCAACCCCTTGCAAGGACGCGCTTTGCGTACCTTTTAAATTTGTCCTCCCAATTCTCTTTCGATTTTCGATGACTAAAGTTTTCAGATTATATAATACAAATTAAAACACTTAACAAACGGCCACTACTGTACATTGAATGGCTCGATATCAGAACCTTGCATATTAGCACTTTTATGCATCTAGAAACCCGAGTAAGATTTAGAATTCTAGTGTGGAAAATGTTGTGAACTCTCAATTCCTTAGAAGGAATTCGAAAGCTGACATTACTTATGAAAGATTCACAGATAATAATAATAATAATAATAATAATAATAATAATAATAATAATAATATGATGATGATGATGTTGCGTAGCAACAAAAAAAAGCGAACTATAATCTACTCGATTTTGTTTATGCTTGTGAATTGAATTATTCTACTTAAATGACATGTACAATTTTATATAGCTCAACTAAAATATGTTTTTATATTGACTTAATCTGTTTACTATGTATTGTATTTTTTGTTTAGCATAACTGATGAATTGTATGTACTGTAAATTGAATAGTATACTGTATAGGTCAACTGATGAATTGTTTAAGCTTATAAATTGAATTAATCTGCTTGATATGAATTGTATAGCTTAACGAAAATAAGTTTGTAAATTGAACTAATTTGATTGTATATGTTTGTATAGTTTGGCTGATGAATTGTATATGTTCTTAAAATGATTACTAGTCTGTGTAGCTCTACTGATGAATTGTATATAGACCTACTGTAAATTGAATGGTAATATGTATAGCTCAACTGATGAATTGTTTATGATTGTAAATTGAATTAATCTACTTGATATTAATTGCACAAATTTGTATAGCTTAATGAAAGTATGCTACTTTGTATTGTATATATTTGTATAGTTTTGGCCGATGAATTGTATATGCTTTAAATTGAATAGTAATCTATATAGCTCTACTGATATTGTTTGTGTTTGTAATTTGAAGTAGTTTGCATGACATGTATTATCAATTTCTGTATATCACAACTGGTTGAATTGTTTAAGCCTTAAATTTAATTAAATTGTTTTGTATTATAATATAGCTCAACTTATGAATGATCGTTTGCGTTTGTAAATTTAATAATCTGATTGGCTATGTATTGTATACTTTTAGTAGAGCCATCGATGTAGCTCAGTCGGCAGACTCGCCGGGCCGCTGATCCGGAGCTGCGTTCGGGCTTGGGTTGGATCCCCCTTTGGACTTTGGTTTCTTCGGAGGTTTTCCCCAGCCGTGGGACTGAAGCCGGATGGTCTATGGCGAGTCCTTGGCATCAACCCCTTTGATTTGATTACCTGGTTGGGTTTTTCCGAGGTTTCCCCCACCGAAAAGGCAAATGCCGGGTAATATTTTGGCGAATCCTCGGACCTCATCTCATTTCACTACATCTCGCCAAAATGTAAAAAAATTGTAGAAAATTGTAAAAATTGTAGAAAATTACTAAATTGTAAAACTATAAAAATTTGTAAAAATTGTAATTGTAATATTGTAAAATGTTGACATGTTCCACATCTTAAAGCTTCATTGCTCATGTAAGATCTATGGAATAAAATAAATGAATGAATGAATTTAATTCGGTACATTGAAACTGGAAGGGAAATATGACGACTGGTTGACAGAGAAGTGACAAGAGCGCCATCTATCGCTCATACATGCAACCAGACCTGTTGAGAGCAGTCGCAGCAGTGGGGGGGGGGGGGGGTAGTAATTAAGTCCGTGTACTAATCCAGTTAACCTCCGTCCCGCAAGAAGAATCTTCATTAGAAAGAAGGGAACATCATTAACACTGGAAATCCTGCAGTACAAGTCATTAAAACACGCCAACAGAATTGCAAAGGTGATCTTGTGTCATGAAGGTTGTTAATTTTAGAAAATCCACCCAACGACCCATCGATGAAGCATCGTGTGGGAGGAGGAAGTGGTGGGTAATGGAATCCCTCCTCTATGTACTGCGCGATCAGAAAAGCATGAAGCAACCGTCAGAAGTGTGTCGATCGGTTTCTTAAAAAGGAAAGAGAAGCGAGATTTTATCAGTAACGGCATTATTACATTATTATAGTCAGAAACATTTATTTATTTATTTACCGGTAACTATTTACTGATTTATTTATTTACTTATTTACTGATTTACTTATTTATTTGTTAATTAATTTATTTGTTTGTTTGTTAATTTTATTTATTTATTTATTTACTATTTATTTATTTATTTATCTACCCATTCATTAATTTACATGTTTATTTATTTATTCATTCATTCATTTATTTTTTATTCAATTATTTATTAATTTATTTATTTACTGATTCATTCATTCATTCATTCATTCAGATACATATTTATTTATTTGCCTACCGATTAATTATCTACTTATTAATTAATTCACTCACTTCTTTATTTATTTATTTATTTATTTTTGTCTACAACAGACAAGGTCAAATCAAGGACGTAGCTTGAAAAATGTAGAAAATAGAAATTTCACCCACCACCCCCCTTACAGATCATTAGCATAAAATAAATATGCAAAATAGTCGTATTTCTAAATTTTCAAATAACTGTTTTTAAAGAGTATTAGGCCCATTACTATTATTATTATTACTATTATTATTATTACTATTATTATTATTATTATTATTATTATTATTATTATCTATAGGCTACTAATAATAAATTTGTAGCCAAACTTTTTCTGGTAGTTTTCGCTTTTCTAAAAATAATTGGTGTTAACATGTATAATTAATCATCCTGAAACAGAAAATACCTTTTTTGAAATATTTGTTTATATGTCTGTCTGTCTGGATGTTTGTTACCTTTTCACGCGATAATGGCTGAACGGATTTCGATGAAAATTGGAATATAAATTAAGTTCGTTGTAACTTAGATTTTAGCCTATATGACATTCAAAATACATTATTTAAAAGGGGGGTTATAAGGGGGCCTGAATTAAATAAATCGAAATATCTCGCTTATTATTGAGTTTTGTAAAAAATATTATATAAAAAACATTTCTTTAAAAATGATATCCTATAAGTTTTATTTCAGGCAAAATTTTGATAGGACTGATATTTAAGGATATACAGTACAAGAGTTTTAAAATGACAATACAATACATTTTCACCGCCGCCTCAGATTATAGCGTCGTTGTTACGGGAAGAGATCTCTCGGTCGTCCAAAGACGCGCCGGATTGAAAATTCAACTGTGAGATCGTAACAGGTCATATGGCCTAATACTTGAAGGGAAGAAGAAGAAGATATTAAAGACATTTCTATTATGTGTCCACATCATGTGTGCTTTTTTATCTGTTTTGGTGTCATGTTATCAACAGTAATCTCACCAGAAGTTTTGATTTTATCGATAAATCTGCGAGTGGAACACGATACTCAAATACAATAAAATATTGACTTACGAAAATACAAAACTGTTTTCAAATTTTTACCATCTCAACATTATAAATATTACGCTAGTAGATGGCAGTAGTGTGTTATGATTAGCAGTTTTCTTATCAGTTGTGCCAACTAATGAATCTTCATTGAGCTCTGTGGAAGGTTACTGGTCAAAAAGGCTTTGTTGATTCAGTTTCATTTTTATTAAAACAGTTGTATTCCACTTCAATTATCCCGATCCCAGTAATCAACGTCACTTGACAGATGATTTTCAATAAATCTTAGTATTAAACAATCTCTGATACGTGACTATCCATAATATCATATAGCAGAAGCTATAACATAACCTAAATTGTATAAACGAGTGTTAGAAAAGTTTTAATTAGGGATGATGAAATAAACAAAAAACATTTTAATTAACGATGATGAAATAAAAAATAAACATGAATAATTTTAAAAGAAACAATTATTGAAAGCAGGTACAATTTTAAAATTTGAATGTTTAGTGGTTGGTGGTTCAGTTTATGTTATATTGGACGTGTGCGTAAAAGAAGTGAACTCGTTGATGTACATGGTGTATCCCTCAACTTATTCAGGATTTCCGAATGGTGCTGTTCATTTATTTGTAAATAGGGTTTCAGGGAAGATGCATAGCTATGACCAGTGATCTTTATTAATTCTTGTTCTTGAATGCGAATGACAGTCATACTTGAAACTGCTGTGCATCGACCGGAGTGGTTTGTAATTTTCTGTTTTTTGACGTCCAGACCAATGCAGTTTGAAATGTTGGCAAACAAAGAAATAAATGCTAGGGTAGTGACAAAAACAAACAAATGCTAGGGAAGCGATAAAGTTAAACAAATGCTAGGGACGCGATAACATTGTGCGATAAGCAGCCACGATTGGTTGAAAGACGTCCTTTCGTACCGTTTTATTGATCAAAAGTAGTGTGACGTAGTAAAAGTGTAATAGTCAATAATAAATTATATATTCGGATTGTTACATTTCCATTATCGCTTATTAATTACGACCGTCCTTGTGTTTTTTGAAATAACCAATTCAGAGTAAGTCCCCCACGTGTCTTTGCATTACTAATGGATGAAGTCGGTAGCGTGATCCATTTGCAAAGTTTCGCCGCCACCCTGTGTTCGATGCAGAGAGAATGTATGCAGCTTTTTCTCATTCTAGAGCTCTCCCATTTCCAATTTCCTCACTTCATCCCCCCCCCCCCCGCATCGTGGATTCCTTCGCTCGCTCCCGGCCGTCGCGTCGATCTGTTGGTTCATTCACAAGCCAGCTGCAGCGCCCGGGCAACTCCCCGCTAGAGCGCGCCACCGGGCCTGGCCTGAACTGAACTGGGCCGGAGGACGGACGGCTTCTTTCAAATGGCCTCACGTGCACCGAGCAGAGTGCAGCCCTGCCTCAGCGACCTCATGGCTTCCAACATGAGAGTGCCTATTATTATTATTATTATTATTATTATTATTATTATTATACAATGAGAGCACATTTTCGTAAGTAATATCACAAGAGTTTTCATCTCGAGAGACCAGAACTCGTCTCATATTAGAATAATACAATTCGCGAATGATAAATAAATAAATAAATAAATAACTAAAAAAATAAATAAGTAAATAAATAAATAAATCAGTAAACAAACAAACAAAAAATAAATAAGTAAGTAACTAAATAAATAAGTAAATAAACAAACAAACACACAAGTAAGTAAGTAAATAAGTAAGTAAATAAATAAATAAGTAAATAAATAAATAAACAAACAAACAAACACAGAAGTAAGTAAGTAAATAAATTAAGTAAATAAATAAGTAAATAAAGAAACAAACACACAAGTAAATAAGTAAGTAAATAAATAAATAAATAAATAAATAAATAAATAAATAAATAAGTAAATAAACAAACAAACAAACACACAAGTAAGTAAGTAAATAAATTAAGTAAATAAAGAAACAAACACACTAGTAAGTAAATAAGTAAGTAAATAAATAAATAAGTAAATAAATAAGTAAATAAGTAAATAAATAGATGAGTAAATAAATAAATAAATAAGTAAACAAATAAATAAGTAAACAAACAAACAAACACACAAGTAAGTAAATAAATTAAGTAAATAAAGAAACAAACACACAATTAAGTAAATAAGTAAGTAAATAAATAAATAAGTAAATACATAAGTAAATAAGTAAATAAATAAATGAGTAAATAAATAAATACATAAATAAATAAGTAAACAAATAAATAAGTAAATAAACAAACAAACAAACAAACACACAAGTAAGTAAGTGAATAAATTAAGTAAATAAAGAAACAAACACACAAGTAAGTAAATAAGTAAGTAAATAAATAAATAAGTAAATAAATAAATAAGTAAATAAACAAACAAACAAACACACAAGTAAGTAAGTAAATAAATTAAGTAAATAAAGAAACAAACACACAAGTAAGTAAATAAGTAAGTAAATAAATAAATAAGTAAATAAACAAACAAACAAACACACAAGTAAGTAAGTAAATAAATTAAGTAAATAAAGAAACAAACACACAAGTAAGTAAATAAGTAAGTAAATAAATAAATAAGTAAATAAATAAATAAATAAGTAAATAAATAAATAAGTAAGTAAATAAACAAACAAACAAACAAACACACAAGTAAGTAAATAAATTAAGTAAATAAAGAAACAAACACACAAGTAAATAAGTAAATAAATAAATAAGTAAATAAATAAGTAAATAAGTAAATAAATAAATGAGTAAATAAATAAATACATAAATAAATAAGTAAACAAATAAATAAATAAGTAAGTAAATAAATAAACGAATGTATAAATGAACGAATGATTAAAAGAACAAATGAATGGATGAATAAATAAATAAATGCAAATGAATAAACAAACAAATACGTAAACAAGCAAGTAAAAAAATAAGGAATAAATTATTATATAAATACGTAAGTAAATAATAAATAAGTAAATAAATAAATAAATAAATAAATAAGAGAAAGAATGAATGAACGAATGAATAAATGAACAAATTAAGGAATAAATAAGTACTAATGAATAAATAAGTAAGTAAAGAAACAAGTATAGAAATAAGTACGTAAATATATAAATACATAAATAAATAAATAGATAAATAAACGAATGAATAAATGAACAAACGAATGAAGAAATGTATAAATAAATACAAATTAATAAAGAAACAAATAAGTAAATAAACACGTAAGTAAATAATTAAGGAATATTAAATTAATTAATTAATTAATTAATTAATTAATTAATACGTAAGAAAATAATAAATAAATAAGATAATGGATGAATGAACGAATGAATAAGTGAACAAATGAAGGAATAAATAAGTACTAATACCACAATACAACTGTAGCAAATCTGAAATATGACACAGTATTCCTTATAGTATCACCAAGTGAACAACAGTTTTGTTAATATAATAATGCATTTGCTATTGTGACACATCATATTAAACCCATAATTCGTTTCAAGAATATTTTAATTCCTTGTTTTAATGACTATTGAGACTTCTGAAGATATATATATATATATATATATATATATATATATATATATGAAAAATATATCATTCTTCCACATTTCTCGGCGTCAATCATTTCTATATTTCTGGGCTGCAGCAGAGTGACTGCACAGCGTCCCTGAAATAATATTCTTTCTTTACATTATGTATACCTTATTACATAATTTCCAAGTAATATGTATCTCCATTTGCTGATAGGCTGGTATGATTACCAGTAAATCTTGAAGTATTTAATTCAACTTCGTGTGATAGAAGATTTAAATTGTGCCATGTTAAAAACCACTCACTAAACTGCACAACTTCACTGCAAACGTTAGCACGTAATGAAACTGCTTCTCTATTGTGCGTATTGCTGTAATATAGTTACGAAAGTCATCCATCCACAGTTTCGGATATACTGTGAGTTGTTTATATGAACAGTGTAAAATATACACAGACGACAACTAGTGAGGTGATCTATATGCGCGACTGCACACAACCTGAAATTCTATGTTGGTACGAACTTCCTACCTCTAAACGTCGTTTTAACCGTGACAACGCTTTTCAGTTCTTTTAAGTATTTTGGTTATTGCATTGTGTTTCTATTTAGTGAAGGATTTTAGATAAGGGTTTAAATAGCCATAGTAGCTGACGCGCCCTTTTTAAGCCCCACTAACCAATCCTACCTCTAGTTATCACCAGTTCCACCGGGCTGATATCTGTCCAGTTTATACACTACTAGTGGCTTGTGCGACAAATGCTGCAAGTTTAGTTAATTATAAGTTCTAATAAAATTTTTCATATTTATTTTCCAGAAAGATTACCAGACATTTTTGTCCACACCTGTGGAGTAACGGTCAGCACGTCTGGCCGCGAAACCAGGTGGCCCGGGTTCCAATCCCGGTCGGGGCAAGTTACCTGGTTGAGGGTTTTTCCGGGGTTTTTCCTCAACCCACTAGGAGCAAATGCTGGGTAACTTTCGGTGGTGGACCCCGGACTCATTTCACCGGCATTATCACCTTCATTTCATTCAGACGCTAAATAACCTTAGATGTTGATACAGCGTCGTAAAATAACACAATAAAAAAAAACCAGACATTTTGAAATGTATTTGCTTCCATAATAATAATAATAATAATAATAATAATAATAATAATAATAATAATAATAATAATAATGATTTATTTTAGCTGGCAGAGTTAAGGCCGTAAGGCCTTCTCTTCCACTCAACCAGCAAAAAGAGTATATACATTTTTCTAATTCTAATTTCTTATTTCTGCACATGGGAATAAATTAATACTTTGGCCTAGTGCATTTAGAAATCACTTGGTTCTGAGGTGAACCATTCATTTTCTGAAAGAAACAGCCACATCGTTTACATGTGAAAATTCCCTGAAAAATGTATTACAAAAAACTTACACTTTTCAGTTACGAAATTACCAAATATCTTACAATTGTTAAATTACAATAAGCCTTTTACGCGGAATGCTTGAGCACGGATTCCTCAGAGTTGATTGTTCAGTCGTAGAAACCCTGGAAGACACTGAAGGTGATCTTAAATAGTAGAGAAAAGGCAGCCTAACTTTCCTTAATTGTATAATGCAACACAAAAACAAATGGAATCACGCATTTCTTATAATACAACTCGGTGACTTCAAAATCGTTCATGACAGAATACAAGAAAGAATACAAGTCTTTGATGTTCCTCCGGATGGTATTTGGAGTACTGGCTTGTAAAAGCGAAACTTTTCGCATGATCTTACAAAGAATTCAGCAATTTGATTTAGATTAGACTTACATGTATACAAGAGTTATTTACGAATTAAACAACAAAATACTATGAACTATTAATTAAACACTGAAATAAACTGTGTAGCAGAATTAAGCTAAAATACATAGAATGTTGTTAATATATTTCAAATAATATTAGATAATAGAAAGAGATTATTATGAGACAATTTTGAAAGTACAGCACAATCAGGATGATGTCTAAAAGAAAGAAGTAACAATGTAGTCAGTGATAGTTTAAATCAGTATGATTGGAGTGAAATGCTAATAAGGTTATCTTTTAAGCTGTTCTTAAAGGTGTTTATTGTCTTGCAGCCCCTAATACTTTGTGACAAGGAATTCCATGATGAAGATGTAACATTTAAAGCAATATAATAACTCAATAATCCTGTCAAAAATATCTCTTTTAAAAAGCTTCCCCTTTAATGTTTTTATGCTAAATACATTTTCTTGAACACATCTATCTTCAGTTCTTTGAGTTCTCCCAACAACAAAATGATATGCTTGGCAGCGATCTCAAGTCTAATCGATTAAACCCAAGGAATATGAAATTAATTTTGATAAGATGCAGCTAAAATAGAAAGCATGACTCAATTTACTAATGCCTCTTCCATATTATTGCACTACAGCCTAGAAAAATTAGAAAATCACACATATAAGTATCTACACCGCCCAGCCATTAAATATATAAAAAAGACCGACACCACTACAGTAATAACAGTAAAACTATTTCATTTTTAATAGCAATATTGTTAAGTTACGTAAGTTTTGTAGTTTTCAGTAACTCGATATATACTATAGCCGTTACTCTGTAAATTATAGATATTAAGAACTAATTTAAGATATTCTCTATGCCTACTTATATAACCCCAAAAGGGTTCACTTTCATATCATCATAGCATTAAGGGGACACTCAACTATATTTTGGAACTTTTTTCCTATTTGACCAATCTTTTTAAAATTTGGAGAAAAAGTTGAATATATACATGGAAAGTAACATGCAAAATCTCAGCTCATTAGATCCAATACTTTTCAAAATAAAAAAAATATTTCAATTTTTAATCAATCATTAATTGAAATATTACTTTTAATTATCATTTTTTATTTTTTGGCTTTGTGCATTTGACTGTGACATCTCAATGAATAGGGGAAGAATTCTGAGTATTAATTTAGTTCTGTCACGTAAATTAGTGTAGAAATTTAATTTTTCATTTCTATGACACTTTTTCTCCAAATTTTAAGTTGAGTGTCCCCTTAATGTATATCATTAGTGACAAATACATCATGGCATAAACTGTGATAATATTCAAATTTTAATGTAATAATGTCAATCAAACTTTCTTAAGTTTTGTAGTTTCTAAAATCCAATACACAGTTGCACTCAGAAAATTACGCACCAGAGAATCAGACCTGTACATTACTTTTAATAAGTCTTGAGATGTTCTAAAAAAATTAAACAAATGAAGATCGACATAGCTATTGGAATTACGGTGTCAGAGAATTTGAGCTCTAAATATGTCAGCAATCCTGCAGGTCATGGCCTTCATGTAATATTGTTTATTGTAGTGTGTGTGTTTTGTTTTATTCTGAAAAGCCATTAGTTCTCAAAACTGACGACAGATGGATTTTGGAAAATAGGAAAATTATGTAGGAAAATTGACATTTAACTGAAAACTACTATTTTTCTGAAAAACTTTGGGTTCCAAGCTTCAAAATGAGGATCATTTATTAAAATCGATTCAGCCGTTTTCCCGTAATTTTCATTACCAGTTCAAATTATATATATATATATATATATATATATATATATATATATATATATATATTCTTACAAACCGATTGTGAAACACACATTTATTCGTGGGCACACTAGACTGAACAAACCGACTCCTAAAGGGTAACATATTCCTTTACATCCTGCGGCATGCGAACTGCGTACCTATACAACTTGCATGCGGTCCTTATGCTACTTAGTCCCTCCTCTTTGCCAACAAAATGAGAAAGTGTGCCGTAAGATTATAATGCTCCAAAGAAAACAAATTCAATATCGATAACATCTTTGTTTTCTTAAAATCGAATTTCTTATCAACTTCTTGGCACAGAGCATCATTCCAATTTTCGACGCTTCGGTATCGTAGAAGAAGCGCGCGTTGCCATCCACAGCAATTCCATCTCAGAAATTATAAAATAACACAGTTTACTGTACGCCAGTTCAGTGGGAGAGAGGACGAATTCGAGGATCCTACGTAAAAAAAAAGTTGACTGAAAACATAATAATGACGGTTTTAATATATTTTTTGTTGCTGTATCCTGTATTTGATCCTCAATACTAATCTCGTCTACAGACTACAGTGCGTTCATAATACCCGAGTTCGTCTGTAACATTAAAAAATTCGATCATATAACACCGTCACTAGAACTGCTGTATTGAAATCCACTTAAAGGAAGAGAATTTTTCACTTCCCTCTCATTGCTGTTTAAAATCCACACCTCCACATCCTTTTACCGAGCATCTTGCATTTCTTTACCTCTCACTATCTCGAACCCAGAACCTTCTCTCTATTCATTGGACAGAACATCCTTCTATTCATCCTCTTTCAGTATATAACTTACACGGATCTTGAATTCGCTCCCTGACCATATCAAAATTCAAGTGTATATAATTATAGAATTCCATTCTACTTCATGGAATCGTTTGCTAAACTTCTGTCGAATTATGTAATTTCGACTTAAGCTATAACAACAATATTATAACAATCCCATAAGTCATATAGTCAATTTTACCTCTAACGTGTATTTTATTATTATTATTATTATTATTATTATTATTATTATCATCACCATCATTATCATCTTCACTACTGTTATTCATTTTTTTCTCTCGTTTCAGTTTTATAAGTTTTATTTAGTGTTAACTTGTGGTCCTAGTAAAGAGATAGCTTTGGAAGTAAATCCCGAAAAGACAAAGTACATGATTATGTCTCGTAACGAGAATATTGTACGAAATGGAAATATAAAAACTGGAAATTTATCTTTTGAAGAGGTGGAGAAGTTCAAATATCTTCGAGCAACAGTCACAAATATAAATGACACTCGGGAGGAAATTAAACACAGAATAAATATGGGAAATGCCTGTTATTATTCGGTTGAGAAGCTTCTATCATCCAGTCTGCTGTCTAAAAACCTGAAAGTTAGAATTTATAAAATAGTTATATTACCGGTTGTTCTTTACGGTTGTGAAACTTGGACTCCCACTTTGAGAGAGGAACATAGGTTAAGGGTATTTGAGAATAAAGTGCTTAGGAAAATATTTGGGGCTAAGAGGGATGAAGTTACAGGAGAATGGAGAAAGTTACACAACACAGAACTGCACGCATTGTATTCTTCACCTGACATAATTAGGAACATTAAATCCAGACGTTTGAGATGGGCAGGGCATGTAGCACGTATGGGTGAATCCAGAAATGCATACAGAGTGTTAGTTGGGAGGCCGGAGGGAAAAAGACCTTTAGGGAGGCCGAGACGTAGATGGGAGGATAATATTAAAATGGATTTGAGGCAGGTGGGATATGATGGTAGAGAATGGATTAATCTTGCTCAGGATAGGGACCAATGGCGGGCTTATGTGAGGGCGGCAATGAACCTCCGGGTTCCTTAAAAGTAAGTAAGTAAGTAAGTAAATAAGTAAGTAAGTAAGTTAACTTGTGATCCTGCTGATTCTCTATTGCACTAAAGTAATTTGCATTATTTACTGTCACTGTTTGTATTTTTGTAAGTGCTATATGGTAGAATGAAAGAGAAGGCCCTATATACAAATCCAGAAACAAAATTTGGGCCACTTGAATTAAGTTTCAGTTATAGCATACTGCACATGAACAGTGTTTGGAAAATTCAGGTGGCCCAAATTTTGTTTCTGCGTCTGTACTTAATTCTGTCAGATTACTAATAATAAATCTGTAACCGAAATTTTTCTGTTAATTTTCGCTTTTCCAAAAATAATTGGTGTTAACATGTATAATAAATCATCCTGAAATCGAAAATCGCTTTTTTGAAATTTTTGTTTGTATGTCTGTCTGTCTATCTTTGTTATCTTTTCACGCGATAATGGCTGAACGGATTTCGATAAGAATTGCAATATAAATTAAGTCCGTTGTAACCAGGGGCGGATGCAAGGGGGGGATTAAGGGGATGCATCCCCTCCCGAAATTTTGAGAAAAATACGAAACAAGAAACAAAAATAATATTAATTTTAATTCGTGAATGTACATAGGAATTAGAGAGTTTTCCACGTAAATTCTCTTTGCTAAAGTGTTGAATTCCAAGAACTGTAGGAAGACAAACACAGCGTTCTTACTTCAAGACAGAGAGTCATGAAGAGTATTTTAGGCTTTTAATTTTCCTTCTCTTCTTAGACTATTTCATTAGTCAGCTCAGGACAGGTTTTTAAATCATAAGGGAATCCTAAAGTCCATACAAACTTTTCTGCCTAAAAACATAGTGCGAGCATCAGATGAAGATTTAGAAACTGCTGTTGAGGCTGTAGTAAATCAGTGGCCCAATGATGTTGATGCATCACCAGAGTCTTTCTTCAATGAATTGAAGAGTGGAGAAGAAATTTCCTTGATCAGAAAAATCTTCACCTAATACCTAATGACTTTATATCATCTTTGAACAGGTGCAATGAAATTATTTTTCCCTGCACTCGCAAGGCGCTGAAACTTTTCTGCACATTGCCTGTAACTACAGCAACACCAGAACGGTCGTTCTCTACATTGCGGTATTTGAAGACTTACTTGAGGAGCACGATGGGAGCAGACAGATTAAATGGACTGGCCTTGATGTATATACATAAAAATGTAGAAGTGAAAGCTCATGAAGTACTGGACGAAATGTCTAAGAAGCCTCGTCGCCTTCTTCTGTAAATGTCATTCTGTCATTGTTTTTGTATTGCAGTCATTGTAAATGTTAAAATAAAAAAATTATGGTTTATTTAACAACGCTCGCAATTGCCGAGGTTATATCAGCGTCGCCGGTGTGCCGGAATTATTTCCTCAGGACTTTTTTACATGCCAGTAAATCGACTGATATGAGGCCTGTCGCATTTAAACACACTTAAATGCCATCTTGCTGGGTTGGGGTAGAACCCGCAACTTCGAGCACAGAAGGCTATACCGACTACGCTACTCAGGCCAACTTGTAAATGTTTGAGACTCGGAAACAAATTGTGAGTATATAAACTTATTTCTCATTACTCCATTTTTACTATCTCCTCAAATCCCTCTCCGAAAAAAAATCCTGCGTCCGCCCCTGGTTGTAACTTAGATTTTAGGCTATATGGCATTCAAAATACTTTATTTAAAAGGGAGGTTATAAGGGGGCCTGAATTAAATAAATCGAAATATCTCGCTTATTACTAATTTTTTTAAATGTTACATAACAAAAGTTTCTTTAAAAACGATTTCCGATTATTCTATGCAAAATTTTGATGGGCCTGATATTACTAGGGTTTATGACGTACCTAACTACATAATATTACCGTGCAGCAATTCTGCATTATCATATTGAGAGATATTTTGTTTTAAAATAACAATGCGTTTTATATCCTGGCCATGTGAGATTAACATATGACGTTAGCCACGAATATACGAGTAATAAAGCACGAGCATCAAGTCGGCCGTGAAGAAAGATAAAAACATGACTCTGCATTTATTTAAGGCGGCCTTGGAATCCTTGGACAACAATCGGATTAATATACGGATGATATGATAAATGTGATACTGAATATTATTATATTATAAAGAGAGTGTGTTTGTGTTTCTCAAGAAACTATTTAATGGATTTAAATAATCCCTTCATCATTGGAAAGTGTAATTCCTTCAGATGGACATGGACTTTACGTGTGAATCGAGGACTGGCCACAAATGCATATAAGGTAGGACTAAACAGAACCTTACCCACAGAAAATTTTATATACTGTCGAAACTAATAATTAGCTATATGTATTGTAATTAATTTAATGCTATTTGGAGGTACCGTACTGGAATTTTATGTCTGATTTGCGTTACGTTTTTTATGAAAGAATGAATGCCAGAGATGGAATAATTTTACAAATATACACGCGGCACATATTAAGTATTAATTATTCAGTAAAATATCAGTACATATTTTTATTGCTTAATTACGTATTCGGGTGAGCTATAGCAATAGTAGAGGTTCAATCACAAAATTCACATGGAATTATCTTAAGGAAATTCACATTCCTTTTGATTATGTAATGTCTATTCTTATAAATATTATCAAGGATTCTCTTCAAATATTACATCATCATCTCTATTTCAATTAATCAACTTATATTTGCCTTCAACAATTAACTTTCTTTTTTCTTTAATGTATCACATCACATTATATTGTACATGTTTATTGTATTCAGGACCCTTGTGGTCACTCAAAATTCTTTGAGCTGATGTCTATAATTTAGAAATTTATTAATAGGTAACAGTTCTATGTAGTGCACAATACTCCATATTGAATAATTAACAAACCAATATCTTCAGCATGACTTGTGGCTTGTAGACCATCCCAAACCCCGAACTCCACCACTCTGAGCGCGAGATCTTATATACTTGGTCAGTTATGGCCGAATGTTACAATAAAAACAATTAACAACATAGATATTTCAGTCATAACGTCATACAATACCAGATGAAACTATGAAGTAATTACATAATTGAAATAGGACTATTTGGTGTAGGGAGCGTCCGTTTGCTTTGCAAGAATAATTCGATTAACATGCTTGTAAATTAGTCTGGAATACATTGCGCTGCTGGAAAGGTTTTTCTTCCTGAAATTCAAGATTTCCCACAACCAATTAGTAGTACATTAGTTATCCACACACGTTTTAAATAATGTAGGGCAGTACAACACCTTATTTCAAATGGTATCGTTTGGTGACAAAGCCTTCTTCCAGCTGAGAGTGACAACTTTCGATTCTTACAGATGTATTTTATTTCAGACGCTGTTGAGTCTAACATAATACCAAGCTTAAAAGTAGAATTAATCGAACAACTCCAGAAACTATTGCACGGTAATAAGAGTTACATTCATATTTCTAAATACAACTTTGAAAGTAATTTAGGAGCAAAGGATTTATAATTGATAATGAATGAATTATTAATTAACAATAACAGAGCTGTATTTGGAAATATAACAGATTTAAGTCAATGATATTTATTTATAACAAGTGCAGCGAAGCGCGCGGGTACGGCTAGTAGATAAATAAATTAATAAATAGAAAATAAAACAAAATATAAATAAACAGAAATACATAAATAGCTAAATAAATAAGTAAATTAATTAATAATTGAATGAATGAATGAATGAATGAATGAATGAATTAAATATATAAATAAATAGAAAAGTTTCCGGTAAGGGTCCCTATTGTAAAAAAGGCCTTCTAATATCTGCACTCAAATATCTTGTATTTCGGAATATGTACGATAAGAACTTTCTTGTGTTAAATTTTAACGTACCTTGTTAACATGTTTCGACCTATTTTCGGTCATCTTCATAACTGGTCGTTGTTGGTCTTGGCGCCTCTTGTTTCCTGTGTGGGTGCGTTCGTAGTGTAGAGTCAAAGAGTGTATGTGTTTTGAAATTGAGTTGTGTGTTGAGAATATCGTTGGGGTGTGTTTTCGTGTGTCTTGTATTTGTATACAGATTGGAAGTGAAATAATCCTGCAGATTGAAAGGGACGACAGGGTACACATAGATGAACGGAAAATCTATATTACGTTTTGTGATTAAATGCACGGTTAATTAGAAAATTAAGAATGAAGTTCCAGTAGTCCGGCAACATCGCCGCTGATACTCTCTACAGATGTAAGAGAGCAAGGAACTCTGTAAGCTGCTATCTGCCAAGACATTGTCAATTGGTCGCTTCGTCCACTGGTTTGAATTTAGGGATTTTTTAAATTAAATTTATACGAAAACCGTGCACGCTGTTGAAATGTGATAGAGTGGTAAATTATTCATTATTAGATTTCCTATAGATATGGACAAAAATCACGATCCTACTCGCAATAGTTACCGAATAAGAGACTGTTAAGAAAAAAAAAATTTTCTTTCTAAAAAACTATGAAATTAATTTCCACCAATAAGATATTATAGCTCTTTGTTAGATAAAACATGATCTATTTGCTCTGGAAATCTACAAAGCTATTAATTCATGTGTATCCTGTATTTGGCCATCATATTAATGAATTGATTCTGTATTATTATTATTACTATTACCCTTATTTATTATTATTATTATTACTATTATTATTATTACTATTATCTAACTAATAATAAATCTGTAGCCGAAATTTTTCTGGTAATTTTCGATTTTCCAAAAATAATTGGGCATAACATATATAATTAACCACCCTGAAACCAAAAATCGATTTTTTGAAATTTTTGTTTGTATGTCTGTCTGTCTGTCTGTATGTTTGTTACCTTTTCACGCGATAATGGATGAACGGATTTCGATGAAAATTGGAATATAAATTATGTTCGTTGTAACTTAGATTTTAGGCTATATGGCATTCAAAATACATTATTTAAAAGGGGGGTTATAAGGGGGCCTGAATTAAATAAATCGAAATATCTCGCTTATTATTGATTCTTGTGAAAAATGTTACATAACAAAAGTTTCTTTAAAAATAATTTGCGAAAAATATTCCCTGAAAAAGTTTGATAGGACTGATATTTAATGAGATAAATGAGTTTTAAAATTAACATAACTGACATCTAAGGCCGTGTAATGGAATAAAAAACAAACGACTTCGTCTTTAAGGGGCCTTGGACAGCAACAATCGAAAGCTATGAAAGATAGCCTACAGAAAATGTTTCTGTGTTTGTATGAAGTAATGTCGGAAGCTAAATTAACCGATGTGGATAATTAATTATTATTTCACCCTTCGAAAGTGTAGTTTCTCTACATGGACATAATGATATAATGTTATTACAGTAACTTCTGATATAATATAATATAATATAATATATAATATAATATAATATAATATAATATAATATAATATAATATAATATAATATAATATAATATAATATATGTAATATTATATAATATAATTTAAGTTATTTGAAGGGTTCAGAACCATAGTGGGCCAAACGCCATTTACTGAATACGTAGAAAACAAGGGTTAAAATTAAGTTATTACCATAATTCAATGGAAACCTATAACAAGTAAAATAAAGTATACACATTAAATCTAAATTATGTCAATCTTCATTAAACTATGGTTGCATGTAATAAAAATTAGAAACATGTTAAAGGAATTGTCATTGCACCAATGAGTGGTCTTTGGATCAAAAGATCGCATTTTAATTATTTGGATGCAATTTAAATTAAGTAACATATTAAACGATTTATCCTTCTATCAAACACGAATGTTCCCTGGATCAAATGTCCTGTTTTAATTATGTAATTACTTTATATTTATTTCTAACGGGTGCAGCGGAGCGCACGGGTACGGCGAGTAATTATTATTATTATTATTATTATTATTATTATTACTATTATTATCACTATTACTATTATTATTATTACTATTATTATTAATATTATTATTACTATTATTATTATTATTATTATTATTATTGGCGGCCGTGTAACTCAGTTGGTAGAGCAGCTGGGTACGGACTGAAAAGTCCGGGGTCCGACCCCAGGTGGTGACAGGATTTTTTCTCGTTGCCAAACTTTCAGAACGGCCCCGAGGTTCACTCAACCTCCTATAAAATTGAGTACCGGGTCTTTCCCGGGGGTAAAAGGCGGTCAGAGCGTGGTGCCGACCACACCACCTCATCCTAGTGCCGAGGTCATGGAAAGCATGGGGCTCTACCTCCATGCTCCCCCAAGTGCCTCCATGGCATGTTACGGGGATACCTTTACCTTTTTACCTTTATTATTATTATTATTATTATTATTATTAATTATTATTATTATTATTCATTTAGTGTACTGCCCAAGGGCAGGTCTTTCACTGCAAACCCAGCTTTCTCTAATCTTTCCTATTTTCTGCATCCTCTTCGGTTCCTCATATGATCCATATTATTATTATTATTATTATTATTATTATTATTATTATTATTATCATTATTATAAATTATATTGTTTTATTATAATCTGTCTTGATCTAATCTAATCTTAACCTAATTTAATTTTATCTTAATTTGACATCTTATCTAATATAATCTATTGTAGTCTAATCTATCTTAATCTAATTTAATTTTGACTTGATCTAAACTTATCTTAATCTAATTTAAACTTACTTTAGTCTAATCTAATCTTATTTTAATCTAGTCTACTTTCGCTTATTTAATGTAATCTATCTTAATGTCATTTTATCTTAATCTAATCTAATTTTATTTTAATCTAACCTTATCTTAATGTAGTCCAATCTAATCTAAATCTAATAACATTTTATTTTAATCTAATCTATCTTAATTTATCCTTATCCTAACCTAACCTAATTTTGTCTTAATCTAATCTTATTCTAGTGTAATCTAAACTAGTTTTAAACTAATATAAGTAATCTTTCTTAATCTAATGTAATTTTGTCTTCATCTAACCTTACCTTAATCTAATCTAACCTTATTTTAATCTAATCTAATCTTATAATTATATAAATTGGTTTATAATATAACTGACATCGTCTTCCAATACCCAAAACCCATTCTTCTCGGTTGTTCCACTGTCCTTCTTGGAGGTGTCCACTTTTCATAACGTCCAGGATGCCTTCAAGCAACCGTCTTTTCGGTCTTCCCTGTTTTCCTTTCCCCGATGGAACCCAGATCAATGCCTGTTTAGGCAATCTACCATTTTTCATACACTGAACATATCCGTACCATTTCAGCTTTTTGGTCTCTATTTGTTATATGATGATATTTTTATTTAGCACGTCCATTATTTTCTCTCTTATAACTTCATTTCTAATTTTCTCACGTCTAGATATTCCTACGGATCTTCTTAGAAAGTCCATTTCTGTTGTTTCAGTTTTCTTTTGAAGCGTATTTGTGAGTTGCCAAACTTCTGAAGCGTAAGTGAGAATGCCTTTTATTATTATATATCTAAATCTAATCTTAATTTAATCTAATGTTATCTAATCTACCAACCTATCTGTGTGTACGTTCATCATAATCATCATAACGAATTCAGATTCACTGTATTTGATTAATTTCGGTGTGCAGATAAATTCTGTACACTTGTCCCTCCAGAGGACTGTGTGTTTCCCCGTCCCTTTTGGTTTACTTTGTAAATATTGGCTGTAAATCTTTCTCGCCCAGTTGTTGAAATGCCCTGCATCTAGTTTGTGTTATACTATTAAAATCTTCTCTTAAACTGGCGTAATCTTGCCCTATCAGGAACTGGGGATCTACCTGTTGGTTCCCTTATCATCAGCAGCTTTTTCTAATAATGATTATGATGATATTATGATGATGATATTCTGACGTACTTACTTACTTACTGGCTTTTAAGTAACCCGGAGGTTCATAGCCGCCCTCACATCCTCACATAAGCCCGCCATTGGTCCCTATCTTGAGCAAGATTAATCCATTCTCTATCATCATATCCCACCTCCCTCAAACCCATTTTAATATTATCTTCCCATCTACGTCTCGGCATCCCCAAAGGTCTTTTTCCCGCCGGCCTCCCAACTAACACTCTATATGCATTTCTGGATTCGCCCATATGTGCTACATTCCCTGCCCATCTCAAACGTCTGGATTTAATGTTCCTAATTATGTCAGGTGAAGAATACAATGCGTGGAGTTCTGTGTTGTGTAACTTTCTCCATTCTCCTGTAACTTCATCCCTCTTAGCCCCAAATATTTTCCTAAACACCTTATTCTCAAACACCCTTAACCTATGTTCCTCTCTCAAAGTGAGAGTCCAAGTTTCACAACCATACAGAGCAACCGGTAATATAACTGTTTTATAAATTCTAACTTTCAGATTTTTTGACAGCAGACTAGATGACAAAAGCTTCTCAACCGAATAATAACACGCATTTCCCATATTTATTCTGCGTTTAATTTCCTCCCGAGTGTCATTTATATTTGTTACTGCTGCTCCAAGATATTTGAATTTTTCCACCTCTTCGAAGGATAAATCTCCAATTTTTATAGTTCCATTTCGTAGAATATTCTGGTCACGAGACATAATCATATACTTTGTCTTTTCGGGATTTACTTCCAACCCTATCGCTTTACTTGCTTCAACTAGAATTTCCGAGTTTTACCCTAATCATTTGTGGATTTTCTCCTAAGATATTCACGTCATAACATTCTGACGTAACAATTAAAAACTTTAATTGTTTGTAAACCCATGAAACTCTAGAAAACTATCCAGGAATTTGGTTTCAGTTTAGCTAACAAGTATCTGCCGAAAATGTGAGTTGCCCAGTTCAAGAATCCAATGTCGCTGAAAATGTAATATTTAATCCTGTGCCTTGTTTCTCATGTTTGTAGCACAGAATTATAACATTATTCCCTTCCCACTGACAAACTTCACCAACGTAAATATATTGCTTTTTATTATTATTACGGCAGATCTTTTCGGAGAATTTCACATTGAATGATTCTCGGGGTGTAGAGAATTGTAATCGAGAGAGAGCATGTTGTGCTTTGATGTTATTTATTATGTAACAGGGATTGTACGAGGTTATTGACATTTTAGGGTTCATGTACTGTTCTCTCTAGTTCATTGCTTTAGTCAGCAAACAGAATAGCCACTCCCAGAGCATGTTCCTGTCTCATAAGATAATTAAAATTTGTAGTTACAATCCTACAAGAAAAGATTATTCAGTCGACTTGTGTATAATTTCTCTTCTTCGCTATTTTATCTCGTATTTTTATGCTTTTTATTGAATTTTAGAATAAAGACATCAAAAACAATAAAGCATAATAATAATAATAATAATAATAATAATAATAAAAGTTAGAATTTATAAAACAGTTATATTACCGGTTGTTCTTTATGGTTGTGAAACTTGGACTCTCACTCTGAGAGAGGAACATAGGTTAAGGGTGTTTGAGAATAAGGTGCTTAGGAAAATATTTGGGGCTAAGAGTGATGAAGTTACAGGAGAATGGAGAAAGTTACACAACACAGAACTGCACGCATTATATTCTTCACCTGACGTAATTAGGAACATTAAATCCAGACGTTTGAGATGGGTAGGGCATATAGTACGTATGGGCGAATCCAGAAATGCATATAGAGTGTTAGTTGGGAGGCCGGAGGATAAAAGACCTTTAGGGAGGCCGAGACGTAGATGGAAAGATAATATTAAAATGGATTTGAGGGAGGTGGGATGTGATGGTAGAGACTGGATTAATCTTGCTCAGGATAGCGACCGATGAGGGGCTTATGTGAGGGCGGCAATGAACCTCCGGGTTCCTTAAAAGCCCATAAGTAAGTAATAATAATAATAATAATAATAATAATAATAATAATAATAATAATAATAATAATCGTCATCATCATCATAATTTATTTAATCTGGCAAAGTTAAGGCCAGTTCGCCTTCTCTTCCCCCCAGTCAGACTCTAATTCTGATTGAATACAATAGGCTTAAAGTAGTCATTACATCAATATTTAGATTATAAAACAACATGAAAGTAAAAGTAAATAATGAAAGTTAGATAAGTAAGGTTAGTGAGAAAATAATAAACATTGATAAAAAATAGTAATACAGGACTAGGTTAGATTAAGATAAGATTAAAGTAGGTTACATTAGAATAATGAATTATATTAGATTAAGACACAATTAGATTAGATTAAGACAAATTACATAAAATAAGACTAGATTAAGCTAGATTAAATTAGGTCAAAAGTTTACATGATATTAAGATAAGGTTAGATTAAAACAAAAGTAAATTGGATTAAGAACAAATTAGACTAGATTAAATAAGACTAGATTAAGACAAAATTAGATTTAATTTAGATTAGATTAAGACAGATTACATTTTATTAAAATAAGACTAGATTAAGCTAGATTAAATTAGGTCAAAATTTACATGATATTAAGATAAGGTTAGATTAAAACAAAAGTAAATTGGATTAAGAACAAATTAGACTAGATTAAATAAGACTAGATTAAGACAAAATTAGATTTAATTTATATTAGATTAAGACAGATTACATTTTATTAAAATAAGACTAGATTAAGCTAGATTAAATTAGGTCAAAATTTACATGATATTAAGATAAGGTTAGATTAAAACAAAAGTAAATTGGATTAAGAACAAATTAGACTAGATTACATAAGACTAGATTAAGACAAAATTAGATTTAATTTAGATTAGATTAAGACAGATTACATTTTATTAAAATAAGACTAGATTAAGCTAGATTAAATTAGGTCAAAAGTTTACATGATATTAAGATAAGGTTAGATTAAAACAAAAGTAAATTGGATTAAGATAAAATTAGACTAGATTAAGACAAAATTAGATTTAATTTAGATTAGATTAAGACATATTACATTTTATTAAAATAAGATTAGATTAAGCTAGATTAAAGTTTACATGATATTAAGATAAGGTTAGATTAAAACAAAAGTAAATTGGATTAAGATAAAATTAGACTAGATTAAGAGAAAATTAGATTTAATTTAGATTAGATTAAGACATATTACATTTTATTAAAATAAGATTATATTAAGCTAGATTAAATTAGGTCAAAAGTTTACAGGATATTAAGATAAGGTTAGATTAAAACAAAAGTAAATTGGATTAAGATCAAATTAGACTAGATTAAGACAAAACTAGATTAGATTTAGATTAGATTAAGGCAATATTAAATTAGATTGAGAAGATTAGATTAGATTAGATTGGATTAGATTACAATAAGTTTACATTAGATTAAGACAAAATTATATTAGATTAGATTAAAACAGACGGATTATATTAAATAAAAATGTGTAATTAAAACTCAGTTCGGTACCGACAACAAAACGAATTGAGTTCCAACGCCCTCACAGCTTCCCACAGAACCGGAAGTCACCAATACCCACGTTATCGTTCTCTCTCTCTACTTGGGTGGTGTTGGTGCAGTCTGACGTCATATCGGAGAGCGAGTACATCGCCCGGCGCATTGTTTGCAATCCTTATCTAAGATATGCACCCATCTATTTAAGGAATGGGGCAGTCGATTCACTGCCTGTCTGAATGCACAATGCAAGGATTCCACATTCCGCATTACTTTTGCTTTCTCATCAGGCACCGATATACAGCGTGTGAGAAAATCACTGTGACGCAGCGTCACTGACAAAGAAAAAGTGGTTTCGGCTATTTCGTCTGTCTGTCTATATTAAAAGTAATAATTAAAATATCAGGACCAGCAACTGATAGCTGAATGGCATCTGTTCTGTTTCTATAGCTACGGATTGTCGAATGTTTTGTGTCGTGTTTCTATGACTACGAATAAATAACGGATACATTTTAATTACTGCGATATTTTTTTTACAAACAAATATTTGAATGAATATACTGAAGTTGATGATATGTCTGAAGAAATTCTTTAAAAAAGTGCTTTACAAGAGAAGAGGAAAGGAAACCTTTTTCCAAGTCCATGTGCTACAGAAATCACAGATCTACAGCAGTAGTGTTTTTAACACTGCCCTCTTGTATTTACGAATCTAAATACTGATGTTGCCCATAGACTACAGCGTGTTCACAGTATCTGCGTTCGTTTCGTTTGTAACATTAGAAAATTCGATCATGTAACATCGTCACTAGAATTGTTGTCTTGGAGTCCACTTAAAGAAAGAAGATTCTTCAACTCTCTCTTATTACTATTTAAAATCATCCATACCTCCACACCCTCTTACCTAGCATCTCGTTTTGTTTACCTTTCACTACCTCGAACCCGGAACATGTACCTTCTCTCTATTCCTCTGCACAGAACATCCTTCTACCCATCATCTTCCAGCATATCGATTCCACGCCTCTGGAACTATCTCCCTGACCATGTCAGAGACTGTCGGACAACATCAAAATTCAAATTTAAATTAAAAAATCACATTCTAGTTCATGGAATTGCTTGTTGAACACCTGTCAGGTTGCGCAACTTCGGCTTAACCCATGACATATAGTAAATATTGTAACTATGCTGTTGTAAAATTGACAATTAATATGTAATGTATTTATTATTATCATCATCATCATCATCATCATCATCATCGTCCTTGCAGGTATTAGGCCTAGTGGCCTGTTACGGTCCCCGTCCATCTTTTCAGGGGGCGTCCCAAAGATCGTCTTCCATGTGGTATAGCCTACAGTGGAGAATTTGTCTTGGGAGTCTGGAACGGTCCATCCTATTGACATGGTTAAGCCATTTTTGTCTATAGTGGTTGAAATGTTCATGAATAGGTGTAATTTTCAATTCTTTTGTAATTAGTTCATTCCTTTTGTGGTCAAGCAAGCTGTAGCCGGCATTCCTCCTTAGAAATCTCATTTCCGCAGTTGTTAGGCGTTGAACATCTGAGTTTCGGACAGTCCAGGCCTCACTACCATACATGAGGACAGGTCTTGCTAGAACTTTATATGCTTTTAACCTGGTATGTTTTTGGGTTTTCGTGGTTGTGAAAACCTGGTTGATGGTTCTTAAGGCTCCATTAAAATGTTGAATATTTTCAGATATATCAGTAACAGGTAAATATGTCAAATTATAACCTAAATATTTAAATGAGTTTAGCTGTTCTAACGTATGGGTTCCAATGCAAATTTTACTCCTAACTGGAGTTTACCTTGGAACGCCATAATTTTTGTTTTGTTTGGGGAAATTTTCATATTGAAATTTTGTGCTATTATATTCAGGTGATGTATTGAGTATTGCAGCTCGTCTTCATTTGTAGCATTATTATTATTATTATTATTATTATTATTATTAGTTATCAGCTATTCACTATCATCATCATTGCTATCTCCGTTTTTCTTTCTTTTTTTTCTTGTATTAGCTCGATTAGAGCTCTATAGTGTTCTTTTGACCCTGCTGACCCTCTATAGGGCTTTAATTTAATTTGTATTATTTTCACCAGCGTCTATAGGCCTATTTCTTTTTTTGTATTTATATGTGCTATCTGTTGGGATGGAAGAGAAGGTCTTAAGGCTTTAATCCTGTCAGATTAAATAAATAAATAAATAAATAAATAAATAAATAAATAAATAAAAGTATAAATCACTGAAATAAAGACATTATTAATTAATACGTCATGATTATTGTTGGAACTGTCTATATCGTGTGACACAGAAGTCAGTTCACAAATGGGAAACTTTAATAACTGTAAGACTGAAATGATTATTGTATAAAGTAACATAATGACTCCAAGATGTCCGTAGTCTGAGTGACTTTTTTCATTTATACTGTTAGGTTGGCAGTACATGTTGCCCTTTTGTACCGGTAGAATTCTCCCCCTTTCGTCCCAAATCTGCTACTGATGGGCAGCATGGAATAGACGTGACTGCGAAGATGACGGTCAGCCCTAAAAGGTCAGTGCGCTATGTGGTAGAGAAAGTGGTATCAGTAGAGAATCTGTTTGCAGAATATTGAAATCTGCACGTTTTCACCGCTACAAATTACAGTTCTTCATTTACACACAATGCAAGAAGAGATCCACTCAAGAGACGAACATATTGCAATTGAATCACACCTCGGTTTGCGTGCTGATCGATCCTTCCTTCAGCATGCTCTGTTCAGTGACGAATGCTTATTCTTTCTGGAAGGGCTCGCTCATACACAAAATGCACGAACCTGGTCCAAAGAAAACCCAAGATGGATGCGTGAAGCTAACAACCCTGGTGCTCCAAAAGTGTGTGGTGTGGTGTGGAATACTGGGTGATATGGTTGTGGGACCATATTTCTTTGATAGAAATGTAAACTAATACACATAAATGGGGGATTGCTGGACAGCACTGTAATAGAATTCCTGTATGATTTGCCACTAAAAAAACGGATAAGAATATATTTTCAACAAGATGGGTCCGCGGCACATTATGCTCTAACACAGTGATGTCAAAGCAAGCGCATTTTTCTGACTTTGACGTCGTGCGCGGGCATCAAGCGCTAGGTATGGAATGAGGAAGGGTTATATATACATATATATATATACATATATATATACACATATACATATATGAATAAGCAGCCTGTTGGATTAAGAAAACAGTGGTGCACAAACTTCAAACGGAACGTGAAATTTTATGTCGTTATTTTTATATGGCTTCTTTCTGTTTGATATTACGTATATTATATGAAAAAAGTATTAAAACCAATTTATTAATATTGCAATTGTGTTTTAAAAGTTAATAACATAATAAAGAGTTAAGAAGGAATATTCACATACATTCCATAGTAGTACAACTATATTGTACTAAGTGGATGAAACACATCATTCATAAAGAAAGTTATATCCCAAAAAAAGAAACTGAGTATGACATGATAAGTTGGAATTTATATTGATGGTATCTTTAGCGTTATAAAAATAATTAATAAACTAATCAAAACAATGCTATAGTACAAAGCAAAGTTAGCTAGGTATATATTTTTAACTGTAACTAATATTACATAACAAAACTCTTATCGCAGAATGTTTTTAAGGAGATATTGGTGCGCAACTTCCTATCATCAGAATATTAAATTATTTTCTCGAAATCTGCTGAAGCTATAGAACTGTCGTTTTTACAACACATGGGCACATATCATATGTTTATGATATAGCTAACAGTAGTTGCTTTGTTTTATTCATTTCCTTACAAACGTTTTCCATGCGAATATTTTCAAAAATTTCAATACCCTATCTTCAGTAATACGTATTTACAATACTTATATTAGATTTACGAAAACATCGCTTCAATAGCTGGTAAGGCTACTAAATAAACATATCTGAAAATTCACTTTTCCATAAAAAAAAAGTTGAGAAAATATTCCTTTTTGAATAAAAACAAACTTGTGAAAAATGAGCATTAAAATTAAAACTTACATTCTTATAATGCACTTATACTTCTCAGGCAAATCTAAAAGTTAACATGGATACAATTTTAAAAAGTTCTCTTCCCTTTATTTATTGATTCAGTGCTGGCCATCCCTGTATATAGCTCGACCAAGCGGTATATAATACCTCTTTCTTCTGTCGCTTTCCTTTCCGCTGTAAAGCGCTCAGGCTCTCCTAAGCTCTAAAGCGCGCGCTTGCTCCTATGGGCATCAATTGACATGCCTGCTGTATACAATTGTATTTACAATTAGAGTAATGTTTCCCATTTGTCAACTGACTTCTGTGTCACACTGTATAAACAGACGAAAGCGAAGATGGCTGGGTGTTTTCTTTCAGGAAATGCTGTGATGTACATAACATCTCTGAACACAAAACAAAGAGGATTCGTGAATGTTATGTACATTTTACAGAACCACCAAAGTAGAAAATACAATTTAAGAACACTTTAAGACCTAGAAACCCTTAGGTTTTGACACTCATTGAGAAAAGCTGTTCTAGATAGACTTGTTTCGAAGCAGCTCTGGAATTTCCGGCTAATAACTTTACTATTTTGCATTATCCTACACAGGTCCAAGCTGTTAACGAACCCCTGTACAGGAAATATGATGTGAAACTCACGGGCAATTGACAGACGAGTGCATGGATGTGTCGAATTACGTGAATTTCAAACAATGCGATGTCACGTAAGCAAAACACAATAATTACGTTTTCACACAGACACTCTTTAATAATTCCCAACCCATGGCAAAACGTAAAAGAATTTACGCCACGTTTCCATGGGTATTAGCATATGTAACACATAGCAACGACAACTACAATTATCTAGGCAGATATAATCGTGTGAGAAAAATTGACGTTCATATTATACAATTATTATTTCTATACATTCGAGTACAATGAGTGATAAGAATAAAAATGAATATATAGAACTATATATACTGGACTTTTATTAGTAAATACTCTTGTTAGTAAGAATAAAAATATTTGAGTACTTACTCATTTCTGATTACATACTTATAACATCTAACCATAGTAGAATACACTCAAGTATCCATCTTTAATAAATTATAATATATTATATTCAGATTTGGTAAGAATAAAAGCTAGTATACTTTCATTATTATAAGTTTATTCTTATGCTATTTTAAACAAGAATTGTAGCAGACTTAGTTCTGAGTAATTGTTGATTTGTATTCAGTTTAAAGTTAAGTCTAAAAATAAAATGATAGAATTTATGAACGATGCAATGCCTCATGGAAAATATACAAAAAGACGTGAACATGTGGATTCAAAAAACTTTAAAACTTCACAAAAGTGATTGTAGATTGGTTAAACACGTATTTGTTCTTCACAAAGAAACGTGACCTATAAAAATGAATGACTATCAAATTATATTTATTTGAATTTAATTTATTTAACTAGCTAGCTAGTGAGTACAAATTAAAATTATAAAACAAAAATGTTTCTAGCCACTACCGTAAGAGCCAGGCTCGTGTACGGTGTGGTCTTAGTCAATAATATAACATAACATTTACAAGGACAGTTTACTAAATACAGTAAGCAACTTAATTCAAACCAATAAATATACAACACAAGAGAAAAAAAAAGAGAGAGAGAAAGAGAAAAAAACACATTTAATATAAACTGATAATCGGACAGAAACCAGTGATATTTAATAAAAACATCAATATAGTCGACAGAAATAAACGGTAAAAAATACACACATTTGTTAATATTATACATAATGACTAATTTTATAAATTTATATTTTGTAACTTAAATTTTAAAATATTTCAAATTTGGAAAATGGTTTGTAATTTTATTATAAAGTCTTGGGCCGAAACTAGCGCCATGTTTAAGAGCTGCACTTGTATGACATTTAGGCTTAATTAATGGGAAAGTAGACTTTTGTCCTCGAGTACGATATTCATGTCGATTAGATTTATGTTTTATTTGATTTCTGTGGTAGTAACTTAGTAAACTATATAAATTAGATTATATATTAGATTATATTCTTAATTATAATTAATAATTACAGTTTATTTTGTAAAATATGAATTACAAAATGAAATTATGGTTAGTATAATGTAATACTGTTATTTGTGCAATGAATAGTTCTTAATATTACTTCCTGTTACAGACACGAAGGAGTCGTACACAGAGTATAAACGATATGATAATGAAAATGAAAATGGTAATGGTTATTGAATAGTAATGCCATCAATTCTGCCTATGATGATCATGATTATGATAATCACGACGACAATGTTGAATATTCATCTGTTGAATTTTATGATGTTCACGATTAAAATTATACTAACGAAAACATGCCGAAGATAATAATAATAATAATAATAATAATAATAATAATAATAATAATAATAATAATACTTACTTACTGGCTTTCAAGGAACCCGGAGGATCATTGCCGCCCTCACATAAGCCCGCCAGTGGTCCCTATCCTGAGCAAGATTAATCCAGTCTCTACCATCATATCCCACCTCCCTCAAATCCATTTTAATATTATCTTCCCATCTACGTCTCGGCCTCCCTAAAGGTCTTTTTCCCTCCGGCCTCCCAACTAACACTCTATATGCATTTCTGGATTCGCCCATACGTGCTACATGTCCTGCTCATCTCAAACGTCTGGATTTTATGTTCCTAATTATGTCAGGTGAAGAAGACAATGCGTGCAGCTCTGCGTTGTGTAACTTTCTCCATTCTCCTGTAACTTCATCCCTCTTAGAGCCAAATATTTTCCTAAGAACCTTATTCTCAAACACCCTTAATCTCTGTTCCTCTCTCAAAGTGAGAGTCCAAGTTTCACAACCATACAGAACAACCGGTAATATAACTGTTTTATAAATTCTAACTTTCAGATTTTTGGACAGCAGACTGGATGATAAGAGCTTCTCAACCGAATAATAACACGCATTTCCCATATTTATTCTGCGTTTAATTTCCTCCTGAGTGTCATTTATATTTGTTACTGTTGCTCCAAGATATTTCAATTTTTCCACCTCTTCGAAAGATAAATCTCCAATTTTTATAGTTCCATTTCGTACAATATTCTTAAATATGTTAAAGAGCTGCACTTACATGACATTTAGGCTTAATTAATGGGAAAGTAGACTTTTGTCTTCGAGTAGCTACGATAGGCAGAGGTAAAATGCTGTAGGTAAGACGCTCAAGCGTGTAATATTGCAGGGCATAATAATAATAATAATAATAATAATAATAATAATAATAATAATAATGATGATGTGATAATGATGACGGTAAAGCTGACGAAGGTAACAATGATGACTATGATTGTGATGGTAATAAACGTTCACAAGCATTCATGAAATTAAACGAAGTAATCCACTTCCTTGGGCTTACCAGCTGCGCCTCCATTCAGAAACATTTGCGTCAATAGAAATACTTGAGAGTCAATGAAAGGATTACGCTTAATCCAACTTACTGGGAGTCGAAGTGGTGACGTATGTACTGGACGAAAACAGAGAGATTGCAGACGTGGAATGGAAGTGGAGAAAATTAATGGGAAACGGAAAGAGTAGGATGGTGAAAGAAGGCGAGGAGAAGGAAGGGAAGTGGAATTTCCGCTGTACGAGATTTCGCACCTTCCGAGATTTGTGAGAAGATTCTGGGAATGTGAAATATTGCAGAATAGTTGAAGTTTAGAAATAAGTGCTCTCATCTCTAGGGAAAGAGTAAAGGGATAGTTAACTTTCACCAACGGACGTCCGAGGGTTGAAATGAGGCAGATGGCAATGTGACGAAAATTCTTCTAAATATAAGTTTTTCTTCTTCCTAGGTACCCTAACAGACATCGTTGAAGAATTTGTGTTAATTTCTGAATGAAAACAGCAAAAGAGATAATAATGGTTCGAATTTATTAAGGAGATCATTATTGCATCATTACTTTCTACTTTTCTCTCTGTAGGCTTACGTACAAAAGCTGAAATTCCCGTAACACATGCTAGAGGCGCTAATGTAGAAACTGATATTGCTGCCATCTGTTGTACGGAGGACAATTTACTGCATCTAGCAGCGCACCAAGTAGCGAAAACAAAAACTAATTACTCCATGTTTTTATCAGCGCGCCTGGTGACGAAAATGTTAAACTATGCATAAAATATTCCTTCCCTCCCACTCTCATCGATATTCTCAACTAACCCAATTTCAAATAAAACATTTACATTTTTATTTCTCACACCATCTTCCACTCAATTTGCGGGTTCCATCCCGGGCAGGTCGATGGCATTTAAGTGTGCTTAAATGCGAAAGGCTCACGCCAGTAGATTTACTGGCATGTAAAAGAACTCCTGCGGGACAAAATTCCGGCATATCCGGCGATGCTGATATAACCTCTGCAGTTGCGAGCGTCGTTAAATAAAACATAACATAGGTCTTCCACTGAAAATTCCTACCGGAGCCAACAGGAAGATAAAGGAGACGATCTATTTTACACTACCCAATTAAAATATAACCAAACAGAGACAGAAAAGAAAGCAAGAGGTTAGATAATTGGGATTGTATTCTTGGGGGTATTTAATGTACAGGGCAATGGAAAGTCTGCAAAAACTACTAAGATAATCGTCCATAAACATCACTGTTTAACATACACTGCTTATACACACACTTAGTATCACTTTATGTCCACTCATTAGCAAGTTCCTGACTGCCATCTTGTTTTCTCGAGCATCGTCTGTTTGTCTCGAGTTTGTCTCGAACGAACGGATAAATAGAGAACTAGGGTAATCTAACCGACACGTAGTTCTAATGTTCACCACTCACTACGTCGGGCGCTGATCATCTTATTTAAACCCCTTCCGTCAGATGGTGCTGACCGCAGTTTCGCATCCTATTATATATTCATTCATGGTAGAATAGTGGAATATACATATTTTAGTAGGTTATTTTACGACGCTTTATCAACAGCGTAGGTCATTTAGCGTCTGAATGAGATGAAGGTGATAATGCCGGTGAAATGAGTTACCCAGCATTTGCTCATATTGGGTTGAGGGAAAACCCCGGAAAACCTCAACCAGGTAATTTGCCCCGACCGGGAATCGAAACCGGGCCACCTGGTTTCGCGTCTAGACGAGCTAACCGTCACTCCACAGGTGTGGACAGAATCTACATACACCTTACTATAAGTACTCCAAAGTCAATCATTGTCTGCAATTAAGCATCTTTTAATATACATTACTGTAACAATTTTAAACAAAGTGTATAATTATTTGGTTTATTTTTATTAAATACTGTAACTGAAAAAGATTATGTCTGCGTTTGAATAAATTTGAGACGCATCACAAAATCTCTGTTATTTTTATGCCATCACAAATTTACTAAGCTACATTAAACATTTTCGTTACTAATATAGTGAGTTCGAAGAGAAGAACGCTGAATAACATTAATGATCACGAATATCGTTATTTCATTTAAAGAATAGTGTTGCTAAAATTATGTTTTCTTATTTAAATGTAGAAATACTTCCCGCTTTTCGTGCTATCTATACTAATAATAAATCTGTAGCCGAAATTTTTCTGGTAATTTTCGATTTTCCAAAAATAATTGGTGTTAACATGTATAATTAACTACACTGACACCGAAAATCGCTTTTTTGACATTTTTGTTTGTATGTCTGTCTGTCTGTCTGTATGTTTGTTGCCTTTTCACGCGATAATGGCTGAACGGATTTCGATGAAAATTGGAATATAAATTAAGTTCGCTGTAACTTAGATTTTAGGCTATATGGCATTCAAAATACATTGTTTAGAAGGGGGGTTATAAGGGGCCCTGAATTAAATAAATCGAAATATCTCGCTTATTATTGATTTTTGTGAAAAATGTTACATAACAAACGTTTCTTTAAAAATAATTTGCGATAAGTTTTATTCCTTGAAAAAGTTTGATACGACCGATATTTAATAAGATAAATGAGTTTTAAAATTAAAATAACTGCCATCTAAGGCCGTGTAATGAATTAAAAAACAAATGACTTCGTCTATAAGGGGCCTTGGACAGCAACAATCGAAAGCTATGAAAGATAGTCTACAGAGAATATTTCTGTGTTTCTATGAAGTAATATCGGAAGCTAAATTAAACGATTTGTATAATTAATTATTATTTCACCATTGGAAAGTGTAGTTTCTCTAGATGGACATAATGCTATAATGTTATTACAGTAACTTCTGATATAATATAATATAATATAATATAATATAATATAATATAATATAATATAATATAATATAATATAATATAATATAATATAATATAATATAATATAATATAATATAATATAATATAATATATGTAATATTATATTATATAATTTAAGTTATTTGAAGGGTTCAGAACCATAGTGGGCCAAGCGCCATTTACTGAATACGTAGAAAACAAGGGTTAAAATTAAGTTATTACCATAATTCAATGGAAACCTATAACAAGTAAAATAAAATATACACATTAAATCTAAATGTTGTCAATCTTCATTAAATTTTGGTTGCAGTAATAAAAATTAAGAAACATGTTAAAGGAATTGTCATTGCACCACATGAGTGTCTCTGGACTAAAATGATGGCATTTTAATTATTTGGATGCAATTTAAATTAAGTAACATATTAAACGATTTATCCTTCTATCAAACACGAATGCTCCCTAGATCAAACGTTCTATTTTAAGTATGTAATTACTTTATATTTATTTCTAACGGTTGCAGCGGAGCGCACGGGTACGGCTAGTTTTAAATAAAAACAAATGGTATCCTTCTGTTATCCACTGAAAAACGACACTACAGGTTATGGACAATTTGTAAATTTGTTATAGGAAAAGTGGAGAGAAATATCCGCATTAGACTACTTCTTCACCCACAATTTCTGTTTGCCAGACAGGTAATGGAATACGACACGCATCATAAAGATCATATGCTCCGAATTTAATTAAACGACTAAAATTGTGATGAAATGACCACATTACTCATTTGTGATAAAGATACGTACAATTTCCTTCCTCATTCAACATAAGTTCATTAATTTCCGCTCAAATAGCTTTTTATTTGAATTCAGACATTATTAACCGTAAATGTGGGCAGTCAAAATCATGAAAGAGTAGACATTGCTTCTCATATCTAAACACTCGGTCGACACACGATAGACCATTAGTAGTAGGTCTAATGCTAGCCGAGTAGGAGTCAATAATGGAAATGTAGTGTCCCAGGGTATAATTACCCTGTAGCACTTTATTCATTGGTTTATAATCTACAATCATCTCAAAATATATTTTAGAAATATTGTTACGCGTTGGGAACTAGTTCGATTAATTAAACTGTGTTTCAGTGAAACATACAGCAGAGTCCGTATAGGTCAGTTTCTATCTGATGCTTTTCCAATTCACTGCGGGCTAAAGCAGGGAGATGCACTATCACCTTTACTTTTTAACTTCGCTCTAGAATATGCCATTAGGAAAGTTCAGGATAACAGGCAGGGTTTGGAATTGAACGGGTTACATCAGCTTCTTGTCTATGCGGATGACGTGAATATGTTAGGAGAAAATACACAAACGATTAGGGAAAACACGGAAATTTTACTTGAAGCAAGTAAAGCGATCGGTTTGGAAGTAAATCCCGAAAAGACAAAGTATATGATTATGTCTCGTGACCAGAATATTGTACGAAATGGAAATATAAAAATTGGAGATTTATCCTTCGAAGAGGTGGAAAAATTCAAATATCTTGGAGCAACAGTAACAAATATAAATGACAATCGGGAGGAAATTAAACGCTGAATAAATATGGGAAATGCGTGTTATTATTCGGTTGAGAAGCTCTTATCATCCAGTCTGCAGTCCAAAAATCTGAAAGTTAGAATTTATAAAACAGTTTTATTACAGGTTCTTATGTATGGTTGTGAAACTTGGACTCTCACTCTCAGAGAGGAACATAGGTTAACGGTGTTTGAGAATAAGGTGCTTAGGAAAATATTTGGGGCTAAGCGGGATGAAGTTACAGGAGAATGGAGAAAGTTACACAACACAGAACTGCACGCATTGTATTGTTCACCTGACATAATTAGGAACATTAAATCCAGACGTTTGAGATGGGCAGGGCATGTAGCACGTATGGGCGAATCCAGAAACGCATATAGAGTGTTAGTTGGGAGACCGGAGGGAAAAAGACCTTTAGGGAGGCCGAGACGTAGATAGGAGGATAATATTAAAATGGATTTGAGGGAAGTGGGATATGATGATAGAGACTGGATTAATCTTGCACAGGATAGGGACCGCTGGCGGGCTTATGTGAGGGCGGCAATGAACCTTCGGGTTCCTTAAAAGCCATTTGTAAGTAAGTAAGTAAGTAAGTTATAAAAGCATCGAAAAGGAAGCTATTAAGTTGTCAGAAATATACTGCTTAGCAACGAACTCTGATCAAACGCTATCAGACGTAGACATACCTTTAACCGCTGTGCATTTACAGTACATCCTTCAACAAGTGTATTTACCCATGCCAAGTAAAAAGTTCAACACGAATGCTCGTGTTTAATTCTGACTATGAGGATTTAACCACAGTCTAGTACAGGCATGTCAATTGATGCCCATAGAAGCAAGCGCGCGCTTTAGAGCCCAGGAGAGCCTGAGCGCTTTACAGCGGAAAGGAAAGAGACAGACGGAAGAGGTGGTATAAGCCGCTTGGTCGAGCTATATACAGGGATGGCCAGCTTTGATTCAATAGATAAAGAGAAGAGAACTTATTAAAACTGTATCCATGTTAATTTTTAGATTTGCCTGAGAAGTATAAGTGCATTATAAGAATGTAAGTTTTAATTTTAATGCTCATTTTTCACAAGTTTTATTTTTTTATTCAAAAGAAATAATTTCTCAACTTTTCATATGGAAAAGTGAAATTTTGAGGTATAGGCCTATTTATTTAGTAGTCTTACAGAACGTTTTCGTAAATCGTATATACGTATTACTGAAGATAGTGTATTGCAAATTTTGAAAATATTCGCATGGAAATTGTTTGTAAGGAAATGAATTAACAAAGCAACTACTGTTACATCATAAGCAAAAGATACGTGCCCATGTGTTGTAAAAATGTCAGCTCTATAGCTTCAGCAGATTTCGAGAAAATATTTTATTTAATATTCTGATGATGGGAAGTTGCTCACAAATATCACCTTAAAAGCATAGTGCGATAAGAGTTTTGTTATTCAAATTCAAATTCAAATTTATTTACAATTTACATTTGAATTTACATTTGGATAGAAACCCGAAATGAGCATATGCTCGTGCTCGGGTACAGTCCAGTAGTCTACATAAATTTTACAGGGTTCAAATAATAATGCTGATGATATAAAATAATAGTAACAATAATAATAATAATAATAATAATAATAATAATAATAATAGAATAGTCGTGACAGAGATGATACAAAGATTGTAATACAAAATAATTCATTAATAATAATAATAACAATAATAATAATAATAATAATAATAATAATAATAATAATAATAGAATAATCGTGACAGAAATGATACAAAGATTGTAATACAAAATAATTCATTAATAATAATAATAATAATAATAATAATGATAATAATAATAATAATAATGATAATAGTGATAAAACAAAAATATTTACAATAATAAAATAAATACTAAGACGGATAAAATAAAATATAAAACCACTAGCGAGAGTTAACACAACTTAAGCATATAGCCTAATAACCGGAAAAAATGCCAAACTCGAAAATCAACAGAAAAGTTCATTGTATCGCAGACGACAGCAACCGCCGTATTGACATTGTGTTATGCATTAATGGTAGTAGGGGGGAGCTGAATGTCTACGTAACTGCCGTTCTCTTCGAATCTTCTCGTACAATCATGGGAAGTTAATGCTGTAAAAACAAAATGTCTACGAGTCAAACTGTTCATTATTACCAGGATAAATACAAATAGTACTGAAATATATTAATCGAGTTTCAGTAATATTAGTTACACTTAAAACAGATACAGTACCTAGGTAACTTTGCTTTCTACTGTAATAGTGTTTTGATTAGTTTATTGATTACTTTTGTAAGGCTAAGGATACCATCAATATAAATTCCAACTTATCATGTCATACTCAATCTCTTTCTTTGGAATATCACTTTCTTTATGAATGATGCGTTTCATCCACTTAATACAGTATAATATTATACTACTATGGAATTTAAGTGAATGTTCCTTCTTAACTCTCTATTATGTTATTAAGATTTAAAACACAAGTGCAATATTAAGAAATCAGTGTTAGTACTTTTGTTTTACAGACAATATAGATAATATTAAACAGAAAGAAGCCATATAAAAATAACGACATAAAATTTCACATTCCGTTTGAAGTTTGTGCACCATTGTTTTCTTAATCCAACAGGTTCCTTATTCATATACACAACCCTTCCTCTTTCCATACTTAGCGCTTGCTGCCCGCGCACGACGTCAAGGTTAGAAAAATGCGCTTGCTTTGACATCAGTGGTCTAGTATATACAGTCACGAAGCTCAATACGTAGGCAATATGCATGCATAGATAGTTGCTAACCACTAGGATCGCTACTATCGCCTCATTACAGACAATGCGAAATAGTACCGGCACAGCCTATTGTTCCTAGTACCCTCAGTAACTCAAGCTTCGTGACTGTATTATACTATACTGTGATTTAACGTTAAGAAAAGAAAACATATGGGGCTATTGGATAAAATGACCAGTTGCCATAGAAACAAAATCCGTAAAACCTCTGCTTTTTTAACTTGAAATCCTCTAGCATATAGTTTCCTGTGCGGAATTTCATTGTATTTACTTATTCGTGTATAATCTAAAAGACATCAATATACAGGGCTTTCATTTCAAAACTTCTCAGTCTAAATAGACGAGAGGATAATAATAAAATGGATTTCAGGGAGTTGGGATATAATGGCACGGAATGGATTAATCTTACTCAGGATAGGAACCCATGGGGGGCTTATGTGAGAGCGACAATGAACCTGCGGGTTCTCTAAAAATCATTTGAGGGGTCAGAAGCAAAGGGATAGAAGTGACATTTCTAAGAACATCAGGTAAGTGCATCCAGGGCAAGCTAAAGCATCTAAAATTTTAATGGCAAAGGGATATATCTTTTAACCACATCACACATCAAAATTGAAATATATAATATTTCACGGAATTTACGAACGCTTAAGTACTTTCAACCACATTTTCTATAAAATAACTAAAGTGTACTTATACCTCATTGCTTCTGACTCCCTCTCCCCATTGGTAAGTTAAGGAAGTAAGATTTGCCAGTTATTTTAATGTATAGATTATTACCTTAGGTCTTGTGTTAGTATTAGAAGTTGGAGTTGTAAAGGAAAAGTATCGAAGGTTATAAAGATAATTTCGTTTCTGCTCTTAACTCAGTAGCAGATATCTAAAAATCATTGGGTAAAGCTCGAAATTCACAAGCCTACAGTCTAATCGTTCTGATAAAAAAATCATCCGCGGTACCTGCAGGTCCGTCTGTAATTTTTTGGAACTCCAAAGGCCTAAAATGAAACCTCATTATTTTAGAACTAAGTCCATGACGAGTAAATTACCATACTACCTAAAGAATTATAGACAGGTTGTAAACAACATTAGCAATAGCACTTCTGAGGGCACCGCGTACAAAAATTAGTAGGAGAAATATTAAGGGACCTGATGGGTGAGATTTCTACTTTCTACATTTTTTAAAGTTACATTCTTGATTATTATTTATTATTAACGGAGAAAAATTCGACGCCAGGAATCGAACCCAAGATTCTCAGTTCCACGCACTTGATGCTCTATCACTGAACTACGCCGAGGCTCAATCCACAGTATGGATCGAACTCCTGTCATTTGGTTATCCCTTTTTTGACCTACACTATGTTCGACATTTATTGTCATGATACAGGGACGCACTAAACTGAGTGATTTTGACGGCGGGGAACAAACAGTCATGTACTGTTAGACCAGTGATCTATGTGAATATTTTATTAATATCTTTTTTCCTACAGCGTTGTGTAGGAACAAAAATAAATAGCATACAAAGTACAACCTTCATCTTTTTACGTATAATCGCGGTGGGATAGATAATTATGGTCGACACCTGTGACGTAACGGTTAACACGTCTGGCCGCGAAAGAAGGTAGCTCCGGGTTCGATTCCCGGCTGGGGAAAGTTATCTTGTTAAAGTTTTTCCGGTATTTTTCCTCAACCCAATATAAGCAAATGCTGGGTAACTATCGATGCTGGATCTCGGACTCATTTCACCAGGATTATCAGCTTTATCTCATTCAGACGCTAAATAACCAAAGATGTTGATAAAAGTCGTAAAAACCTACTAAAATAAAAAACAGATAATTATGTGTATTAAAGTTCCTTTTCTATGGGCAAATTAGTTTATGATCTATTAACAAATATATTTTGAAATTTTTAAAAATTTGAAAATGAAATGTGTCGCTAACTTTGCAGTAAAAGGTTTTTTGCAAGACCAGTGGCATATTTAGAAAAACGTCAGGTAGGCCTATTAATTTTCGTATTTCTTTATTACAAAAAGAGGAGATAAATGTATACACCTGCATAAGTTAAAATAAAAAATTTCCACCATCTGCGTCTTGGGCAGTGCCACATCGTTGGACAGGGAAAACTTTGTAGCGCATAAAGTGCAGTTTGTCCCGCATTATTACAATTATTACTTTCAGCAGTATTGTTTAATAGACATATTGGAAAGTTTACTTTCAAATTTACATCATCGATCAGTTACGCTTTCCCCATCGTTGGTCAGTCGTTCAACACAAATATAGGAACGCAAAAATTGATGCTAGAGATGGCACTGACTTGCCTAAAGTACCGCGGTATCATGTGAAAATGTGAAATTCGGAAGTGGAAGACACGTTCTTTACACAGCAATACCACAACCTAGTATTTACAGCCACTAAGCCCAAGTATTGAGTTTCGTGTCTATATTACTAGACTGCAGTATTACTGTGCTATACAGCTGTTCAGTATGAACACACTAAACTACCGAAAGGTAGTGGCCTCCAATTTCAAATCCCCACACATCATACCTCTCTAACCAATACAATGATGCACCACTTCGTGTTTATATACTAATGTAATGCTACGCGTACCATACGCAAGAGATAAAAGTGATACAATTGTTGCAAATTTTGGGTTACATATAAAGTATATTTCTTTCATACATTTACTCAGCTGATATATTTCTCTACCAAATGACACTGAGATAAATGATCTAACCATATAACCAAATTTAGATGAAACTGCACTGTAGGTCCCAGTCCAATGACGTGACACTGCACATGCGCCAGACCCGGTAAGTGGGCCAGCATGTCATTGCTAGGGTGCAACTAGCGAACGTCAGGTAGGGCCTATTTCTTTACTACAAAAAGAGGAAACATACCGCTGCATAAGTGAAAATAAAAACAATCACCATCTGTGTCTTGCGCAGTATCACTGCATTGGAATAGAACAATTTTGTAGCGCAGAAAGTGCAGTTTGTCCCAATAGTATTGATTAATAGACATATTGAAAAATTTATTTTCAAATTTACATCAAACAGAAAGTTACGCTTTCCCCATCGTTCGGTCAGTTTTTCAACATGAAAAGCAACGCAAAAATTGAGGTCAGAGAAGCGACTCGCCAAAGTGCTCGCTGTACGAGTGGAAATGTGAAACTCGGAAGACACGTTCTTTACACAGCAATACCAAGCATAGTACATACAACCACTAAACCCAGTATTGAGCAGCCCAAGTATTGAGCAAGCCCAGTATTGAGTTTCGTCACTGAGTTACTAAACTGTAGTAATGCTGTGCTCTATACAGCAGTTCCCTAGGTAAACTACCGAAAGGCGGTGACCCCCTAATCTCACATCTCCACACACACCGCTACATCTCTAACGATTATAATGATGTACCACTTCGTGTTTATATAGTAATTTTATGTTACGCGTACTATACGCAAGAGATAAAAATGATACAATTGTTGCAAATTTTGGGTTATATATAAAGTATACTTCTTGTATACATTTACTCAGCTTACATATTTCTCTACCAAATGACACTGAGATAAATGATCTAACCATATAACCAAATTTAAATGAAACTGCACTGTGTGTCGCAGTCCAATGACGTCACACTGCACATGCGCGAGACCCGGTAAGTGAGCCAGCATGTCATTGCTAGGGTGCAGCTAGCGAACGTCAGGTAGGGCCTATTAATTTTCCTATTTCTTTACTACAAAAAGAGGAAACATACCGCTGCATAAGTGAAAATAAAAAAAAAATCACCATCTGTGTCTTGCGCAGTATCACTGCATTGGAATAGAACAATTTTGTAGCGCATAAAGTGCAGTTTGTCCCAATAGTATTGATTAATAGACATATTGAAAAATTTATTTTCAAATTTACATCAAACAATAAGTTACGCTTTCCCCATCGTCCGGTCAGTTTTTCAACATAAAAAGCAACGCAAAAATTGAGGTCAGAGAAGAGACTCGCCCAAGTCCTCGCTGTACGAGTGGAAATGTGAAACTCGGAAGACACGTTCTTTACACAGCAATACTAAGCATAGTACATACAACCACTAAACCCAGTATTGAGCAAGCCCACGTGTTGAGCAAGCCCAGTATTGAGTTTCGTGACTGAGTTACTAAACTGTAGTAATGCTGTGCTCTATACAGCAGTTCCCTAGGTAAACTACCGAAAGGCGGTGACCCCCTAATCTCACATCTCCACACACACCGCGACATCTCAAACGATTATAATGATGTACCACTTCGTGTTTATATAGTAATTTTATGTTACGCGTACTATACGCAAGAGATAAAAATGATACAATTCTTGCAAATTTTGGGTTATATATAAAGTATACTTCTTGTATACATTTACTCAGCTTATATATTTCTCTACCAAATGACACTGAGATAAATGATCTAACCATATAACCAAATTTAAATGAAACTGCACTGTCTCTCGCAGTCCAATGACGTCACACTGCACATGCGCGAGACCCGGTAAGTGAGCCAGCATGTCATTGCTAGGGTGCAGCTAGCGAACGTCAGGTAGGGCCTATTTCTTTACTACAAAAAGAGGAAACATACCGCTGCATAAGTGAAAATAAAAAAAAAATCACCATCTGTGTCTTGCGCAGTGTCATAGCATTGGAATAGAACAATTTTGTAGCGCATAAAGTGCAGTTTGTCCCAATAGTATTGATTAATAGACATATTGAAAAATTTATTTTCAAATTTACATCAAACAACAAGTTACGCTTTCCCCATCGTTCGGTCAGTTTTTCAACATAAAAAGCAACGCAAAAATTGAGGTCAGAGAAGCGACTCGCCCAAGTCCTCGCTGTACGAGTGGAAATGTGAAACTCGGAAGACACGTTCTTTACACAGCAATACTAAGCATAGTACATACAACCACTAAACCCAGTATTGAGCAAGCCCACGTATTGAGCAAGCCCAGTATTGAGTTTCGTGACTGAGTTACTAAACTGTAGTAATGCTGTGCTCTATACAGCAGTTCCCTAGGTAAACTACCGAAAGGCGGTGACCCCCTAATCTCACATCTCCACACACACACCGCGACATCTCTAACGAATATAATGATGTACCACTTCGTGTTTATATAGTAATTTTATGTTACGCGTACCATACGCAAGAGATAAAAATGATACAATTGTTGCAAATTTTGGGTTATATATAAAGTATACTTCCTGTATACATTTACTCAGCTTATATATTTCTCTACCAAATGACACTAAGATAAATGACCTAACCATATAACCAAATTTAGATGAAACTGCACTGTAGGTCCCAGTCCAATGACGTGACACTGCACATGCGCCAGACCCGGTAAGTGGGCCAGCATGTCATTGCCATGGTGCAGCTAGCGAACGTCAGGTAGGGCCTATTTCTTTACTACAAAAAGAGGAAACATACCGCTGCATAAGTGTAAATAAAAAAAATCACCATCTGTGTCTTGCGCAGTGTCACAACATTGGAATAGAACAATTTTGTAGCGCATAAAGTGCAGTTTGTCCCAATAGTATTGATTAATAGACATATTGAAAAATTTATTTTCAAATTTACATCAAACAATAAGTTACCTATCTCCATCGTCCGGTCAGTTTTTCAACATAAAAAGCAACGAAAAAATTGAGGTCAGAGAAGCGACTCGCCCAAGTCCTCGCTGTACGAGTGGAAATGTGAAACTCGGAAGACACGTTCTTTACACAGCAATACTAAGCATAGTACATACAACCACTAAACCCAGTATTGAGCAAGCCCACGTATTGAGCAAGCCCAGTATTGAGTTTCGTGACTGAGTTACTAAACTGTAGTAATGCTGTGCTCTATACAGCAGTTCCCTAGGTAAACTACCGAAAGGCGGTGACCCCCTAATCTCACATCTCCACACACACACCGCGACATCTCTAACGAATATAATGATGTACCACTTCGTGTTTATATAGTAATTTTATGTTACGCGTACCATACGCAAGAGATAAAATGATACAATTGTTGCAAATTTTGGGTTATATATAAAGTATACTTCTTGTATACATTTACTCAGCTTATATATTTCTCTACCAAATGACACTGAGATAAATGATCTAACCATATAACCAAATTTAGATGAAACTGCACTGTGTGTCGCAGTCCAATTATGTGACACTGCACATGCGCGAGACCCGGTAAAGTGGACCAGCATGCCATTGCTAGGATACTGCTAGCGAGGAACAGTACATCTTAAGGGTGGACTATTTTATGGACTGCAGATAATTCTTGAATCTTAAATTACAAAAAAATCAAGAAACCAAATTATTTTCTATGCATCCTGAACATTACCAGCATAATAAAAGAAGTATGAGTAATACTAGCATGAGTAAAAAAGTTATATTTACTTACTTAAGAATGGCTTTTAAAGAACCCGAAGGTTCATTGCCGCTCTCACATAAGTCTGTCATCGGTCCCTATTCTGAGCGAGATTAATCCAGTCCCTAGCATCATATTCCACCTCCCTCAAATCTACTTTAATATTATCCTTCCGTCTATGTCTCGGCCTCCCGAAAGGTTTTTTTTCTCAGGCCTCCCAACTAACACTCTATATGTATTTCTGGATTCACCCATACGTGCTACATGCCCTGCCCATCTCAAATGTCTGACCTTAATGTTCCTAATTATGTTAGGTTAAGGATGCAAAAGCGTGCAGTTCTGAGTTATACAACGTTTTCCATTCTCTTGTAACTTCATTCCTTTTATAATAATAATAATAATAATAATAATAATAATAATAATAATAATAATAATAATAATAATAATCTGTGGCGCTACAGCTCATGAAGGGCCTAGACCGACCAGCCGTCCGCTGGCCTCACACCCACATGCCGAAGCAGAGGTGGACGATCATCGAACCAGAATGGAGGTATCGTGTTGTTAGCACGATGATCCCCCCAGTCGTTATAGCTGGTATTCACAACCGGATTTCGCTATCGTAGCTCCCCAAGTTCATCACGATGCTGGGTGGGCACCGGTCCCATACACTGGCCGAAATATCATGAGAAAATTTCTTTCTTCATGAGGACTCGAACCAGCGCGAATTCCGTAACGCGAATCCTAGGCAAGATGCCTTAGACCGCGACGCCACGGCGCGGGACTCATTTCTTTCAGACCATAATATTTTCCTAAGCACCTTATTCTCGAACACTCTGTTCCTCTTTCAAAGTGAGAGTCCAAGGTTCACAACCATACAGAACACCGGGAATATAAGTGTATTATAAATCGTAACTTTCAATTTTTTTTTAAGCAGACTGCATGACAAAAGCTTCTCACGCGAATAATAGCAGGCATTTCCAATATTTAAACAAGTGATATTACTTACTTACAAATGGCTTTTAAGGAACCCGAAAGTTCATACCCCTCTCACATAAGCCCGCCATCAGTTACTAACCTATGCGAGAATAATAGAGTCTCTTGTTTTAACTATATTAAAGAATAACCCCCTGAAATTATCGACATCAGTCATGGTTAATACTGTATAATTTTAGACGACCATTTCTAAAAGTAGATATTTTAACTCTAAACTTCGATTTCTAAAACGAGGTCTAAACCACGACCATGGCTTTAAACCGCGTCTGGGTTTATAAAACGAGGTCTGATTCAATTTTTTGAGCCATGGCTCGAAACCATGGTCTAGATCAGAGACAACGGGTGCGGTAGGTTTAAAACCACGGCTTCATGTATACGAGATGAAGGCAGTAGATCAGCTGGATGATTATCGAAGGCAAATTTGTGTCCTACAAGCATTACATCCCCGGATTAGAGTATTGAGGGACAGGAATAATCCTTTAGAAGTATACAACGAAGATAATTTCAGGCGAAGATTTCGGTTTTCAAAGGAATCAACGCAACATTTAGCAAGAATGCTAAATGAGAACCTACAGCGAAATGCAAGAGGCGGCGTGTTGCCAGTTTTATTCCAGCTTCTTGTTGCTTTGAGGTAAGTTAGATATAATATTTTATGCCTATTAATTATACCTTAATGCCCATACGACAATAAAACTTATTTCTTACTCATTACAGTAGGAAATTTTATTTAATACTTCAAGTCCTTCAAGAATACAAAGAAATCATGATTTTGTTTCATTTCAGGTTTTATGCTACTGGGGCTTTCCATGTAGTCACTGCAGATTTCTTTGGTATACATGAAAGTACACCGCCAAAAATGTAAAAAGTGTTTCAATAGCTATAGCAACATTAAAGCCACGATTCATTTATCTCCCAACAACAGCTCAACTCCCCCAAGTTCAACATCGCTTCTCCCAACTATCAGGGTAAAGACAATTATCAAATTGTTTAGAATAGCTATAAATTACTAATAATGAAACAGTTAATTCTAATATCATATCTTATCTTACAATATATTATTCTATTAAGCTGGAGTACTTATTTATAACGTTACTTTCTATCAATTTACTTCTCAATTTTATTTTCAGAGATAATTTTCCTTGAATTATTGGTGCCATTGATTGCACCCATATCAGAATTTTAGGCCAAGTAGGCAAGAGGCTCTCATATTTTTTAACAGAAAGCATTTTTATTCTATTAATTGTCAGGTTTGTGAAAACATTCCTACAGGATTAATTTAAACACAAATTAGATAAATTAATAAATTGTAATACATTTTATGCTCGACCATGCCGAAATGCAGTAATTATACACCTGGTAGCAGACTTTTAATGCATGTCATTAAAGTACACCTACTCATTAAATGTCAGGTCTTTCAGCCAATGACGATTCAGGTTACAACTGTTCAGCCAATGACAGGTCAGCTTTCTACCGTTATAAAACTGCAAGTATCGATTATTCTCGGATATGCAATCGAAAGAGAATTAGAGAAAAGTCACGGAGGCTGGAAATCCAATACTATCGCAGAAGGTTATGATCTGTTACTAAAATAATTAGCGTTAATTGTAAATAATATTCAAATAAATTCAATTTGTCATCTCGTTTTTAAATGTATAATTAAATTTCAGTGTTATCTCTGTAGGTTCTTATGGCCTAGCAAGGTCAATGTGGACATCTGTTCCTCAATACTTTCGCGTCTGCGCACATCTCACAACATACGGGACATTGGTCAAGGTCAGATATGAAGAAAATTAATAATATCAAGTTAGAAATATGGTCGAGCATAAAAAGTCGTATGAAACTCGCCTATAATGGTAATTAAGAAGCTCGTATAAATATCCATACTCACTTCTTAATTACCTTCATTATAGGCTCGTTGCATAATGTACTATTACATTAATTTAACAATAAATGTATTGTTTCAGGTTATTTGTGACGCTGACATATGGACCACAAATATAGTTGCAAGATGGCCAGGTTCGACTCACGACAGTCGTATTTTTAGGAATTCAACCATCAAGACGGTTCTAGATCAGGGTAGATATAACGGCCATCTCCTTGGAGGCAGTGGTTATGCATGTACCAGGTACTTGTTAACACCTATACTTCGTGAACGCAATGCTGCTGAAGGTACACATAATGCTGCCCATCGACGAGCTAGAAATGTGGTGGAGAGAGTATTTGGAATATGGAAACGAAGATTTCCTTGTCTGCAATAGACTCTGAGGACGAAAGTCTCTACTAGCCAGATCATCATTATTGCTACAAGTATACTGCATAATTATGCCATTCGCAGAAGAGAACCAGACTTTGACAATTAGCCACTGCCGGATGAAATTGATGTTGTCCCTGTACTGGATGAGAGAGAGAATATGGCTGGAATCAACTGGAGAAACCACATTATCAACACACATTTCGAATAAGTTCCTCAATTTCACATCTACTTTTCAAAAAATCACTAATACCATTGTACAAATAACTCACATTTATAATAATTTATAGTTTGAGATTACATATCGAATTTTAATGAGTCAAATTTCATAGTAGTAATACACAACATTAATTCTTAATATAAATACACTGAAATATATACATTTAAGAAGAGCAATTGACAGAACATTATACATACATACATACATACATACATACAAATGGCTTTTAAGGAACCCGAAGGTTCATTGCCTCCCTCACATAAGCCTGCCAACGGTCCCTATCCTGTGCAAGATTAATCCAGTCTCTATCATCATACCCCACCTCCCTCAAATCCATTTTAATATTATCCTCCAATCTACGTCTCGACCTCCCTAAAGATCTTTTTCCCTCCGGTCTCCCAACTAACACTCTATATGCATTTCTGGATTCGCCCATACGTGCTACATGCCCTGCCCATCTCAAACGTCTGGATTTAATGTTCCTAATTATGTCAGGTGAAGAATACAATGCGTGCAGTTCTGTATTGTGTAACTTTCTCCATTCTCCTGTAACTTCAAACCGCTTAGCCCCAAATATTTTCCTAAGCACCTTATTCTCAAACACCCTTAACCTATGTTCCTCTCTCAAAGTGAGAGTCCAAGTTTCACAACCATAAAGAACAACCGGTAATATACCGGTAACTGTTTTATAAATTCTAACTTTCAGATTTTTGGACAGCAGACTGGATGATAAGAGCTTCTCAACCGAATAATAACAGGCATTTCCCATATTTATTCTGCGTTTAATTTCTCCCCGAGTGTCATTTATATTTGTTACTGTTGCTCCAAGATATTTGAATTTTTCCACCTCTCCGAAGGATAAATCTCCAATTTTTATATTTCCATTTCGTACAATATTCTGGTCACGAGACATAATCATATACTTTGTCTTTTCGGGATTTACTTCCAAACCGATCGCTTTACTTGCTTCAAGTAAAATTTCCGTGTTTTCTCTAATCGTTTATGTTATTTTCTCCTAACATATTCACGTCATCTGCATAGACAAGAAGCTGATGTAACCCGTTCAATTCCAAACCCTGTCTCTTATCCTGAACTTTCCTAATGGCATACTCTAGAGCAAAGTTAAAAAGTAAAGGTGATAGGGGATCTCCCTGCTTTAGCCCGCAGTGAATTGGAAAAGCATCAGATAGAAACTGACCTATACGGACTCTGCTGTATGTTTCACTGTGACACATTTTAATTAATCGAACTAGTTTCTTGGGAATACCAAATTCAATAAGAATATCATATAATACTTCCCTCTTAACCGAGTCATATGCCTTTTTGAAATCTATGAATAACTGATGTACTGTACCCTTATACTCCCATTTTTTCTCCATTATCATACAGGAAAGACAAAGTAACAAAATTAATTTTAAAGAGAATTATTTTATAACAAGCAAAATGGATCAGAACTTTCTTTTAGTTTTAACATTTCATAACTATTATACACTGAGAGGCAAAAAAGCATTGTTGTCAGGAATTTCATTGTTGACTTAAGATATGAGAAATTAATTGTTGATATGTGATATATGGAAAGAAATTCATGTATCATGAACTGATCCTAGGGATAATGTATAGTTTTCAAGTGGCCCGGTTTTTTTGCCTCTCTTTGCCAGGTGCATTAATATTGTTCAAGTTTTAACAACCAATAATTGCCAACTTTATGGCTCTTAAATCACAAGTATGGTGCACTAACGATAAATATGGCTAAATGTTTGCTTGAAAGCTGTAAACTTTAATTGGTTAATAACAACAATTAATTACTTTGAATTGAATGAATACAAGCTGGTAGACACAATCGGCAATGATAATTTTGAAGATTAAATGCTGTAGTTGGATTAATTGAATTGACATCAAGGCCAACGTGATTAAATAGAAGTAAGATATCCAAAGAAAAACAACACCAACAAATGTAGAATTTAGGATTTTTTATTTGCACTGAAATCCGGCCTTAAAAGTAAAAAATGATTTTATAATTTTTCAATCGCCTTCACATGTACAATCGTCAGCTGCTAATATTTATATGCCTTCCACTATGTCACTGAACACGTGCATAAATAAAATATTATTTTACTCTGAATTAAACTTTAGTACATTATGCAACGAGCCTATAATGATAGTAATTAAGAAAGCGAGTATGGATGTTTATGAAACGAGCTTCTTAATTACCATTATAGGCGAGTTTCATACGACTTTTTATGCACGACCATATTTCTAACTTGAAATTACCGGTATTCAGATGTATACATTTTATTTGTATCTGACAAGATCGGAAGTGACCTAGTTCTAGGTCGTTAATTGTGAGATGTTCGCAGATGCGAAAGTATTGATTTTTTCCGAGGAACAATAATGTCATTGATCTTGATGTATAATCCCGTTAAACTTGATAATATTATAATACTATAACCTTGATTATTGAATTCGACATTGAAAAACGAGATGACAAATTGAATTTATTTTAATATTATTTACAATTAACGCTAATTATTATAGTAACAAAACATAACCTTCTGCGATAGTATTGGATTTCAGCCTCCGTGACTTTTCGCTAATTCTCTTTCGATTGCATATCCGAAAATAATCGATACTTGCGGTTTTATAACGGTACAAAGCTGACTTCTCATTGGCTGAACACATGTAAGCTGAGTTATCATTGGCTGAAGACCTGTACTTTAATGAGTAGGTGTACTTTAATGACATGCATTAAAGGACTGCTACCAGGTGTATAATTACTACATTTCGGCATGGTCGAGCATAAATTTTATTAAAACACGCATTTTCACTTTTACTTCAAAATCTTCGATTAAATTAATGTGAAGTACTTTTCCTTTATGCATGACAAAATTTGAATTGGAACACCCTACTTCATAGAGAGAGACAACCAATATTGCTATAAAAAACCTGCTTCGAGCACAAGTTTGCCTTCCTTGCATCCCCTCCTGTCCGTATAAGAAAACTCAGCTGATTAGTGACCATAACTCAGCTCTCCACAAAGTGACGTTTCAATGTACAGTATACAAAACTGTATGTCTACTTGAAACTATAATGTAACAGTTTTATGAAATCAGTTATATTATTTAACGTTATAAATAATTATATTATTATTAGAAGTGCGTGATAAATTACCTTCAATGATATTTGTACAAGAGGTATGTAGCATACAAAATATTCTAGGGAAGTTGAAAACAAGAATCATTATACACTGCATACCATTCCACATTGTTTTAGTGAGTAATCAAACTTAATATTAATTTGCTTTGTATTTACATAACATCTGTACCAACTAATTCCATTTCAGATTTCGAAAAATTTGTTATTCTCTATCTCTCCGTAATTGGGTCCATTTTAACAACAATATCAAAGCTTTCGTATTGCGAACCAAACAATCGGAAATCTCCAGAATGACCTCAATATAATAAACGATTGGACAATAGCCAACAAAATGAAAATGAATTCTCTAAAGAGCAAAGCCATCAGCTTTACAAGGAAAAGAAATAAAATAGTCGCATCGTATACGTTAGGGGGTGAAACCATTCCGGAACTTAACAAATGTAAATACCTCGGAATAACATTTAGCAGCGATCTCGGCTGGGGGGAACACGTTACAGACACAGCGGGAAAAGCATGGAGAGCGTTACACTTTGTGATGAGGGTACTAAGAAAAGTTCTGATAAATCCAAAGAGATTGCATATAAATCACTAGTACGTCCAGTAATGGAATATGGTGCTGCATGTTGGGATCCTTACAGATTAGTACATATTAAGACACTGGAAAAGATTAAAAAACGGGCTCTTAAGTGTTGTCGGAAAAATTCACCATTAAAATGGGACACACTCACGGACAGGAGAACGCGAATTCGATTATGCGCAATGTTCAAAACATACAGAGGTGAGCCTGCCTGGAGAGAAATAAAAAATAGGTTGCAGCCGCCAAATTACTCTTCAAGGAACGACCACTCATATAAATTGAGGGAAAGAAGGCAGAGGACGGACACTGGAAAGTTTTCTTTTCTCAATTGTACTATCAGGGACTGGAATGCTTTACCTGCAGACTTACTAAAGGCTTTACCAACAACCAAAAATGTATTTGAAAATAGGCTTAAGGACCTTACTAATAGACGGTAATTATACACAGAATTTAAAGAGTGTAAATGATATGTTGTTATTGAAGTGTTGTATCAGTGAAGAATTATGTTGTGTCAGTGAAGTGTGTTGTGTCAGTGAAGTGTGCTGTGTAAGTGAAACGTGTTCCTGTCAGTGAAGCTTTATAGTTTATAGTGGCAGTGCAAAGTATTTGAACAGTGAAATGTTTTTGAAGTGTTAGTGAAATCAGGATAGAATCAGTGAAATGTGTCGTAGTTCCATTGCAGTGAGTGAGTTGACAGCGAAATGAGTGTAATTTGAAAGGTACTTGTGCAGATATGAACATAACATACTCGTGGGTTTTAGTTCGATCTTAGTTTTAAGATACAAATTAGATTTATTTCAAATGTTATTTTAAGTGATCGTTTCATTTAATTTAGTATATTCCCTGTTGTTGTTATTATTATTATTATTATTATTATTATTATTATTATTAATAATTATTTTTAGTATTAATTGTATTTTTAATTAATAAGTTTATTATTGTCATTATTGAGTGTAATTAGTTACCACTGCCACCGGGTATATACCCACTGCGGTGTGAATAAATACATACAAATGGAATGGCTAAGATAGTTCAGTTTTATATTCAGCGGGAGAAATCGGTAGGTTGAGAGGTTAACTTCGATTGCTAGCTAACGCCAGTGACAGTAATCTTAAGATCGGTACACCCTACAAGCAGATTTAATACCCGTAAACTTTAGTAATCTTTACGAAACAGCCAAAATTAATCAAGGTCGGTGCACTTGGCCATGAGAGTAGTATGAATGTAACGCAAATAAATCCAAGTTTTTGCCTCTCAGTGTAGTAGCTATATATTTAACGTAAATAAAACTAAGTCGTGATGTTTCTGAATTCACAGTCTTTCTGCAGCAATAATAATTTTAATTTAGCTTTCTCTTTTTTAATTCTTAAAATGTCCATCTTTTCCCGATGTTCGTCCTCCGCCATCTCCAAAATTCTTTGGCGAAATTCATTTTCACTGCTGTATTTTTTTCCTTTTATTCCTGAAAGAAGAGAAAATACTCAATGTAAATAAATTAATATTATAGGCTGTTTTAACTGTAGTAAATTGTGTTTTCCTTTTCTAATGCCTACATGTGATGTAATCAATAAAAATCATAATAACATCTTACATATATCTTATAGTACGCACATATCCTATTGTATAATATGTGACTACAAATACTTTTGTTAACAAGCTTCAAACACGAATACTTTATTAATGTTAAAATGCTGTGTCATGTTTACACTTACTTCACAGGTATATCTTCTGACTCTGTGTCCAATGGACTATTTGCTGCAATTGGATCCTCTGTTTCTTCTATCGCTGGTCCGGGTCCCTCCTACAGTTTAAAATAATTACAATATTTCAGTGGTGCCAACAAAAATTATCGTTCATTATTCGCCTGCTTAGAACCAAGTTGTTCTAAGTCCATTTTTATAAATTTTTCAGGGGAGCACAATGAAATTTTGGAGACTACCCAAATCATAGTAATATCAGTATTGTTAGGAAAGGGGTTCGCAAAGAAATAAACAGAGCATGGGAAAGTCTATTTTATTCTTCAGTTGCCAAAAAAATAGAAAAAAACTTTTGCAGTTAGAACAAACATGTTAACAGATTTTGACAATTCAATGTTCTAACTCCTTTCAAGTTATATTTTGAACAAATAATTGTCTACATTGTTACCTTTTTAACACTGAAACAAAATAATAATAATAATTTTGTCCACGCCTGAAAAATATTTGCATAGGGTCTTTATATCTTGAACTTTACTTGCTTCTATAACTGGTTTAGCTGTTATTTGCTTTGGTGCAGGCAATATGTTATCAACTCGATACTGTCTTAGCCTTGATCTTGTTGTAATAGGATGAAAGAGTAATGGAACGGAGAAAAATTCTCTCCGGCGACGGGATTTGAACCCGGGTTTTCAGCTCTACGTGCTGACGCTTTATCCATTAAGCCACACCGGATTCCACCCCGGCGTCGGAAGAATCGTCTCAGTTTTAAGTTCCAACTCTTGGGTTCCCTCTAGTGGCCGCCCTCTGCACTACGTCATAGATATCTATGAACCTAGGACCGAAGTCCACACATGTGCTGAGGTGCACTCGTAATGAGTGACTAGTTGGCCGGGATCCGACGGAATAAGCGCCGTCTTAAATCACGAAGTGATTTACACATATCATATATATTGTTATAATGTACCGAAGTACATATGATATTTCTATGCAGATATTCTGCGTCATCATACGATGAAAGAGTAATGGAACGGAGAAAAATTCTCTCCGGCGCCGGGATTTGAACCCGGGTTTTCAGCTCTACGTGCTGACGCTTTATCCACTAAGCCACATCGGATTCCACCCCGGCGTCGGAAGAATCGTTTCAGTTCATAGATATCTATGACGTAGTGCAGAGGGCGGCCACTAGAGGGAACCCAAGAGTTGGAACTTAAAACTGAGACGATTCTTCCGACGCCGGGGTGGAATCCGGTGTGGCTTAGTAGAGCTGAAAACCCGGGTTCAAATCCCGGCGCCGGAGAGAATTTTTCTCCGTTCCATTACTCTTTCATCGTATGATGACGCAGAATATCTGCATGGAAATATCATATGTACTTCGGTACATTATAACAATATATATTGTTGTAATAGGTTTCAGAAACTTTGTAGTCTTAAATATCTTGTCAGAGAATGAAAATTTGTACAGAATATCTTCACAGCCTTTTTTGTATACAATATGGTTCACTTTACTGTATGGAATGCTGATCAAGTTACTTAGTTTAGCGACAGTCTTGAAGTCATAAACACTATTAAATCTCATTTGATGTACTTTGTATTGCTTGTTAGTTCTATACGAAATCAGGGCCTTTATTATTGCTAAAGGGGAATGAACTTCAAGTCGTTTGATATGACGATCAATTACCGGCGGTCGTCACCGCAGAGCATCCTGGGGCTAGCGTCCCTTACCCGCGGAAAACACAGTGCACATGGTGCACTCGTAGTTGCTAGCGGGTATGCTCTCTACCTCTTCCTGCTGCACGACGGGGCACACGGGACGGCTCCGCTTACCCTTTGCACATTTCAGCGAGTGCTGACGACCACTGAATTACACTGTACATTGTGTCTACTACCTGCACTGCACTATGCCCTAGTTCTTGATATTTGTGTTCTATTTTTTGTACTTCATGGTCATCCTCTTCCAAAAAATGTATCAGTGCAAGTGACATTAAGCTGTTTTTATTCTGGGGTACACAATAATCAGACCACAGGATAATTTCTTTTCACTGTGGATTTTCTTTCACTACTTCCTTAAGAAGCATAATCACAGCACTGTCTAAATCATTACTAGCCCGACCAGAAATACCCTCATGCCATATTACACAATGTCCTTGTTTCTTACCAATATCAAACCCTGTTAAATTATAAAATACTACTTTTCTCTTATGATAGAAAACAGATGTCTGGAACTGACGACTTTTTAGCACTCATTATGTTGTAATTATTAGTAGACGCACGCAGTTTCACATTATCTTTCTCATGCAAGTTCAGGAAAAGCCTTCTCCCCTAGCTCGCTTCTCATTGGCTGTCTTAGCTCACACCATTCTATCATTGGTTGGTCATTGGATGATGGAGTTATAATAATGTGGAGCTGCACAGAGCTTCGAAAATGGAGTTGGAACAATATGGAACAGTTACTTTGAACACTTTCTGACCACAAAATTAACAATTTTATGTGTGAAACTGGTACAGAAGAGATTTTAGAACATAACGGATGCAAAAAACGAGTTTTTTTTAAAGTGGAGTTAGAACAACATGGTTCCAAGCAGGCGTATTATTAAACTGCATTAAGTGCATACAAAATTGTAATGTAGACGTACCTGAAATGGAATAGAGTCATCATCCATTGTGTCTGCTAGAGGACCAAATTGTCCTTGAAACATTTCTGCCAGAATGTCTTGTGATTTTTCTAGTAGATGTTTAGCAGGACCTCCCCCAGTTCTTTTGGCATCTTTTCTGGCTTCGTCTATGTCAGCTTTCGTTTTCATTTTTAATCTTTTCCACAAACCTGTACACATGAAATTTATGCAGTGTAGATGTTATAACTATAATTATGTTATTTTTGTATATATAAAATACAATATAATATTCCAGTACATACTATTACAAACGACATGAATTTACTTAAATACTTTATTTACATGATGAATAATAGTTTATATACACACAATATATGTGTGCGTGTGTATGAACAATTCTCGTATAAAATAATTCAAATTCAATAGCATACCATAGATAGTACTGCCTGAATATTTCAGCTACAATGTAGTGCTATTGGGTATACTGACCTTGTAATTGTATTATTTCTCTCCTTGGCTTTCCTGGGGTCGATGAATTAAATTCTTTTTGTATCGACAACCAAGCTTCCATTTTATTCGTTATTATTTCATTATTGTATCCTTTATCTACTAAAATAGGATATTTTCGGCATATTTCTGCCAATAGCAGCTTGTCTTCCTCTCGAAACTTCGACATGATTGTATATCTGAAAATAGAACCATAATTCATTCAGTTTTAATTGATATTTTGTTGTCACATTAATCCATTTAAATTTAGATTATTAATTAAACGCATATTTTTCTGTAAATTAGTAAATATAACAATAACTTACCTAGGAACAAAAGAATTACTGCAATCTTCCAAAACAAATATTAATTCCGTTGCTCATTTTTTTCTAATGTCGACTGTCAATCATGAATAAAGATCGATACTTTGCTGCGTTGTAGTGATGGGCGAAGTTGTTCTTTTCCCGGAACAGTTCCGACGGTTCCGGTTCCGAAAAAATACTATGTTCCAAATAACAGTTCCGAAATAACAGTCACCAGTGGTGATGAGTCGGAGTCGTTGAGTCGTTCAAACGAACGGTACAGTACCCTCCCTCTTCACCATGCAGCTCACACTGGAGCACTCATAGGCATGACATAGTACACATTCTTATGTATAGATGGCACTGCAATGCACATTCGAATCGATTTTGGAAAATTGCTGTGCATGCGGACAGAACTCAAAAGCTTAATGTTAGTAATTACACAGCTGTTGACTACAAGGATAGAATACAACACTTTGTTTTCGTACATAAAGTTATAAAGACATGGTAGCCAACTAAAAAAAAATAACATAACATTTAAAACATATGGTATGTAATTTCTGTTCTCTCTATTACATAATAAAAAAAAAAACAAATCATTAATTTTTATTTTTACTTTTCTTAATGCACAGTTATAATAATAATAATAATAATAATAATAATAATAATAATAATAATAATAATAATAATAATAATAATAATAATAATAATAATAATAATAATAATAAATATTACAATTTCATAAATAAAAAAGATATATATTGGCAGTACTGAAACCTGGAAACGCCGCAGTGGGTTAGTAAAATGTTGGCATCGCATCTTTACCAAAGTGTAATTTAAACTTCGCATTAAACCTCGCTCTCCAAATCAGTACTTATATGGGTAGTTTCCAACAAATAATGCTACAACATTTTTGTCGTTCTTTGATAACAGAGAAGATAGCACAAAAACTTGTGCTTGTCAGACTTAACCTCAACAAACGACATACAGACATTGTAACTAAACCACTCATTACCATTTACGACTTTAACCTTTGTATAGAATCAGCTGATCAATAAATTAATAATAGTATGCGTACTTTATGACTTTGTAGAATGTTTATAAAACAGAATTAGTCAACTAATGGTGAAATAAACCATAAAGCGGGAATGAATATTACAGATTATTAAATACTTACTATAACATTACAGATGATTGGCCGGTCTTACAAATGTTGATATTAAAGTTCGCGCCACCGCAAGGATTTCAATTTCCATGCGCCCCCCTCCAACCACGTGAGAGTTTCAAGTACCAACTTGATCCAACGAAGTTCCAAGTACAACATAAAGAACAACGAGAACAGTGTAACTGCAGCTGTCATTGGTTCATCGGAACAAGCTCCGACGTTCCGACTGTTATCTCGGAGTCGGAACATACCTTGTGCAACGCGGTACTGCGAGCCCGCAATAGCTGGGCAAGTGAGCAGCTCGGAGTCGGAACACTGTTATTTCGGAACAGGAGGTTCCGACCTACTGTTCATTTTTGCAACAGTTCCGAGGGAGTCGGAACATACCTTGTGCAACGTGGTACTGCGAGCTCGCAACAGCTGGGCAAGTGAGCAGCTCGGAGTCGGAACACTGTTATTTCGGAACAGGTGGTTCCGACCTACTGTTCATTTTTGCAACAGTTCCGAGACCGGAACAGTTCCAAAATAACTGTTGTGTTATTTTTTACCCATCTCTACTGCGTTGACATATACAAAAATCATGAACCGCGGTTTGTTCTCAAGCAGCGTCTCGACATCGTTTTAGAAATCCACAAGAATTCAGACCTCGATCGTGGTTTAAAAGCCGCGGTCTAGACCTCGTTTTAGAAATCGTGTTAAAATTGTATGTCTACATATTTCTAATCATATAACTAGCAGTGTTGTATGTTGATTGTTAAGGTATCATATGGAGGCCTTGAATTCTTGTTGCTATGAGATATTGTTACTATGTAACCAGTGTTGCCAATTAAGCGGTTTTCCCGCTAAATCTAGCTTTTTTGGATAACCGCACAGTCTACTATATACAGTCGCGACGCTTGAGGTGATTTTTTGCAAATCTCGTGATAAAGCGCTCCAAGCGGTTAGCAACTAGAAACAATAGACTGTCCACGGTCGACCTTGGACTGTGTCGTATTTCCATCGAGTGCTAGCTCGTTGCGTATTTCACATTGATGCTTGTGAAATGTTCGTTATTGGTTGTAATGAAAATGTTAATGGCTAAAATACAATAATTGGAATAATAATATTTTACTAGAGACGTAGAAAAATTAAGTTTGTTTTAATGAAATTTATTGATCACGTTTTATTTTCAATTCTGGTGGGATTATTATTGCTTAGGTATACTTTTTTTTCAAAGGATATTTTTTTAATTATAGCTGTTAATTTTGTTGTTATTTTTATTTGTTACTTTACTAGAGACGTAGAAAAAGTCTGTTACAATAAAATTTATTGATCACGTTTTATTTCCAATTCTGGTGTGATTATTATTGCTTAACCTCATCCCACTTTGTTAACTACGTAAGCCTACACTACAAGTACCGGTACACGTAAGTTACTCCATTAATTCATATTTCCATTATTATTGTTGTAAAGGGAAATGAAAATTAATATTTATTGGTTTCATAGTTAATTATCGCTTTAATCTTGAATGAGTGAAGCGATTATAGTAAATTTCAGTTCGTTTTGCACAAACAAAAATAATATTAACCTATTTCTTGCAGGTATCTTCGAGTTTATGGTGGAATTTAATATACTTCATTAAAATAATAAATTAACTTTATGCATTTGATATTTCAATAACGGAAGTAAGGTGTTAATTTTTCCAAAAGAACACGACAACGAAAGTGTAACATATTTTGTCGTCTGGTAGGAGAGAGATCTGCGATGATGAGGCGATAGTAGCGATCCTAGTGGTGGGCAACTACCCATGTTTGCATTTTTACTACATATTGAGCTTCGCGACTGTATATAGTAGACTGTGATAACTGTCTCGCGGGTAAAATTGCATTATACCGCTCAGCGGGAATACTAGCGGTTTTTAATCTTGAAAGTTTCTGAAATGAAATTCAAATTCGCATTATTGGCGGCTTTCATAATTACATTTAATTCGTTCAGTGTGTTCTGTGAAATATTGGATGTGTTAACGTAGTGATAATTCCATATATATGTTACCGTTAAAACCCGAAATCTGTCAAAACCAGTTTCAACTAGTAAAATCTCAGTTCACAAAGTGCAGTCATAGAGAACGGTTGTGTAGTAAGCAGCATATGCAAGTAGGTTAGCGTGTGAAGAAGGTATGGGCGACGACCTAAATTCTTACAGGGCGCGAATCGGGTGCTTCAATGCAGGGCAGTGTTACAGATGTTCAAAAGGTGAATATGCTATAGTGTCGGATAGAATCAACACATTTGTGGCCGCGGCTGTTTTATCAGTTCTACTGATTATTGGAAATGTGGAGTTAAACCCTGGTCCTGGAGATACAGAAGGAAGAGTCTTCAGTGATGAAGTGTTTCAAAGAGAATGGATGAACTATATGAAAGAAACGAGAGAAGACAGACTAAAGGCAAGTTTTCTACTAAACAAAGTAGCAAGTGATATAGATACATTAGTAAACAGGTACACTGAAGTGGAAAAGAAGTTAAAGGAGGTTATCCAAGAGCAGGCGGTGTTAAAATCGATAGTTAAAAAATGGGAAGATGATAGTAGAATTAATAACATTGTAATTTATGGTGTTGAAGAGTGCAATCATGAAAAAGGAATTGATACTGGTTACGTGGTGTTAGAATTATTAACTAAGTATTTCAGTCTAAACTTGGACATAAGTGCGATAAATAACGCGTAGAGAGTAGGTAAGGGAAATAAAAGACCAATTATTGTGAAATTGAACAGTTACTTTATCAAAGAACACATCATTGCCAATACGCATCAACTCAAAGGCACAAATATATTCATACAAAATGAATTTGCAAAAGATGTTAAAAATGTTATGTTTTATTTAACGACGCTTGCAACTGCAGAGGTTATATCAGCGTCGCCGGATGTGCCGGAATTTTGTCCCGCAGGAGTTCTTTTACATGCCAGTAAATCTACTGACATGAGCCTATCGCATTTAAGCACACTTAAATGCCATCGACCTGGCCCGGGATCGAACCCACAACCTTGGGCATAGAAGGCCAGCGCTATACCAACTTGCCAACCAGGTCGACATTTTGCAAAAGAAATTAGAGAGAAACGAAAGAAGTTAATTCCAATATTAAAAGAAGCTCGAGGGAAAGGATTTAGGGCAACTTTAGTTAAAGATAAAATGAAGATAAACGGAAACACAGTTAACGTAGAGTCCTTAAATAATCAAAACATTGAGGATTTATTCAGTTGCGGTAGTAAAATCTAGATTAAGCAAATATAGATAGATAGAAAGTGAGTTTTCGTAAGATTCTGAATCAGTGACAGATTAGATTTGGTTTGTTTAGGTTTTTGTTTGGTAAAAGCCTAAAAAAAAACACAAACAAACAAAAACTAGTTTTTACTAGTTGAAACTGGTTTTATCGGATTTCGGGTTTTAACGGTAACATATATAGTGCAATAAGAATTGAAATATGTTGTGGCTGTGATAAAAGTGTTCAAAATTGCTTTATGGCGCCACATTGGCAATGATAAATGTGTGCAATATTCGTTACTTTGGCGGGTGGATGCTCTTCCTTGACCATTATTACTATTAGGCCTACTATTATTATTATTATTATTATTATTATTATTATCATTATTATTATTATTGAATAATAATAAGTACACATTAAAATCTAGAGATATTTGTTAGAAAATCGCGGGTTTTCGAAAGCCATCTAGCGGGATAATATGAACAACTGTTGGCAACACTGTATGTAACATTCGTTATTAAAATTACTTTCATATTAAAAGTAGTATTCACGTAACTTCATGCGTTCAACTTAATTCCATATAAAAATTGAATATTATATGATAGCGTCCGAAATAGTGTTTTATAAAACAAATGACTTAAAATATGTTTCTTTTACGTGACCCAATACATCGAGTAAAAGAACGTACCATTTAGTGACGAGTCGTAAAAATTTTTTTCATTATTATTAGAATACTAGCCGTACCCGTGCGCTCCGCTGCACACGTTAGAAATAAATATAAAGTAATTACATAATTAAAATAGGACATTTGATCCAGGGAACATTCGTGTTTGATATAAGGATAAATCGTTTATTATGTTACTTAATTTAAAAGTGTATTTGCATAATTAAAATGCGATTATTTTGATCCAGAGACCACTCATTTGGTCATAAAAATTATTTTAGGAAATACAGGAAACGAATGTACAGAATAGCCTATCAAGTTTTCTGTGCATAAGAAACTATTTTAATCTTACCTGTCCTCGATTCACTCAGAAGTTACTGTAATAACATTATAGCATTGTGTACATCTAGAGAAACTACACTTTCCAATGGTGAATTAATAATTAATTATTCAAATCGGTTAATTTAGCTTAAGATATTACTTTATACAAACACAGAAATATTATCTGTAGGCTATCTTTCATAGCTTTCGATTGTTGATGTCCAAGGCCCCTTATAGACGAAGTCATTTGTTTTTTAATTCATTACACGGCCTTAGATGGCAGTTATTTTAATTTTAAAACTCATTTATCTCATTAAATATCAGTCCTATCAAAATTGTTCAAGGAATAAAACTTATCGGAAATTATTTTTAAAGAAACTTTTGTTAAGAAACATTTTTCACAAAAATCAATAATAAGCGAGATATTTCGATTTATTTAATTCAGGTCCCCTTATAACCTTCCTTTTAAATAATGTATTTTGAATGCCATATAGCCTAAAATCTAAGTTACAACGAACTTAATTTATATTCCAATTTTCATCAAAATCCGTTCATCCATTATCGCGTGAAAAGGTAACAAACATACAGACAGACAGACATACAAAAAAAATTTCAAAAAAGTGATTTTCGTTTTCAGGGTGGTTAATTGTATATGTTAGGACCAATTATTTTTGGAAAATCGAAAATTATCAGAAAAATTTCGGCTACAGATTTATTATTAGTATAGATTTGCAGAAAAACATAACATTTTTTAAATAAACAAACTTTAGTCAGTTATGCAAAACTCAACTGACAATCTAGTTATAAGGACCATTTTTATATACGTTTCTAGAAGGCGGTGGCTGTAAGTTTTAGTGGTTTCCATAGTAACAATTTACCAACACGCTAAAATATGAATAGATGCATGTAATTTTCCTGTTAATCTTGTTTGAATTTGTAATATTACAATGAACAGAGACAGTGAAGAAGATACTATTGCTAGCACTCCTGCAGAAATCCGAGATCTAGTAACTGCAGTAAGCCTCAAAGTAAACAACATTGCACGTTTCACTCGTTACTATGGTAAGAATTATTGCGCAACTTTTTATTTTCATAATGTGAACTTTTTTTTTGCAATTCTCAATAACGACACACTTTGAATGATTATAGACGGTGAGAAAAATTACATTTTAGATAATGGTGATGAAAAAGGTACTTTTAACACTTTCATTCAGCTGTTTGCGACGATTGTCAATTTTTTTAGTTATTTAACGACGCTGTATTAACTACGAAGTTATTTAGCGTCGATGAGATTGGTGATAGCGAGATGAGGCCGAGGATTCGCCATAGATTACCTGGCATTCACCTTACGGTTGGAGAAAACATCGATAAAAAAACATCCAGGTAATCAGCCCAAGCGGGGATCGAACCCGCGCAACTTCAGACCGGCAGGCAAGCGCCTTAACCTACTGAGCCACGCCGGTGGCTACCAGCCGGCTGCTGGCCTCACGCCCACATGCCGAAGCAGAGGTGGACGATCATCCAACAAGAATGGAGGTATCGTGTAGTTTGCACGATGATCTCCCAGCCGTTATAGCTGGTATTCGCAACCGGATTTCGCTACCTATCGTAGCTCCCCATGTGCATCACGATGCTGGGTGGGCACAGGTCCAATACAGTGACCGAAATTTCATGAGAAAATTTCTTCCCCCATGAGGACTCGAACCAGCGTGCATTCCGTAACGCGAGTCCTAGGCGGGACCTATTCAATTTAAAGCGTATACAATTCATCGGCCAAAACTATACAAATATATACAGTACAAAGTAAGCAGATTAATTCAATTTACAAGCATACTTTCATTAAGCTATACAAATTTGTGCAATTAATATCAAGTATATTAATTCAATTTATAATCATAAACAATTCATCAATTGAGCTATACAGACTAGTAATCATTTTAAAAGCATATACAATTCATCAGCCAAACTATACAAACATATACAATCAAATTAGTTCAATTTACAAACTTGTTTTCGCTAAGCTATACAAAATTGTACAATTCATATAAAGTAGATTAATTCAATTTATAAGCTTAAACAATTCATCAGTTGACCTACACAGTATACTATTCAATTTACCTTTTCACGCGATAATGGCTGAACCGATTTATATGAAAATTGGAATATAAATTAAGTTCATTGTAACTTAGATTTTAGGCTATATGACATTCAAAATACTTTATTTAAAAGGAGGGGTATATGGGGGCCTTAAGTAAATACATCGAAATATCTCTCTTATTATTAATTCATATGAATAATATTACATAACAAAAGATTCTTTAAAAACGATTTCCGATAAGTTTTATTCTATTAAAAATTTGTATAGGACTGATATTACTATGATGTACCGAAGTACATAGGCTAATATTTCCGTACATGAATTCTGCATTACCATATGGCGAGATAATTCCCGTTTTAAAGTAACAATGCTTTTATATCCCGGACAGGCAGATTAAAATACGAGTAATAAAGATAAAACAAATGACTATGCAATTATTTAAGGCGGCCTTGGAGTCCTTGGACAACAATCAGATTAATATACGGATGATATAATATGTGTTTATACTAAATGTTATTATATTACACTCAGGGACAAAAAAACGTACACTTCTATATTTGCTTGTATTTTGTTGCCAATTATTTCAAAATGAAACCAAATCCATTTAAACAAAATAATGTTTCATTTAGCACCTTATACGACAACAGAATAACAGCAAGTGAGATGAGGTTTATGAGAGCAACAGCTGGATATACTCGCTGGGATCATAAAAAAATGAGGACCTAATGCAAGAACTTCAAATAGAACCCATTATGCAGTTCATCAGCAAATATCAACTTCAGTGGAAGGGTCATCTCGAACGAATGAATCGATGCAGAATTCCAAAAGCACTGTTTCATTACCATCCATATGGCAAAAGATCTCTAGGCCGTCCAAAGAAGAGATGGACTGAAAATTCTAGTTTGAGACCGTAACAGGCCACTTGGCCTAATACTTGTTAGGAAGATGATGATGATGATGATGATGATACGACAACATTTTAAAAAAATAAAAATCTCTGATGAGAAAATTTACAAAAAATTACAAAGGGCGTATAACTATGGCATCGTTTGGTCTAAGTATTTTTTCATTTTATGGTGCCTTAAACATTCAAAACTCTTTTTAGTAACGGGTATTACCCCCTCTGGCTTGAATAACTGCATCCATACGTCTTGAAATGCTCTCAATTTGGTTTAGCAATGTCTTCTTGAGGAATAAGTTCCCATTCTTCGCCAAGTGCTCGCCTCAACTCTTGTAACGATTCTGGTCTCGGTGTCTATTCTTAACACACCGTCCCAGCATGTCCCACACGTGTGTTCAATTCGGTTCATGTCTGGACTCCTTGCTGGCCATGGAAGAACATGGATTCCCACTTCTTGGAGATAATCTCCGACCGCATGGGCAATATGCGGCCGTGCATTATCATGCATTAAAACAAAATTATCGACTACAAATTGGCCAAATGGCACGACATGATCAGCCAAACATTCATTTATATACCTATCAGCTGTTAGTCTTCCACTTTCAACAAAAACCAACTCTGTACGAGCATCCGTACACACTCCTGCCCAAACCATCACTCCACCACCTCCATACGGCACATTTTCGGAAATGCAACCCTGTGAAAATCGTTCTCCCCTCATTCTCCAAACTCTTTCACGTCCATCAGGTGAGCACAGATTGAAACGGGACTCATCGGTGAACAGAACACAGATCCACTGTCCGTTTCTCCAAACCCTGTGATCATTTGCAAAACGCAGTCTTTCAACTCGATGCATCCTGAGAAGTCTGGGACCAGTTGCAGGTCTACTTAATATCAGTCCACTTGCTTTCAACCTCCTTCTAACTGTTTTGGCCGAAATTGGGCGTCCATGCATGTTAACAAATTGCTGGGCTACACTAGTAGCTGGCAGGTTGCGCTCCCTAAGAACTCTCAACACCATATACCTGTCTTCATTTGGATTTGTAGCTCTTGGACGACCCGAACCTGGTCTTCTGGTATATTCTAAGGTCTGTCTATACCGTTTTATGGCATCATGGGTTGTGCTTCTAGCCATATTCATAACATTTGCAACGTAACGTACACTGCGTCCATCATCGTAAAGGGCTACAGCTCGAGCCACATCTTCAGGTCGCATCTTGTTTTAAGACAAATGTTACATCCCCACTTAAACTCAGAAAATGTAAAAATAAAGAAAAAACGAATGATAACGATAATGAAGCACAAAATGGTTGAAACAAAATTGTTATAGCTGAGACTCCGAAAGCAAAATTGGAATATTTGGTTGTAATGGCTTGTTTATAAAACAAGAAACAATCAACAATGTATACACGTGTCCATAACAACAGATGGCTACCATAATATTGTATGAGAAGATAATATTTTGCAAAATACCAGCAAATATTAAAGTGTCCGTTTTTTTTTTGTCCCTGAGTGTATAAAGAGAGAGTATTTGTGTGTTTGTATGAGGCAATCTCAGGAAACTATTTAATATATTTAAATAATTCTTTCATCATTGGAAAGTGCAGTTCCTTTTGATGGACGTAGGCTATATGTCATTACAGAAGCCCATGAGTGAATCAGGGACTGGGCACATATGCATAAAAGGTAGGACTGAACAGAACTTATGCACAGAAAACTTTATATACTGTCGAAACTAATGAAGCTGTATGTACTGTAGTTAAATTTAATGTTATTTGGAGGTACCGTACTGAAATTTGATGTCTGATTTGCGTTGCGTTCTTTTTTTTAATGAAAGAATGAAAGTCAGAGATGGAATAATTTTACAAATATACACACGGCACATATTAAGTATTAATTATTCCGTAACATAACAATACATATTGCTTAATTACGCATATGGGTGAGGTAGAGTAATGTATAGGAGGTAATAGTTCTATGTAGTGCACAATAATCCATTTTGAATAATTAACAAACCAACATCTTTAGCGAGACTTGTGGCTTGTAGGCCATCTCAAACCCCGAACTCCACCACTCTGAGCGCGAGATCTTATATACTCGGTCAGTTATGGCCGAATGTTACAATAAAAATAATTAACAACATAGGTATTTCAGTCATAACGTCATACAATAACAGATGAAAATATGAAGTAATTACATAATTGAAATATTTATTTATAACAAGTGCAGCGAATTATATATATAATTTGAATTGGTAATGGAAATTACAGGAAAACGGCTGAACGGATTTTAATGACTGACCCCTCACTTTGAAGCTTGCCATCCAAGGATTTTCAGAAGAGTAGTAAGTTTCAGTGAAGCGTTAGTTTTCCTACATAATTTCCCTATTTTCCAAAATCCATCTTCCGTCAGTTTTGAGAAGTACTTATTGCATTTCAGAATAAAACAAAACACACACTACAATAAGCAATAGGCTATTACACGAAGGCCATGACCTGCAAGATTGCCGACATATTTAGAGTTCAAATTCAATTGGTTAGTAAAAACTTCAAGACTTACTAAAAATAATTCACAGGTCTAATTCTGCGGTGTGTAATTTTCTGAGTACAGTTGTGTATTGGATGTTAAAATCTACAAAACTTGAGGTGGTTTGATGACATTATTACCATTAGAAATGAAATATTATTATAGTTTATGCCATGCTGTGGCTATTTTTCATAAATTATACATATTAATGCTATATTAATGACATGAAAGTGAAACTTTTGGGGTTATATAAGTAGATGTAGAGAATATCTTAAATTAGATCTTCATTTCTATAATTTACTGAGTGGCGGCTATATATAAACTACAAAACTTACGTAAGATAATAATATTGTTATTAAAATCAAATATTTTTATAGTTATTAATCAAGTGGGGTTGGGTCTTTTTCATATACTTAATGGCGGTGTGGTGTAGATATTTATATGTATAATTCTCTTCAGTATTGCCTCGAGTGAGCGCAAAAATTACATTTCCTAAGGAAAGACCAAAAGGTATTACTTACTGATAAAATAAGATGCCTACAAAATTTTGTAGTCTCCCGATCATTTCAGCAAGATCTCTTAGCAGGATAAAATGATTTTACCCTCTACATTTCAAGCTCTACATGCAGCAGCTATACCAAGATGCTATGTCTATTGTTCGAAAGCATAGCAAGCCTGAATTTTTTTAACTTTGACCTACAATCCACAATAAACTGAAATAGCTATTGCTTTACTCCCACATAAAAAAACCACAGGTCGTCCGGACATTGTTACTTGCGTTTTCGCGTTGAAATTAAAAAAAACTAAGGTGGATATGTTCAAGAAAAAATATTTGGCATAAAAAACTATTCAGGAGTATGTTATGGAAGCAAATAACTTTCAAAATGTCTGGTATTCTTCATCTATACTAATAATAAATATGTAGCCGAAATTTTTCTGGTAATTTTCGATTTTCCAAAAATAATTTGTCCTAACATATATAATTAACCACCCTGAAACCGAAAATCGCTTTTTTGAAATTTTTGTTTGTATGTCTGTCTGTCTGTCTGTCTGTCTGTATGTTTGTTACCTTTTCACGCGATAATGGCTGAACGGATTTGGGTGAAAATTGGAATATAAATTAAGTTCGTTGTAACTTAGATTTTAGGCTATATGGCGTTCAAAATACATTATTTAAAAGGGGGGTTATAAGGAGGCCTGAATTAAATAAATCGAAATATCTCGCTTATTATTGATTTTTGTGAAAAATGTTACATAACAAAAGTTTCTTTAAAAATTATTTGCAATAAGTTTTATTCCTTAAAAAAATTTTATAGGACTGATATTTAATGAGATAAATGAGTTTTAAAATTAAAATAACTGCCATCTAAGGCCGTGTAATGAATTAAAAAACAAATGACTTCGTCTATAAGGGGCCTTGGACACCAACAATCGAAAGCTATGAAAGATAGCCGACAGAGAATGTTTCTGTGTTTGTATGAAGTAATATCGGAAGCTAAATTAACCGATTTGTATAATTAATTATTATTTCACCATTGGAAAGTGTAGTTTCTCTAGATGGACATAATGCTATAATGATATTACAGTAACTTCTGATATATAATATAATATAATATAATATAATATAATATAATATAATATAATATAATATAATATAATATAATATAATATAATATAATATAATATAATATGTAATATTGTATAAGTTATATAAGTTATTTGAAGGGTTCAGTATCATAGTGGGCCATGCGCCATTTACTGAATACGTAGAAAACAAGGGTTAAAATTAAGTTATTACCATAATTCAATGGAAACCTATAACAAGTAAAATAAAATATACACATTAAATCTAAATGATGTCAATCTTCATTAAACTATGGTTGCATGTAATAAAAATTAAGAAACAGGTTAAAGGAATTGTCATTGCACCAAATTAGTGTCTCTGGACCAAAATGATCGCATTTTAGTTATTTTGATGCAATTTAAATTAAGTAACATATTAAATGATTTATCCTTCTATCAAACACGAATGTTCCCTGGATCAAATGTCCTATTTTAATTATGTAATTACTTTATATTTATTTCTAACGGGTGCAGCGGAGCGCACGGGTACGGCTAGTTGAAAATAAATCTGGAAAATTTTTATTTGAATGTCTGATGAAATTAGTTTGCAGCATTTTTCTGCACAAGCCACTAGTTATTGTATAATCTGGTGACTTTTTTTTTCTAAATTCTGACACTTCCTTGCTGGTTTTTATTCCCCTTCATGTGCTCCAAATCAATTGTAGTACCTTACCCTCCTTTATCCAATAATAACTTCGGAATCGATACCAATTACAGCTCGCAGGCTCGCTAACTACACCCCACGTTGTTCGCCTTCACACGAGGATCTGATCGTGTGTTAAACGCACAGATAATTGCTTTAGACTTAATTCTGATTGTAGGTGTACTTCCAACGCGTAAAGGTATTGATTTTTGAAACGGTGACGTCGCTTAATTTCCGGCAGAATCATGGTGGCAACTCAAATGTAATCACACGAGGCACAGGAAAGGAGTATATGCCGTGCGGTGGGGAATATCCGCCCGTGGTTTGGGATGGTACTCAGTTGTGCTTGCTAGTGAAACTAATATCGCGCAAGAACAACCAGACAAGTCCAAGTTAGGAGCGAAATCTTTAACTTCTATAGTTTATCATCTACTTACCAAATTTTTATCAGAAATTTATCCTTACACGTAATCATTAGAGCTAGGAGAGCATGGAGAGCGTTACACTTTGTGATGAGGGTACTAAGAAAAGGCTCTGATAAATCCAAAGAGATTGCATATAAATCACTAGTACGTCCAGTAATGGAATATGGTGCTGCATGTTGGGATCCCTACAGACTGGAACATATTAAGACACTGGAAAAGATTCAAAAACGGGCTCTCAAGTATTGTCGGAAGAATTCACTATTAAAATGGGACACACTCACGGACAGGAGAACGCGAATTCGATTATGCGCACTGTTCAAAACATACAGAGGTGAGCCTGCCTGGAGAGAAATGAAAAAATAGGTTGCAGCCGCCAAATTACTCTTCAAGGAACGACCACTCATATAAATTGAGGGAAAGAAGGCAGAGGACGGACACTGGAAAGTTTTCTTTTCTCAATCGTACTATCAGGGACTGGAATGCTTTACCTGCAGACTTACTAAAGGCTTTACCAACAACCAAAAACGTATTTAAAAATAGGCTTAAGGACTTTACTAATACACGGTAATTATACACAGTATTTAAAGGGTGTAATTGATATTTTGTTATTGAAATGTTGTATCAGTGAAGAATTATGTTGTGTCAGTGAAGTGTGTTGTGTCAGTGAAGTGTGTTGAGTAAGTGAAACGTGTACCTGTCAGTGAAGCTTTATAGTTTATAGTGGCAGTGCAAAGTATTTGAACAGTGAAATGTTTTTGAAGTGTTAGTGAAATCAGGATAGAATCAGTGAAATGTGTCGTAGTTCCAGTGCAGTGAGTGAGTTGACAGCGAAATGAGTGTAGTGTTGAAAGGTACTTGTGCAGATATGAACATATCATACTCGTGGGTTTTAGTTCGAACATAGGTTTAAGGTACAAATTAGATTTACTTTAAATGTTATTTTAACCGATCGTGCTTCATTTAATTTAGGATGTTCCCTGTTGTTGTTATTATTATTATTATTATTAATTATTGTTAGTATTAATTATTAGTATTATTAGTAATTGCATTTTTTATTAATTGTGTTTATTATTGTCTTTAATGAGTGTAATTAGTTACCACTGCCACCGGGTATATACCCATTGCAGTGTGAATACATACATACATGCATACATACATACATGCATGCATACATACATGCATGCATACATACATACAGGAGTTTGATGAAATTGCATCTTTTTTCTAGTAAGCCAGAAACATACCTGCTTTAGTATTTATATGTTATGTGATAAATTGAGTGTTTTAAGATACATTTGTTACGGCATTTTTTTTTGCATTTTTTGCCTGTTTCAGCTCATAAGAGCATTTTTTGTTTTATTCGGTCATTTTTGAGGCATTTTCATTTAATTTTGACCATAAATCCCCATTATTAATGTAAAAATGTTTATTTCCTTTGATATTTCCTCTACATATTTTGTCCATTAATACCCATTATTTTGTATAATATTTTAATCGTTTTTCTACACAAATATTGCCATTTTAACATAGTACACCCCATGTAATGGATCACTCCAACCACCCCTTCAATATAGACTCCTCTATACCTGCTAATTCCGTATAAGAGTGGCCTTGTGGTGGACTACATGGAAACTACATCAGGTAAAATAATTAATTAAAATGTAGTACTTAGAAAAATTATGTAAAATTAAATAAACTTAGGGGAGAGTCGGGTAGTATCGGACATCGGGTAGTATCGGACAGTGAGTTTCTTTCATCTACCACCATATGGTAGTACCTGAATGACATGGTTACGTTTCTCTATGCGACATCACAGAAACGTAACCATGTCAATCAGGTACTATCATCGTGTGGTAGATGAAAGAAACTCACTGTCCGATATTATCCGATGTCCGATACTACCCGACTCTCCCATAATTGTTAGTACTAGAATTTAATTTAATAACTAGTCTAAATATTAATTAGTACACAACCTCTTTTCCTACTAAGCCAATTAAGTAAGATCACTTTTTAGGGCATTTTAATCTCATTTTTGAAAGATTTTAAAGTCATAAATGCATGTTTTTAGGACATTTTTTCATGACTTATAGGTCATCAAAATCCTAACCATACTATGCCACATTTCTAATTTTATGTAAACCAAATTGTTTTTTAGTTATGATGATTAGTACTTTTCTCTGCTAGCACAAAAATGCTCTTTCTTACACAATTTTAAGTAAATTTTTTTTACAAAATGTCTAATACAGTTTCCTCATGCAAACAAATGAAGAGTCCACTGCAAGAATGATGGATGTCACTTTCTTGTCGAAAATGAACCAAGACTGTCAATGCATAGCTTAAGACATATAGAATGTACATACAGAGTTATATGGCATTAACACTGATAGTCATTGTCCAGTTATAATCGGAAAATCACAGTTAAGCTTTGAGCGCTAAGCCTTTCAAACTTTCAATTGTTTCTCCTGCAAAATGTATTCCAAATGACATCCATCATTCTTGCAGTGGACACTTCAAGTAGAAATTGGTCTGGAGTTTATTATCTGTCTTATATTTTCAGAGAAATATATTTTTTTTAATTATGCATTTCACATTATAAGTTGAAAATCAAGGTTTATATTCTAAGACGGAAGAACAGTTGAAAGTTTAGCTTAAGAAAGTGAAAAGGTACGAAAGCTGCAATTGGACTGCTATGAACAATCAGCGAAATATAACTAAAAAAGAATAAAGAAGTGTATATAATATTCGTTGACCTAGAAAAGGCGTTTGACAGAGTGGACTGGAATAAATTGATGAGGATCCTAAAAACATTTGGTGTCGATTAGAAAGAGTGGAGGCTGTTCAGTAACTTTTATATGAAACGAGTCAAAGTCAGGATAGGAGAAGGAATGCCTGAAGGACGTCAAGGATGCCCTTTATCACCTTGTTTTCAGAACATGGGAGGGGTTTTAGAGTGAGGAAAAGAATAAAGTGCGTAAAATTTGTTGATGATATGGCGTTGTTAGCAGAAGAGAAGGCAATGCTAAGGGATATGCTACTGGAGCTAATGACAGCTGTGAGCAGTAATAAACGATGTATAGAAATGTACACTGCTTTGTGATAACTTCAACTTCTATTAAGAACAAAATTCCTTTTTCCGTTCCTGAGAGTAAAGACCAAGATTATCTCGTAGATATACAGGGACATCATTTTATTTTTACTTCAATTTTTATTGTACCTGACTTTTTTAATGTACTTCACTCCCACCTCTTCTACTAATGAAGTTCAACCGTCCTCCACACAGATCCAAGACCGCATATACAGTCATAGTAGCCTTACGGTCATAGTAAACAGTACATTCCAAAAATATATTCGCGTTTTCCAGTGACGAAAGAGCTTCCAATATTGAAACATTTTCGCACGGGTACTGTCGTCCATTTGCCTACGTCGTGTCCCGGTTTCCCCCACCAGTTTTTATTCGCCAGGTACTGGCTGGGCTGTCTTAGCTCTTTTCTGAGAACATTAATTTCTGTTAGAAATTGGACGTCTACGTAATATTATACAGCTATTTAAAATAACTTAAATAAAAGGGCCTCGTTAGGTAATTAACTGTCACGTGATTTCCTCCCTTTCTACGACCCTACGACGTAACCACTTGGACGGACAGTATGTAGCATGTCTGAGTAATTTTATCTTTTCGGATCGGGAAGAAGTGAAGATTGAATTTACAGTACGTAAGGTACTGTTTCATAGAGTAGGTACAGAATTATTTCAACATGAGTTACTAGATGAAAAACGAAACCAGTAATTTGAATTAGGTACAATAGTCTATAGTGCGATAATATGCACAAAAGAACTGAAGCCTGTATCGAAATGAACTGCCACCATTTTAAACAAATGTGTTTAAATATCCATATTATGATTATTTTTCAATTTAACTTCGTTCTCTACATTGTACGCTAAAGTGCTGTAGACAGTATAATATACACTGCATAATGAGTACGTTCACATGGACAGCTCAGTTCGGGAGTAAAAACACTCATTGTTAATACTGTACTGTATTTTGATTAAACAAAAACCTAATGAAAATGATCAAACCCAAAAGCGCAATATTTCCTAGTTTACGTAAATGGATGAACTACTTTTCTTCCCTCCTATATCTAGTAAAGTGATTTTTTTGTACATTACGCCAGTATCATCGAACTGCAGTCGTGGAAGGGGGTAGCAAACGGCGTTGATTCAGAGGTATAGGCAAGTTAATATTAAAAACGTTAGTAACAATAAAATGATGTCCCTGTATATAAAATAAGGAAAAGTGCTACAAAAGATGGCAGAGAATTTCGCCTACTGTAAATCTAATTTACAAGTCCTGCCAACAGTAGATGTAAATGCATTAAAAAACATTATGGTGCAGAATATATTATCCATTTATCGTAAAAATTCACATCTGTAAAAAAGTCAGGAATGTTTCAATAATTTCTAGGCTTTAAATTTAATTATTTTTGTTGCATTAGAGCTTGACAAGACATCCAAGACCGTATCTCATTATCCATTCACAAGTATTGCTAGAAACAAGCGATGTAAAAAAAAAAAAAACAAATGCGCATCTTGTGTAGGAGACAAATTCTGTATTGGATGTTTAATTACCATGGAAACCATTCGGAAGTGCAATTTTGTGTACCGATCCTTTATACACTCGCATATACCTAATGCAACCTGACATTTTATTTGTCACGCTTTATTTGATATCTGCCACAGTATTCAATTTCGTTTGCTATGAAGACATTGTAATGAGTCCTGGTTGCTGTAACTGTAGATCAGTGTGTATTTTCTCTTCTTGTTAAACTAAGGCATTCCCATTTTAAGTAGCTTATCTCTGGGCACGAGGCTAGGGATGTGGGAGATTTCTAAAAATTCACGCCTAAGTGTAAGTGTAAAAATTCCACGTGTTTCACGTTTATACAAAAAAGCCTTTAAAAGTGTGTAACTGTAAAGTACAGTTTGTCATTATACAGGGTGATTCACGAGGAGTTATCGGCACTTACGGAGCATATTTCCAAAGACATTTTGAACAAAAATCCATAAAAAAACATGGATTCTATTCTCCTTATTTTCAGAGTTACACTAATTTTAAATTGTTTGTAAAATACCAATATTCTTAATTTTAAGGGTAAAAGAATATTATAGATAAAGAATGAACTATTCAGAATAGTAATATACGTTACAAGAGCGGTATGTTGACGTTTTCATGGTCGAGGAAAAGATTGAAAAAGCGAAACGTAGTTGAGCTTTTTTAATTTCCGAGAACATGAAAACAAACATACCGCTCGTGTATCGTACATTATTTTGTGAGAATATCGTTTATTACATATCTGAAAGACGGATTTCTAATTAGTTGCAATGAAATCTCCATGTTAGTTTCTGTTTAATGACGGCAACTTCGGAACACCAAAATATCTTTCTTCAACATTGTTGCTATAAAATGTTTTCTGTGTTTACTGTACTCCAGCAGGCCTGATATACGTCTGTCTTTTTTTCCTTCCAGTCTAGAAATGCGAACTTAAAATAAACGGTAAGGTTATGTAATGATTTATTTTTCATTTTAATATTTTAACAATATTATTTATATAACATATTGCAGTAATAACATCGGCATCTGGAATCTTGTTGATTTTTTCACGGCTACCTTAATGTTACTTGTATCAGGAATGCAATAGCCTAAGTTTCGTGGAGTAGTAGACTTTACTTAATTTTTGCAAATATTTAAAAACAATAATTAACATTGCAATTTAGGTGAAATTGCAGTGGTATGTTTCCAATTTATAATTATTACTATGTTAAATGTCTCTAAAAATAATATGTTAAAAGCCTAAAGCAGTAAAATGAATGTCGCGCTTAAGCAGTAAGAAGAGGGAAATTGTTATGTGTGTTAGGTTGGGAATACTGAATGTGGTATTTCACACTTACCGCGTATTGGTTTTGTGCGGAAAGCAAGCAAATACGCACGATCTCGCACAAATATCTTTTCTTAAATTCGCTAGTATTCTGAAGCTAAATATGTGTTGAGAATTCCATAGTTACTTAGTACAAATTTCTTTTCGATGTTTAACTACAAAATTACACTTTTCTTACGTATTTATCACAAGAATTGTTACAAATCATGCCACTCTTGTAAATTCTTTAAGACTGTACATTACGATGCGGAATTATGTCGTTTGCCATTTCAAATATGGCAACAAAACTCAAGTTAATATTCTCAGGAAATTTAATATTAGAACTGGAAAATATTCTGTTGCTGGTGTTGCTAGGAGTGACATTGTGAGAATAACAAAATGCATGATTCAAAGTACACCGGAGCAGAAGCAACGGCAGAGAAAAATCAGGGCAGCAAAGAAAAGTCATGAAGACAAGAAATTTCATGAAGGAGGTAATACATATGGACTATTCCATATGAAATCGATCAGTAAAAAACCTCGCATTTTTTTATACTCTAATTTTTTCCCTACTTATACAAGGTGCTGACGGGATTGCATTTTCAAAAATATACTATCGAAAGTCAAACGGTTTTCGTATTATTGAGCGACAAATTTAGCGTATTTTATAAAAACAAGCCTCCTTCAGCGCTCAGAATTCTGAAACCATTTACTGCAGAACATTGAACGGGAGCTCATTTTGAACCTGACATTTGGTAGGTTATGTTAAGAAGTAATCATTTTTTATTGTACACAGAGAGACAGATAATCTGATTTTACTTGCTTTTAGGCTTTTTGCCCATTTGTAAAAATGTAAAAAAATATTGGGAAAAAACCTTGCATTATTAAGAGGGATTCGGCATTGTTTGCTTAGTGGCTCGGCAATAAGTTTTGAGGGTATTAAATAAATTATTTTCACACGCCTAGACTTGAACGGCGCAGTACCGCACGCACTGGGCGAGAGCTGAAGATAAGCGAGCGTTGGGCGTCATTTTACTCCTGTGTTTATGAAAACCTGTGATAAGGCTAGCACAGCCATGACTGCTAGACAACACATCACGTGTTTGTCTCCTGGCCTTGCTTGTCTCGGCTACCTCCAGTCTCACAGTCAGCTGGTTAGTTCACGCGCGTACTATTTATTTTCTTTATTTGATATTTTCAATACTTTCTTATCAACGTACCACCAGTAAAAAATATGTGTTTATTTGTACTTTCAATGCGGAATCTAACCACATATTTTAAAAATATTTTTTCGTGGCCAAAGGCGTCTTAATGAAGAAAAACCTAAATTTCTCGATTTCCATAAAAAGTAAGAAAAACTGTTTACACGTCAATATAAACTTTAACTTCTCAGCATCAGAACAAACCATGATTTTGAACATTGGGTGAAAGGGTTTCGGAGCCACAACAGTTTAAAGTTGCTAATTTTATGAAAATACGATAAATTTAAATATTATTAATTTAAACACTATTAAGTTCTGATGCCTCAAACTTTGCACAAAGTATTGTATCATAGTTGTCTACGGACAGAAAAAGTTTCATTGTATTTAAAAATTGCAATTCGGTAGATTTGAGATGGAATAACCCATATGTAACATATGTTGAAAATATAAACCAACAATTTAGTTATAACTTATTTTTTTTTTTAAGAAAATTAAAGTTTAAAGTAAATAATAATGCTATATTTTGCAAAAGGTTATCTACTCATAAAATAGGTGATCACATGCTAAGTATAAACTTTCTACCTATGCTGTTTCATAACAAAGAAAAGCTGCGCGCTTTCAGAATTTGAAAACACAAACACAACATCAAAAATTAAAATAATAGTTCCATTCATACGTGGAATTGAACCTAATGAAATGGTGAATGAAAATATTTGCTACACTCGATGCTAGGTCAGAATAGGAGTTCGCTTGCATGTCTTGACTTCATGATTAATAGAGAATACGAACAAAAGACTGGATTGTTCCTCTTGAAGGCGAGAAAGATTAGAACTTCAGCTGTTGAAGTTTGTGACACGAACTGAGGAAGGGATAATAGTATCTACTCAACTATACACTTTTATTTATGTCTGCTTTAGCTTAGGATATACGAGGAGCATCCAGAAAGTAAGTTTCCCTATTTAAAAAAAAAAAAGAACACACACTTTCAGGAAAACATTTATTGGCAACAGGTACAGCAAAGTTTCAGCTATTTTTCAACACAGCCACCATCAGAATTAAGACACTTATCGTATCATGGAATCAACTTTTGTATACCTCTGTCGTAGAACTCTGCCGCCTCTGAATGGAACCAGCGTGTGACAGACGTCTTCAGCACTTCGTCGTTTGCCAAAACTCTCACCGGAGGACAGGAATTTCTTAAGGTGCAGAGAGAGAGAGAGAAGGAGAGAGAGAGGGAGGGAGGGAGAGAGGGATAGAGAGAGAGTAGAGAGAAGATATGTTCGGCCCATAGACCTGACAAAGCTGCCGATGAATTTCAATTGGCGCAATGCTTTGTGCATTAAAGAATTTATCACCGACAGAACCTCGCAGGCTGTCACGCTACTGGCACCAGGCGGGACCTGTCCGGCTAGCATATGATTGATACGTCATAGATCTGTTACGCATGCGCTATTGACACGGCTAATTACGTTTACTTTCAAGGGGAAAAAATTGGGAAACTTACTTTCTGGATGCGCCTCGTATTATAATATGTTTTGTGTGCCATTTTCATTTTGATGTGTGTGTTCTTTTAGGGAGTAGTGAATATAATCATAGGTGGGGGGGGGGGAACCTACAAAGTAGGACTTGTTTTGGGTACAAAGCACGTACGGTCAGAAGACCCGTGCATTGGATTTTAGAGAAAACTATGATGATATAGAAATCTGTATGTATAATATTACTCAATAAATCCTTCTATCTACTTATATCCATATATTCTTAAGTAATTACTCATTTAACTCAGTAAGTGCTAATTATGTCAGTACTTCCTTCAATTTTCACTGCATATTAGTAAGTGATAGTATTTACTGAATATTTTCACAACAGTAATCTCAGTAGAGGTTTTGATTTATCTAGAGAAAATCAAAACTCGAGTGGGATTTAATTGACTATTACACGACTAGCCGTACCCGTGCGCTCCGCTGCACCCGTTAGAAATAAATATAAAGTAATTACATAATTAAAATAGGACATTTGATCCAGGGAACATTCGTGTTTGATAGAAGGATAAATCGTTTAATATGTTACGTAATTTAAATTGCATCCAAATAATTAAAATGCGATCATTTTGGTCCAGAGACACTCATTTGGTGCAATGACAATTCCTTTAACATGTTTCTTAATTTTTATTACATGCAACTATAGTTTAATGGAGACTGACATCATTTAGATTTAATGTGTATATTTTATTTTACTTGTTATAGGTTTCCATTGTTTTATGGTAATAACTTAATTTCAACCCTTGTTTTCTACGTATTCAGTAAATGACGCTTGGCCCACTATGGTTCTGAACGCTTCAAATAAATTATATTATATAATCTTACATTACATTACATATATAATATTATTTTATATTATATTATATTATTTTTTTATTTATCAGAGCTTCCTCAAATTAGAGGCTGCCATTAGACAAAGCATATAAAACAATACAAGAACAAATGGAAGATGAGAGCTAAAAGAGTAAGAAAAAAGGCAAACAAATACACCAACAAACAATGGCAGTTTACAGAAGAAAACAAAAATTTCAAGTAAAGAATCAATGAAAGCTAAGAAGGAAAAAGAAAAATGATAATATTATATTATATCACAAGTTACTGTAATAACATTATAGCATTATGTCCATCTAGAAAAACTACACTTTCCAATTGTGATATAATAATTAATTATACAAATCGGTTAATTTAGCTTCCGATATTACTTCATACAAACACAGACACATTCTCTGTAGGCTAGCTTTCATAGCTTTCCATTGTTGCTGTCCAAGGCCCCTTATAGACGAAGTCATTTGTTTTTTAATTCATTACACGGCCTTAGATAGCAATTGTTTTAATTTTAAAACTAATTTATCTCATTGAATAAAAGTCCTATCAAAATGTTTCAAGCAATGCAACTTATCGCAAATTATTTTTAAAGAAACTTTTGTTATGTAATATTTTTCACAAACATCAATAATAAACGAAAGATTTCGATTTATTTAATTCAGGCCCCCTTATAACCCCCCTTTTAAATAATGTATTTTGAATGCCATATAGCCTAAAATCTAAGTTACAACGAACTTAATTAATATTCCAATTTTCATCGAAATCCGTTCAGCCATTATCGCGTGAAAAGGCAACAAACATACAGAAAGAGAGACAGACAGACAGACAGACATACATACAAATAAAAAAGCGATTTTTGGTTTCAGGGTGGTTAATTATGTATGTCGGGACCAATTGTTTTTGGAAAATCGAAAATTACCAGAAAAATTTCGGTTACAGATTTATTATCATTATAGATTAGAAGAAACTATATAAAAATAGAAGTAATGAAGTACTTCAATACAATAAAATATTAATTGACTTACGAAAATACAACTGTCTTCAAATGTATTATTGTACCATCTCAACATTACAAATATTACGCTAAATAGCAGTAGTGTCTTTTGATTAGCTGTTTTCTTGTTATCAGTTGTGCCAACTATGGAATCTTCATTGAACTCGAACTCTGTGAACGGTTACTAGTCAAGAAGGCTTTGTTGATTCAGTTTCATTTTTATTAAAACAGTTGCATTCCACTTAAATTTTCCGAATCCCAGTAATCAACGTCACTTGACAGATGATTTTCAATAAATTAGTATTAAACAATCTCTGATACGTGACTATACATAACATAATATAGCAGAAGCTATAACATAACATAAATAATATAAACAAGTGTTAGAAAAGTTTTAATTAGGGATCATGAAATAAACAAGTAATTAAGGATGATGATTTAAAAATAAACCTGAATAATTTTAAAAGGAACAATTATTGAAATTACAATTTTTAAATTCGAATGTTTTGGTGGTTCAGTTGATGTGATATTGGTCGTGTGCGTAAAAGAATTGGAACTCGTTGATGTACATGGTGTATTCCTCAACTTATTAAGGATTTCCGAATGGTGCTCTTCATTTATTTGTAAATAGGGTTTCAGGGAAAATGCATAGCTATGACACGTGATCTATATTAATTCTTGTTCTTGAATGCCAATGCGAGTCATATTTGAAACTGCTGTGCATCGACTGGAGTAGTTTGTAATTTTATGTTTTTTTTTTTTTTTTTTTTAGTCCAGATCAGTGCAGTTTGAAATGTTGGCAAACAAAGAAACAAATGCTAAGGTAGTGATAAAAACAAACAAATGCTAGGGTAGTGATAAAAATAAACAAGTGCTAGGGAAGCGATAAAATTAAACAAATGCTAGGGACGCGATAAAATTGTGCCATAAGCAGCCATGATTGATTGAAAGGCTTGCTTTCGTATCGTTTTATTGGTCAAAAGTAGTATGACGTAGTAAAAGCACAGTCTACTATATACAGTCGCGAAGCTTGAGGTGATTTTTTGCAAATCTCGTGATAAAGCGCTCCAAGCGGTTAGTAACTAGAAACAATAGAATGTCCATGGTCCACTTTGGACTGTGTCGTATTTCCATCGAGTGCTAGCTCGTTGCGTATTTCACATTGATGCTTGTGAAATGTTCGATATTGGTTGTAATGAAAATGTTAATCGCTAAAATACAATAATTGGAATAATAATATTTTACTAGAGACGTAGAAAAATTAAGTTTGTTTTAATGAAATTTATTGATCACGTTTTATTTTCAATTCTGGTGGGATTATTATTGCTTAGGCCTACTTTTTGTTTCAAAGGATATGTTTTTAATTATAGCTGTTAATTTTGTTGTTATTTTTATTTGTTACTTTACTAGAGACGTAGAAAAAGTCTGTTACAATAAAATTTATTGATCACGTTTTATTTCCAATTTTGGTGTGATTATTATTGCTTAACCTCATCCCACTTTGTTAACTACGTAAGCCTACACTCCAAGTACCGGTACACGTAAGTTACTCCATTAATTCATATTTCCATTATTATTGCTGTAAAGGGAAATGCAAATTAATATTTACTGGTTTCATAGTTAATTATCGCTATAATCTTGAATGAGTGAAGCGATTATAGTAAATTTCAGTTCGTTTTGCACAAACAAAAATAATATTAACCTATTTCTTGCAGGTATCTTCGAGTTTATGGTGGAATTTAATATACTTCATTAAAATTAACTTTATGCATTTAATATTTCAATAATGGAAGGAAGGTGTTAATTTTTCCAAAAGAACACGACAACGAAAGTGTAACATATTTTGTCGTCTGCTAGGAGAGAGATCTGCGATGATGAGGCGATAGTAGCGATCCTAGTGGTGGGCAACTACCCATGTTTGCATTTTTACTATATATTGAGCTTCGCGACTGGATATAGTAGACTGTGGTACAAGTGTAATAGTCGCTATAATGCTATTATTTACTTAAAAAACTAACAGAAACAGTATTTACTACATTTTATTCACACCACCCAATACTTCACAAGACATTAGTCGCAGAAGTGACGATAGAGGGCAGCAATCCAATGTATCAACAATAAAAAAGAAATATCCATGTCCGAAATCATATTTGAAGTAACAACCGTTCACCCCATGCTGCGCACCTTACTGGTGCGTGTGTAGTGACAGTCTAACAGAATTCTCGTTCATTTAATTTTCGGAATTCTTTTTGCACACGGCGCGTGGAGTGCGTGGAATTCGTTTGTTGCATGAGTGGAATTCAGGCCTGTAGCCTAGCAACACTGATTACGAATCAGAGGGGGGAATAAACAGTTGAAAGTTACAAAATAATAACAGTCCACAAGCGTTAACTATGTATGCGAAATTTGGATGATTTACGTTGTGCATTTTTGTGGCAACTAACGTATGAAAATGACTGTTGAATTAATATGGCGAATACCGCGGAAGATTCTACAAAGCACCGTGCAAATGTCAATTATCACAGATCATAAATCAAAATAGCTACCTACATAACAATGTCATTACATTAGATTTATTTAAATGTATTCTGATTACTCATCATTACAAACTGGATTTCTAGGACTTGGTACGTTATTTAAAGACGTTCTATCAATTTTGATGTTATGTGGGGTTGATGCTATTATTTTTTTTATTAAGGGTATATGTACGTGAACGACCACAAATATTATCAGAAAATGAAGGCTTTAAATTTCTAAATTTTTATAAGGAAATTAACTCACAATTGGACAAAAATTACAAGGTATCACAACAAGACTTATTAGAAATTAAATATTCAATAAAAGTATAGAAAAGGTAACTAATAATATTTTTTTATAATTCGCTTTTTACTTTAAATTAAATTTTCCAAAATTTGAAAATTTTCACACATACGCTCAGGGACAAAAAAAACCGGACACTTCTATATTTGCTTGTATTTTGTTGCCAATTATTTCAAAATGAAACAAAACCCATTTAAACAAAATAATGTTTCATTTAGCACCTTACACGACAACATTTGAAAAAAAAAATCTCTGATGAGATAATTTACAAAAAATTACAAAGGGTGTATAACTATGGCATCGTTTGGTCTAACTGTTTTTTCATTTTATGGTGCCTTAAACATTAAAAACTTTTTAGTAACGGGTATTACCCGCTCTGGCTTGAATAACTGCATCCATACGTCTTGGCATGCTCTCAATTTCGTTAGAAATGTCTTCTTGAGGAATAAGTTCCCATTCTTCGCCAAGTGCTCGCCTCAACTCTTGTAACGATTCTGGTCTCTGTCGTCTATTCTTAACACGCCGTCCCAGCATGTCCCACACATGTTCAATTGGGTTCATGCCTGGACTCCTTGCTGGCCATGGAAGAACATGGATTCCCACTTCTTGGAGATAATCTCCGACCGCATGGGCAATATGCAGCCGTGCATTATCATGCATTAAAACAAAATTATCGCCTACAAATTGGCCAAATGGCACAACATGATCAGCCAAACATTCATTTATATACCTATCAGCTGTTAGTCTTCCACTTTCAACAAAAACCAACTCTGTACGAGCATCCGTACACACTCCTGCCCAAACCATCACTCCACCACCTCCATACGGCACATTTTCGGAAATGCAACACTGTGAAAATCGTTCTCCCCTCCTCCAAACTCTTTCACGTCCATCAGGTGAGCACAGATTGAAACGGGACTCATCGGTGAACAGAACACAGCTCCACTGTCCACTTCTCCAATCCCTGTGATCATTTGCAAAACGGAGTCGTTCAACTAGATGCATCCTGAGAAGTCTGGGTCCAGTTGCAGGTCTACTTGATATCAGTCCACTTGCTTTCAACCTCCTTCTAACTGTTTTGGCCGAAATTGGGCGTCCATGCATGTTAACAAATTGCTGGGCTACACTAGTAGCTGGCAGGTTGCGCTCCCTAAGAACTCTCAACACCATATACCTGTCTTCATTTGGATTTGTAGCTCTTGGACGACCCGAACCTGGTCTTGTGGTATATTCTAAGGTCTGTCTATACCGTTTTATGGCATCATGGGTTATGCTTCTAGCCATATTCATAACATTTGCAATGTAACGTACACTGCGTCCATCATCGTAAAGGCTACAGCTCGAGCCACATCTTCAGGTCGCATCTTGTTTTAAAACAAACGTTACAATCCCACTTAAACTCAGAAAATGTAAAAATAAAGAAATAACGAATGATAACATAATGAAGCACAAAATGGTTGAGACAAAATTGTTATAGCTGAGACTCCGAAAGCAAAATTGGAATATTTGCTTGTAATGGCTTGTTTATAAAACAAAAAACAATCAACAATATATACACGTCTCCATCACAACAGATGGCTACCATAATATTGTATGAGAAGATAATATTTTGCAAAATACCAGCAAATATTAAAGTGTCCGGTTTTTTTGTCCCTGAGTGTATTATTTCATAACTCCACAACCATTACAGATAGAATTCTGAAATTTTGTACACTGATTTAATATGCATTTATGCAAAAGGTAGACTACAATAATGCCCATATCTTTTAAAATAGAAAAATTAGATCACAAAACATTATGTAAATTGTAATACATTTTATATAGGACAAATAAAAAATTAATTGTATTAAAATAAACAACCCTACATGTCTGAGAGTAGTCTACTTTTCAGAAATAAGTGTTTATTGCATGCAGGAAAAATATTAAAGATGTCAAAGAGACCATAATATTATGGTTATCAAATGTTGTAACTGCAGATTTTTCTTTTCGTACTTTGATAAAACTGGATTGAAAAAAAAATTAGAAAAATTTTTTTTACACTTTTGTCAGATATTTGTTTTAATAAATCTTGTTGTGGTACCTTGTAATTTTTGTCCAATTGTGAGTTCATTTTCTTATGAAATTTTAGAAATTTAGAGCCCGTAGTTTCTGATAATATTTGTGGTCGTTCACGTACATATACCCTTAAGTTATTTATGGTGGCGTGCTACTCAGTTTTTCCGACACTTTGACATCAGCTAGATATTGCTAAAATACACGAAGAAATTTAAAAAAAATGTATGTTCAAAATATGACTAGAAAATATGTTTCTTTATCTTCTTTTATACATAATTTATATTTTTAGTAAGGCCGCCACGGTCATCTAGCGGCCAGAGCGCTGGACTTATAATTCTGTGAATCCGGGTTCAATACCCGGTGTATAACTTGTCTTGGGCAAGTACGTGGTCCAGGTAACACAGGGGCTTTTTCCTGGAACTCCGGTTTCACTGTGGCATCCCAATAAATCTCCGTAATCACATCATCTCATCACGGTTCTTTCCTAGTCATAGTGGAAATTTCTTATTTTCACTTATGCAGCGGTATGTTTCCTCTTTTTGTAGTAAAGAAATAGGAAAATTAATAGGTCCTACCTGACGTTCACTAGCTGTACCCTAGCAATGGTATGCTGGCCCACTTCCCGTGTCTCGCGCATGTGCAGTGTCACGTCATTGGACTGGGACACACAGTGCAGTTTCAATTAAATTTGGTTATATGGTTAGATCATTTATCACAGTGTCATTCGGTAGAGAAATATATAAGCTGAGTAAATGTATACAAGAAGTATACTTTATATATAACCCAAAATTTGCAACAATTGTATCATTTTTATCTCTTGCGTATAGTACGCGTAACATAAAGTTACTATATAAACACGAAGTGGTACATCATTATAATCGTTAGAGATGTCGCGGTGTGTGTGTGGAGATGTGAGATTAGGGGGTCACCGCCTTTCGGTAGTTTACCTAGGGAACTGCTGTATAGAGCACAGCATTACTACAGTTTAGTAACTCAGTCACGAAACTCAATACTGGGCTTGCTCAATACGTGGGCTTGCTCAATACTGGGTTTAGTGGTTGTATGTACTATGCTTAGTATTGCTGTGTAAAGAACGTGTCTTCCGAGTTTCACATTTCCACTCGTACAGCGAGGACTTGGGCGAGTCGCTTCTCTGACCTCAATTTTTGCGTTGTTTTTTTTTGTTGAAAAACTGACCGGACGATGGGGAAAGGTAACTTATTGTTTGATGTAAATTTGAAAATAAATTTTTCAATATGTCTATTAATCAATACTATTGGGACAAACTGCACTTTATGCGCTACAAAATTGTTCTATTCCAATGCTGTGACACTGCGCAAGACACAGATGGTGATTTTTTTTTTATTTTTATTTTCTCTTATGCAGCGGTATGTTTCCTCTTTTTGTAGTAAAGAAATAGGAAAATTAATAGGCCCTACCTGACGTTCGCTAGCTGTACCTACAGTGGCTGTACGTAGACAGTGGCGACAAGAGTCTGTGTTAATTTTCATTGGTCGAGTATATCACGTGGTACCAGCGGCCATTATGCAGCAAAAATTGTGTGCTACATGGCAATAGATACGTTTTCTGCGTTATTTTTGCTATTGATTTGCAATATAAAAAGTAAGTATCTGATATTGTGCTTTATGCTTGTTTAACTTACAGGTTTATTCTTGATATAATACATTCTGATGTAGTGAAATACGCTCATGTACTTATGTTTTTAGATAAATATGGCTGGCTGTGCTTCCGTAGGATGCAGTAATTCAGCCAAGAAGGGCATGTTAATGAAACGCTACCCAAAAGATCCAGCAAGAAGGAAGGAATGGCATATTAAAATGAAAAGGGATAAGTGGAAGCCACCTGATTATTCATATTCATGTGAGATATGTGTTAAAATATAATTTGTGGAAAATAATAATACAAACAGCCAACAGATGTTAGTAATTAAATAAGTATATAATAAATTTTCAATCTTAAGACATATGAACTTGCAAATGTTTATTTGCTACGTATTTAATAAGATATATGAACGTTTTCGCCGTTTGGGGCATCTACAGATATAACAAAAACATATAATCTAAAACCTATAATAATAAATTATTCAAATAAAAAGAATAAAGAACAATGTATGTATGCAATGCATGAGATTCAAGAGCTTTATGTAAAATGTGACATAATTCAGGATAATTGTTGATATAATCTTTAGATTTTGAAATTGAATTGGACGGATATTTTATACATATAGCTCATGTTACAAATAAAATATACAATTATGATTAAAATTTGTCAATAATGTTAAAAATGATGATTGATAAAATAGATATTTTAAGAGTACTCATTAGTTGAGGATTGTCGTAGGATATACGATAAATTGCGTAGCTGATGTGTGTTATGTATGTGTTTCATTTGAAAATTGAGATGGAGAAATGATAGTAAGTGGAAAAATATATGCGAGTTATTATATACAGACACAGATAAATAAACATTTGCAAGTTGATATGTCTTAAGATTGAAAATTTATTATATACTTATTTAATAATTCACCAGGCATACTGAAATATAAAAATGAATTGTAAAAAAAACAGATGTTAGGTCCAAGTATGATATCAAAATATCCATTGTATAGATCTATTATGATAAATACGAATATAATTTTGATTTATTTAGGTTCACTTCGCTCCTGATATGTGGAAAAAAACTCGTGTTGATGGCACACGAAAACTAAAATCGAATGCTGTCAACAATCTTCTTTTTCTCACCACCATCAGCAATGCAACGAAAATCTTCAATCAAGAGAAAAGCTTCAGCTCCAAACGCCACCAAATCTTCGTCAAGTAAGTAAATTGCTTTCCATTAAAAATATTTTATAAAGGTCATTTTCATTTTAATATTCGTATTGTTAATGCGATAAGTTTTAGGCTTAATTACAATAATTAGGCTACTATTAATCACATATGTGTAAATTACATTTAATTAAAAATACATCAATCTAATGTCATTCTATACATATTACAATACATTATTATATTTTTGTGTATTTTAAAAGGATATTTTAAAATTTAAATTATCTTCTAGTACACCGGTACCTTAAAATTTTAATACAAATCTCAGATTTAAACTGATGACATCTAGCAATGTAAATGGCGAAAACGTTTGTTAATTAAACATTACATACTAATGTTACGTTATTAGCGGATATATAATATAGGCCTACACATAAATAATTAATAATACTTGCTTACTTACTTACAAATGGCTTTTAAGGAACCCGAAGGTTCATTGCCGCCCTCACATAAGCCCGCCATCGGTCCCTATCCTGAGCAAGATTAATCCAGTCTCTATCATCATATCCCACCTATCTCAAAGCCATTTTAATATTATCCTCCCATCTACGTCTCGGCCTCCCTAAAGGTCTTTTTCCCTCCGGTCTCCCAACTAACACACTATATACATTTCTGGATTCGCCCATACGTGCTACATGCCCTGCACATCTTAAACGTCTGGATTTAATGTTCCTAATTATGTCAGGTGAAGAATACAATGCGTGCAGTTCTGCGTTGTGTAACTTTCTCCATTCTCCTGTAACTTCATCCCGCTTAGCCCCAAATATTTTCCTAAGCACCTCATCCTCAAACACCCTTAACCTATGTTCCTCTCTCAAAGTGAGAGTCCAAGTTTCACAACCATACAGAACAACCGGTAATATAACTGTTTTATAAATTCTAACTTTCATATTTTTGGACAGCAGACTGGATGATAAGAGCTTCTCAACTGAATAACACGCATTTCCCATATTTATTCTGCGTTAAATAATTAATAATAATAATAATAATCTTATATAAATTTCGGTACCCAATTTCTTAATACATGTTGTTCCTTACGTATGAACACATAAGTTGCTTTACATTAACTTAACCTCCCTGTAAGTACTATTTGTATTACTGTGTATTTAATTGGTTTTAATGTTAAACGCCACACAACAGACACAAAATTATATTCTGAAATAGGCTGAGATATAGTTAACACGAAGCATTTTCCACTGACCTTAGTGGTTTCAGCTGACGTCATTTATTTATTTCTATTTATAGTCCCAATCAGTGGGTGTGAAAGCCTCCTTCATTGACCAAACATAAAATTACATTCGAAATTAGGCTAAGACATAGCCAATACGAAGAATTTTCCACTGACTTAGCTGCTTCCAGAAGTGGCCTCTGATTTGGTGCCTTCTATTGATGTGCATTTACAAAGAACACAAAATATTAAGTGAATATTTTCAAATTAGTCTACCAAATCCCTTCATAACGTATTGGTAGAGCATCTGTCTATAAATCGAAAGGTTTTTGGGTCGATTCCCAGTGACTGCACATAAGGTAAATTGAAATGTATTAAGATTAAATATGAGATGAAAAATGTAAGTAAGGAGTGGTGTAAGCAGGATAAAAAATAGATAAAGGAATAAGAAAAAGTAGAGGAAGAGAGAAAGAAAAAGATAGATGAAAAAAGAAACAATACAAAATTATACAATTTCTTACAGACATAGCAAGGTAAGTGGGAAAACGACATAGGAACATCGACTGGTACTAGGAAATTACATAAATTTCAAACAACTCTGTTGGCTTAGAATCCTTCCTCATTAAGGGAGAACAAAAAATGATGTCATATGAAGTGAGCGTACAGAATAATTATTTAGTCAGTATATGTTTGCAATGAAGAGGTATGACTCCCTTTCTCAATTTACCTCTACAATTGTATTCGGTAGCAATAAATTTCCCCTTCATCTGATAGGTACACCAATGCATAGAAGGAAGAAGGCTGCAGATTTTATCTTAAACTTTTATTACCTACTAGCCGTACCCGTGCGCTCCGCTGCACCCGTTAGAAATAAATATAAAGTAATTACATAATTAAAATAGGACGTTTGATCCAGGGCACATTCGTGTTTGATAGAAGGATAAATCGTTTAATATGTTACTTAATTTAAATTGCATCCAAATAATTAAAATGCCATCATTTTAGTCCAGAGACACTCATTTGGTGCAATGACAATTCCTTTAACCTGTTTCTTAATTTTTATTACATGAAACCATAGTTTAATAAGATTGACATCATTTAGATGTAATGCGTATAATTTATTTTACTTGTTATAGGTTTCCATTGAATTATGGTAATAACTTAATTTTAACCCTTGTTTTCTACGTATTCAGTAAATGGCGCTTGGCGCACTATGGTTCTGAACCCTTCAAATAACTTTAATTATATTATATAATATTACATATTATATTATATCCGAAGTTACTGTAATAACATTATAGCATTATGTCCATCTAGAGAAACTACACTTTCCAATGGTGAAATAATAATTAATTATACAAATCGGTTAATTTAGTTTCCGATATTACTTCATACAAACACAGAAACATTCTCTGTAGGCTATCTCTTTCATAGTTTTCGATTGTTACTGTCCAAGGCCCCTTATAGACGAAGTCATTTGTTTTTTAATTCATTACACGGCCTTAGATGGCAGTTATTTTAATTTTAAAACTCATTTATCTCATTAAATATCAGTCCTATCAAAATTTTTCAAGGAATGAAACTTATCGCAAATTATTTTTAAAGAAACGTTTGTTACGTAACATTTTTCACAAAAATCAATAATAAGCGAGATATTTCGATTTATTTAATTCAGGCCCCATTATAACCCCCCTTTTAAATAATGTATTTTGAACGCCATATAGCCTAAAATCTAAGTTACAACGAACTTAATTTATATTCCAATTTTCATCGAAATCCGTTCAGCCATTATCTCGTGAAAAGGTAACAAACATACAGACAGACAGACAGAAATTTCAAAAAAGCTATTTTCGGTTTCAGGGTGGTTAATTATACATGTTAGGACCAATTATTTTTGGAAAATCGAAAATTACCAGAAAAATTTCGGCTACAGATTTATTATTAGTATAGATTTTAATGCGTTCTATTGTATAATTCAAAATTGAAACTTGTTTTGCCTGTTTAGGTCCAGTTCTAGATTGTCAAGTGGTTCCACAAAATATGGAAGTTCCTATTGGCAGTGGTGCTGAATTACAACCGTCTTCTTCACGTGCAGCATCATCTTGTGAAATTTCAACTCCTGAGTCTTCTGCATCAAGTGAGGACAGTGGCAACTGCTGTGAGACTAAACAAGCTGCACATGAAGAATCAATACAAAACTGGCAAGGTACTTACTTACTTACAAATGGCTTTTAAGGAACCCGAAAGTTCATTGCCGTCCTGACATAAGCCCGGCAGCGGTCCCTATCCTGTGCAAGATTAATCCACTCTCTATCATCATAACCCACCTCCCTCAAATCCATTTTAATATTATCCTCCCATCTACGTCTCGGCCTCCCTAAAGGTCTTTTTCCCTCCGGTCTCCCAACTAACACTCTATATGCATTTCTGGATTCGCCCATACGTGCTACATGCCCTGCCCATCTCAAACGTCTGGATTTAATGTTCCTAATTATGTCAGGTGAAGAATACAATGCGTGCAGTTCTGTGTTGTGTAACTTTCTCCGTTCTCCTGTAACTTCATCCCGCTTAGCCCCAAATATTTTCCTTAGCACCTTATTCTCAAACACCCTTAACCTATGTTCCTCTCTCAGAGTGAGAGTCCAAGTTTCACAACCATACAGAAGAACCGGTAATATAACTGTTTTATAAATTCTAACTTTCAGATTTTTCGACAGCAGACTGGATGATAAAAGCTTCTCAACCGAATAATAACAGGCATTTCCCATATTTATTCTGCGTTTAATTTCCTCCCGAGTATCATTTATATTTGTTACTGTTGCTCCAAGATATTTGACTCACTCAGTACTGTTTAATAATAACAATAAGTAAAAAATGCGCTCGAAAGAGCATTGATAATACACATTATTGTTTTATCAAGTCGTTCAACGACCCCGTCCATCTTCTACACTGTTTGAAGTGATATCTGCCGCACTTTTGTTCACATAACTTGCATTCACACGAGTCACTCGGTTGATGGAACTTCACTGTCTTGCACAATTTATGGTGGAAACCGTGCGTGGCCAAACCTATAATAGCATGTCTTTGTGGTTGGTTGCTGCTGGTCCACTCTCTGTTCGTCATGGCGTCTGTTGCGAAGAATTCTTTTTCTCTATCTCTCTTTCCTTCTGTTTTCTTCTCTCTGCGACATCCTTGTATGGTTCCGTTGCTGGTAGCATCATCCTGATTCGCAGGTCCTCCAGGAATGGTGTTTCTCTGGCCAACATGTAGACCATTCTACTCGGTGTATGTTTGCTTGCACCTAGTGCCCTCTTCATGAATCTAGTTTTTACTTTCTCCATATCGCTCTCCGTAAGCTTCTCCCATACTAGTTCTAGCCCGTAGCTAGCGATTGGGGTGATCACTGTCTCGAATAGTTGCATGGCTGTCTCTAGCTTTAGTCTTGCAATGTATGTGAGCGCTGAAAGACTTTGCGGTTGGCTGCAGTGTAATGCCTAAGTATTTGAATTTATTTACTAGTCGCATCGGTTCGTCGCCTAGCTTGAGGGTGTCACTTGCCGCTACTCTTCCACCTCTCCTGAAGACCATTTGTACTGTCTTGTTTTTATTTATCACGAACTCATTTTCGGATGCCCATCTTTGTACTGCGTCTATGCCGTGCTGGATTGCCTCTTTGTTTGCGGAGCCGATGGCCATGTCGTCCGCGTAAATTATCAGCGTGCTTCCTTCCATTACCTTCCCAATGTCTGCTGTCATTATATTAAATAGCAGCGGGCTAATTGGGTCTCCTTGCATTACCCCGTTGGTCTGTATAACCTCGTCTGATGCTGCCACTTCATCGCTTATCTCGAGCTAATTTCGCCTCATTATGTCTTCCACTATTCCAGCAATGGGGTGATCGTTCCCAATCATGTCCTTTAGCTTCCTGTGTAGTATATTCCTATTTATGTAGTCGAAAGCTTTTTCATAATCTATGAAAACTACATAGTACTTTCCTTTCGGCTTACTAAGGGCTTCTTCGATCTCGTATAATAGTGCTGACGCTGCTTGTAGGGTGGACATACCCTTCCTGAATCCGAACTGACTTGCTGGTATGCTTATTTGGGTGATGTCCGTCAGTCTGTTTGTCAATATTTTCATAAATATTTTGAATAAGGTATATTATTTCAATGTACCGAAGTACATATGATATTTCCATGCAGATATTCTGCGTCATCATCTTTCATCGTATGATGACGCAGAATATCTGCATGGAAATATCATATGTACTTCGGTACATTGAAATAATATATGATATGCGTAAATCACGAAGTGATTTAAGACGGCGCTTATTCCGTCGGATCCCGGCCAACTAGTCACTCATAACGAGTGCACCTTAGCACATGTGTGGGCTTCGGTCCCTTGTTCATTACTCTTTCATCGTATGATGACGCAGAATATCTGCATGGAAATATCATATGTACTTCGGTACATTGAAATAATATATGATATGCGTAAATCACGAAGTGATTTAAGACGGCGCTTATTCCGTCGGATCCCGGCCAACTAGTCACTCATAACGAGTGCACCTTAGCACATGTGTGGGCTTCGGTCCCTTGTTCATTACTCTTTCATCGTATGATGACGCAGAATATCTGCATGGAAATATCATATGTACTTCGGTACATTGAAATAATATATGATATGCGTAAATCACGAAGTGATTTAAGACGGCGCTTATTCCGTCGGATCCCGGCCAACTAGTCACTCATAACGAGTGCACCTTAGCACATGTGTGGGCTTCGGTCCCTTGTTCATTACTCTTTCATCGTATGATGACGCAGAATATCTGCATGGAAATATCATATGTACTTCGGTACATTGAAATAATATAATATATGATATGCGTAAATCACGAAGTGATTTAAGACGGCGCTTATTCCGTCGGATCCCGGCCAACTAGTCACTCATAACGAGTGCACCTTAGCACATGTGTGGACTTCGGTCCCTTGTTCATTACTCTTTCATCGTATGATGACGCAGAATATCTGCATGGAAATATCATATGTACTTCGGTACATTGAAATAATATAATATATGATATGCGTAAATCACGAAGTGATTTAAGACGGCGCTTATTCCGTCGGATCCCGGCCAACTAGTCACTCATAACGAGCGCACCTTAGCACATGTGTGGACTTCGGTCCCTTGTTCATTACTCTTTCATCGTATGATGACGCAGAATATCTGCATGGAAATATCATATGTACTTCGGTACATTGAAATAATATATGATATGCGTAAATCACGAAGTGATTTAAGACGGCGCTTATTCCGTCGGATCCCGGCCAACTAGTCACTCATAACGAGTGCACCTTAGCACATGTGTGGGCTTCGGTCCCTTGTTCATTACTCTTTCATCGTATGATGACGCAGAATATCTGCATGGAAATATCATATGTACTTCGGTACATTGAAATAATATAATATATGATATGCGTAAATCACGAAGTGATTTAAGACGGCGCTTATTCCGTCGGATCCCGGCCAACTAGTCACTCATAACGAGTGCACCTTAGCACATGTGTGGGCTTCGGTCCCTTGTTCATTACTCTTTCATCGTATGATGACGCAGAATATCTGCATGGAAATATCATATGTACTTCGGTACATTGAAATAATATAATATATGATATGCGTAAATCACGAAGTGATTTAAGACGGCGCTTATTCCGTCGGATCCCGGCCAACTAGTCACTCATAACGAGTGCACCTTAGCACATGTGTGGACTTCGGTCCCTTGTTCATAGACATCTATGACGTAGTGCAGAGGGCGGCCACTAGAGGGAACCCAGGAGTTGGAACTCAATCAGAGACAATTCTTTCCGACGCCGAGGTTGTATCCGGTGTGGCTTAGTGGATAAAGCATCAGCACGTAGAGCTGAAAACCCGGGTTCAAATCCCGGCGCCGGAGAGAATTTTTCTCCGTTCCATTACTCTTTCATCGTTTGAATAAGGTGTTTTCCAGTACCACCCCTCTGTAGGAGTTCATGTCTTCCGTGCTTCCTTTGCCTTTGTACAGAATTTTCAGGGTTGCCCTTCTCCATTGCTCTGGTACGGATCCCATCTCCAAACATTTATTAAACAACTCTTTCCATACTGTTTTAAATATGTCTGCTGATGCCTTTAGATGTTAGTACGCTATTTGATCCCGGCCTGTGGCTTTTCTATTTTTGGCTTCTCCGATCCGTTCGGTGACTTCGTCCAGGCCTACTATAACCGAACGTCTCTGACTGTATATGCGGCCTTGGTTCTGTGTGAGAACGGGTGGAAGTTTACTAGTAGAAGGGTTGGGAGGGAAGTACATTCAAAAACTCAGGTACAATAAAACTTGAAGTAAAAATAAAATGATGTCCCTGTACTTAGGAAATGCAGTATACACCAGTTTGTCAGAAACTGTAAGGTGATAGCCCTACCATAGAACTTGCGTCCTCTTTCCTTGCAACTAGTTGGAGGAAATCATTATGTTTGCAAGTCTACAAATATAATTTTATAGATCGTTGTTATAGCACTATGGCCTGTTAGAATGATATTTTATTAAATTCTCTGTTTCTGATTTTATTATGTAAATCATATTCGTTTGTAACTTAACACTGAAAATATGTAATTACTTATATCTAACTAGCTGAAAGCACCCGGCGTTGCCCGGGTTTTCCTTTCTGCTTCTATTTTTAATTATTAAATTTTCGGAAATCTCGGAAACCTAACTATACACAACCAAAACGAATTGTCTTTACTAAGCTTTCCTCGCCCATAAAGATGAATCTTTACTTAACGTCACTTACATGAATTTATGAACTCAGCCAAATGCCTGCCAGGGTTAACTCAATTTAAAACAGTTGTAAATCAGGCACCGAAAAGAAAACATTTCATCATGTGCCTGACGTTAAACTGTTGTTTTAAATTTATTTATTTATTTTTATTTGTATATACATATTTATTTTTATTTACGTATCTATTTGTTTTTATTTATTTGTTTATTTATTTATTTATTTATTCTGGTGTAGTTAAGGCCATTAGGCCTTCTCTTCCACACCGCCAGAAATACAAATAAAGTAATAAATAAAATCAAACTATAAACAAAGTAAAACCCAACGAAAATATAATTCCTTCTCCTCTTTCTGATCAGTTTCTGCATCGAATCGATATATGCATATATAATTTAATTTATATTGCAAGATTTTTTTACCTCTTGACTGCTGTACACCCACTTATATCATACCCAGTTTTTTTTTAATATAACTTGAAACTATATCTCAGAACATATTGTATTAATTCTAATTTTATACACAGAATAAAGATACAATTGAAAACTCGCAATAAGTCATTTTTTAACATAAATACTAATATTCTGAGAAACGTATAGGCCTACCAGTATTTTAGAAATTAAGAGATTTTTATTTCCATAACGTTTAACATACTAAATTTGCAACGTGATTATACAGATATAATTTCGCAGCAACACATTTTCGGACGTAAACAACAATATTTTGAGAATTAATACAATGTTATTTTCAGTGGGCTTATGTACATTCACATACTACATTAGCAACATGACAAAAGTATCATTGAATTGCTTATTGATATATGTAAACTCTTTTTTTTTCATTTATTTGTATAAAATATAGTTGAAGATGTGAAAAACGCGCAGTTTTTAAGTTAATATCCGCAACTTTGAGCGACTATCCTTGAGCTTCATTTTAATATGGCCATTACAAATGCTAGTGGCATTGAATTTGCAGTTGCTTAAAATTGAATGAGTATCCTAGCAATACGTGGAATAAAAACATCTCCCTTTATTTTTGCAGTTAATATTGCCAATTCTTTTACGTTTCGTATGAGTTTTTCACACCAATTCTTATTCGTGCATAATTTTGGTGGGTCAATATTCGCAATCGAACTATTGGTTATTCAATATTAAGTAAATTATGTGGTAGCAATCCTTGTAGTTTGAAAGAATTCTATAATTCAGTCGTATAAAACAATTTGCTCACTATCTACAAAACTGCATCGAGGAATTCATAATACGGTCCTGGACTGCGTAAAGATACTTATTGCATGAATTATCTAGTTTTAGCCTTCATGATCTGTAGCAACAATGTAATTTAATTTCGTGTTAAAATTTTCATGGCCTCGTGACAGTCTATGTTGCATACAACAGACAATAATAAAAAAACAATTGACTGTAGAAGATTTTGCATTTTAGTATAATACGTGAATATTTGATCTAGTTATTTGTATTTTTTACAATTTTAATTAATTTAACTTCCATTTGCACAATTTTAATGTAGCCTATGTTCTTCTCCTGGTTATGAAGGTTAAATGTGCAAACTTTGGCACATACACCCACACATACATACCCACATTCAATTTTACATATTAAGATATGTTTTTTATGTTTGGCTATGAAGTAAGTTTTACTCCTATTCAGTGTAAGAGAAAACCTTATGGTCTTAACTGTACCAGGTTAAATAAAACCCTTCCTCGTCGTCATTATATTTGCAGCTTTCACATGGTCTTTTTTTTCCACTGAAGTATGCCAATTCATTGGTATGTATGCCTAACTGAAAACTTGCATATCGCAGTGAAAAAAAAGATTAAATGTAACAAGCTAATACAAATAATAGTATTATTATTATAACAGATGTTATGTAACTATAATGTTCACCACTGTTACCAGAAGATTTTGCATAGGCCTGTTTGTATAATTATTAATTCCTCACGCCTTCTATTCTGTAGATGAATTCATGACATTCAACAACACTTCATGAAATTGATATTAAAACTGTGTGTTGTACAAGTAAACTATATTGTAAACCTCTTCTGTATGTATTTCAACTAAACTAAATTAAGAGTTTACAGTAGTATTAAGTTTCTTTGACTTGTTCCATATTCTAGCTGTGAAGCAATGTTTGAATACCATGGAATGTTAATAAATACAATATAATACAATACGTTTACTGTGAAATGTATTGTCAGCATAATTATCCAGGTACCATTCACAATATTTAAAATGCTATGAGAGTTGACATGTATTCTGTATACTTTGATTCATTATGACTTCTGTTATTGTGTTGTATTTCCGAAAATGTATTGAAATAAAAAAAAATAATTAATTGAATATACTGGGAAATACAGATATTAAAGTGTATCCGTACCAACATACTTGTCCCTTCCTCATGTGTAAAAGTGATATGTTGATTTTATGTCATTTTTCCAGCTCAGCTTATATTTTGACATTGGAAATGGCAGACCTCTGAAGAAACTTTCTCAGGTACGAAATATTAATTCTAGAAACTCCAATTAGATTAAATTAAAGGATAGGGACTCAATTTCCAGATACATTAAAACATAAGCATATAGCCTCTGCTTGACTATGTAACAACATGGCGGATGGGCGGAGCTTAAGCTGTCTTGTCGCCACTATGTAGCTGTACCCTAGCAAAGGCATGCTGGCCCACTTACCGGGTCTCGCGCATGTGCAGTGTGACGTCATTGTACTGAGACACACAGTGCAGTTTCATTTAAATTTGGATATATGGTTAGATCATTTATCTCAGTGTCATTTGGTAGAGAATTATATAAGCTGAGTAAATGTATGAAAGAAATATACTTTGTACATAACCCAAAATTTGCAACAATTGTATCATTTTTATCTCTTGCGTATAGTACGCGTAACATGACATTACTATATAAGCACGAAGTGGTATATCATTATATTGGTTAGAGATGTCGCGGTGTGTGTGGAGATGTGAGATTAGGGGGTCACCGCCTTTCGGTAGTTTACCTAGTGGACTGCTGTATAGAGCATGGTTTTACTACAGTGTAGTAATAGAGTCATGACACTCAATACTGGGCTTGCTCAAGATTGGGCTTGCTCGAGATTGGGCTCGCTCAAGATTGGGCTCGCTCAATGCTTGGGCTTCTCAATACTGGGTTAGTGGCTGTATGTACTATGCTTGGTATTGCTGTGTAAAGAACGTTTCTTCCGAGTTTCACATTTCCCTCGTACTGCGAGCACTTGGGCAAGTCACTTCTCTGACCTCAATTTTTGGGTTGCTTTTTATGTTGAAAAACTGACCGAACGATGGGGAAAGCGTAACTTGTTGTTTGATGTAAATTTGAAAATAAATTTTTCAATATGTCTATTAATCAATACTATTGGGACAAACTGCACTTTATGCGCTACAAAATTGTTCTATTACAATGCTGTGACACTGCGCAAGATGCAGATGGTGAATTTTTTTTTATTTTCAGTTATGCAGCGGTATGCTTCCTCTTTTTGTAGTAAAGAAATAGGAAAATTAATAGGCCCTACCTGACGTTCGCTAGCTGTACCCTAGCAATGGCATGCTGGCCCACTTACCGTGTCTCGCGCATGTGCAGTGTGACGTCATTGGACTGGGACACATACTGCAGTTTCATTTAAATTTGGTTATATCGTTAGATCATTTATCTCAGTGTCTTTTGGTAGAGAACTATATAAGCTGAGTAAATGTATGAAAGAAATATACTTTATATGTAACCCAAAATTTCCAACAATTGAATCATTTTTATCTCTTGCGTATGGTACGCGTAGCATGACATTAGTATATAGACACGAAGTTGTACATCATTGTATTGGTTAGAGAGGTATGATGTGTGGGGATGTGAAATTGGAGGCCACTGCTTTCGGTAGTTTGTGTGTTCACACTGAACAGCTGTATAGAGCACAGCATTACTACAGTCTAGTAATATAGACACGAAACTCAATACTTGGGCGTAGTGGCTGTATATACTAGGTTGTGGTATTGCTGTGTAAAGAACGTGTCTTCCACTTCCGAATTTCACATTTCCACATGATACCGCGGTACTTAGGGGCAAGTCAGTATCAATCCCTAACGTCAATTTTTGCGTTGCTTTGTTTGTGGTGAACGACTGACCGATGGGGAAAACGTAAGTGTTTGATGATGTGAATTTGAAAATAATGTTTCCAATATGTCTATTAATCAATACTACTGATAATAAGAATTTTAATAATGCGGGACAAACTGCAGTTTATGGGCTTCATAATATTACTAGTCTAACGATGTGACGCTGCGCAAGACACAGATGGTGAAATTTTTTTATTTTCAGTTATGCTGTGGTATACAGATGTTTCCTCTTTTTGTAATAAAGAAATAGGAAAATTAATATGCCTTCCTGACGTTTTTCTAAATGTTTCACGAGTCTTGCAAAAAAACCTTTTACTGACAACTTTACTGAAAAATTGAGCGACACAATTCATTTTTAAATTTCAAAAATTTCAAAATATATTCGTTAATAGATCAGAAACTAAATGACCCACAAAAAAGGAACTTAATAGATATAGGGCGGAATTCATAGTCGTCACTTAAGAATGAGTGAAACCTTAAGTGGTTACTTATACTCATTTCTAATTCATAGTTCTCCCTCATTCACATAATGAGTGATTACTTAAGTGAGCTGATCTGTACCCTTAAGTGACCACTCATTTTCAAAATGGATACTGAGAATGATTTTGTGGAGTTAGTTGAACGAAATGAGGAAAATATACGTGTCCCAAAAAAAGTATATTAGAGACATGGAGAATCCTCTGGAAATGTATAGTGAACTGGCATTTAAGAAGCGATGTCGTTTTCGCAAGACCACAGTTGTTGATATTTAGTGCCTTCAATAGACAAATATGTTGCTAACAACAGAGGATTACCAGTCCCATCGCTGTTGAAAATGTTGATACCACCACCAGTTTTCAGCAAGCTTCTCTTTTCTGCTTTCCTATGAAATTTTATATTTTCCCATAGTTTCTTCAACTTCTCGACATTCCTTGCAATATTTTCGGAGTTGAAATTGAATTCTGACACGATAGCTTCCCCAAGCAGCTTTCTTTCTTCGAACAGACACAAAATCAGATTGCCTGTTTTCTACGATGTCTTTATGCCTTAAAAAAGCTCTCGAAGTCGAAGTCTTTCTTCTTCAGAAAAATTCTTTCCTTTCGGCATACTTATTTTCAGCCAAATTGATCGTTATTTATTCATTTATGTCTATAACAGGGCAAAGCCCCAATTACAATAGACAGTACTGATATTTGTTTAAAAAAGAGACACAGAATTGCATATGACATGAAAAAAGAGATAAAACAGAAACAAATGCAAGATACAAGTGTAATTACAAATTAAAAATTAAAAATGGAAAAAAAACAAACATACACTACATAAACAAAAGACACAGATTTAGATATAAAAGAAAAATACCAAATAAAAATAAATTTAAAAGAGTTAATTAAGTATAGATTTTATAGCCAAAAATGTAAAATGTAGCTGTAATTGGCACGTTAATAACTTCAATATACAGTATTATATAGTAGGCCTAATAGGCTTAATTAATTTATTTAAGAAATTCACCACTACAGAACATGTGTTCCAATTAGTAGGGTATCTGATTATAACTATAACTAACATATCATGAAACTATTGCTGTATATAACTTATTTAGTACAATAATATTGATAACTCGTTGCTATAGCAACACCACATGTAGAGCTGCTTTCGATTAGTTCAATGAGAGTCGGCTTTTGTTATGACGTCATGTCCGGCAGCTGTACGTGAGCATTCATTACGTGAAAATAAGTGTTGTCTATGAATTCGGAACTGACTTAAGGGTTCCTTTATTATAAGCAAACACTTATTACTTAAGGGTTCACTCATTTTATAAGTGATTACTATGAATTCCACCCACAATTATCTATCCCACCGTGATTACACGTACAAAAGTGAAGGATGTAATATGTGATGATATAAATTTTCTTCCTACACAACGCTGTAGGAAAAAAGATTAATAAAATAACCACATAGATCACTGGTCTAACAGTACATGACTGTTTGTTCCCCGCCGTCAAAGTCATGACAATAAATGTCGAACATAGAGTAGGTCAAGAAGAGAAAAACGAAATGACAGGAGTTCGATCCGTTCTGTGGATTGAGCCTCGGCGTAGCTCAGTGATAGAGCACCAAGTGCGTAGAAATGAGAATCCTGAGTTCAATTCCTGGCGTCGAATTTTTCTCCGTTAATAATAAATAATAATAATCAAGAATGCAAGTTTAAAAAATGTAGAAAGTAGAAATCTCACCCATCAGGTCCCTTAATATTTATCCTACAAATTTTTGTATGCGGTGCCCTCAGAAGTACTATTGCTAATGTTGAATAATTTCAACGGAAAAATTGTTCCGAGGCCGGGTATCGATCACGGGACTTCTGGTTGAACGTACCGGCGCTCTGCCAACTGAGCTACCCGGGAACTCCAGCCGACACCGTCTCAACTTTTCCCTTTATATCCACACAACTCGCGTGGGCTGACGAATCGCCAGAGACCCACATCGAGTGCACACAATCTCTGTGTGACTTGGAATTGTGGAAACCACAATAATAATAATAATAATAATAATAATAATAATAATAATAATAATAATAATAATAATAATAATAATAATAATCTCTTATCATCCAGTCTGCTGTCCAAACGTCTGAAAGTTAGAATTTATAAAACAGTTATATTACCGGTTGTTCTGTATGGTTGTGAAACTTGGACTCTCACTCTGAGAGAGGAACATAGGTTAAGGGTGTTTGAGAATAAGGTGCTTAGGAAAATATTTGGGGCTAAGCGGGAAGAAGTTACAGGAGAATGGAGAAAGTTACACAACACAGGACTGCACGCATTGTATTCTTCACCTGACATAATTAGGAACATTAAATCCAGACGTTTGAGATGGGCAGAGCATGTAGCACGTATGGGCGAATCCAGAAATGCATATAGAGTGTTAGTTGGGAGACCGGAATGAAAAAGACCTTTAGGGAGGCCGAGATGTAGATGGGAGGATAATATTAAGATGGATTTGAGGGAGGTGGGATATGATGATAGAGACTGGATTAATCTTGCACAGGATAGGGACCGATGGCGGGCTTATGTGAGGGCGGCAATGAACCTTCGGGTTCCTTAAAAGCCATTTGTAAGTAACTAAGTAATAATAGTAATAATAATAATAATAATAATAATAATAATAATAATAATAATAATAATAATAATAATAATAATTGAAGTTGAAAAGTGAAATAAAATAAATATTCAAAGCATTTTTTTTTACTAATGTGCAGTATAGTAGTCGGTGTAACGCTGGCCTTGTATGCTCGAGGTTGCGGGTTCGATACGGGCCCAGGTAGATGGCATTTAAATGTGTTTACATGCGACAGGCTCATGTCAGTAGATTTACTGGCATGTGAAAGAACTCCTGCGGGACAAAATTCCTGCATACCGGCGACTCTGATACAACCTCTGCAGTTGCGAGCGTCGTTAAATAAATCATATTTTAAAAATAGTACGGTGTATTGATAAGGAAGAAACGAATGGACCATTTCATTATAGAGAGTCTTGCATTCATTTTAAACTTTTAGGAAATTTCTGGATTTCTAGGACTTGATAGGTTATTTAACGACGTTCTATCAATTTTGAAGTTATGTAGCATTGATACGATTATTATTTTTTTTTTAGTTTTTTTAAGGTGGCGTGCTACTCAGTTTTTTTCCGAAAATTTTACATCAGTTAGATATTTCTAAAATACGCGTGAAGAAATTTTCTAAAAATTTATGTTCAAAATATGACCAGAAAATATGCTTCTATATTTTTTTATATATAATTTATATTTTTAATAAGGTCGCCACGGTCATCTAGCGACTAGAGCGCTGGACCTGTAATTGTGCGACTCCGGGTTCGATCCCCGGTGTACTCCGATGTATGACTTGTGTTGGGCAAGTCCGTGGTCCAGGTAACATAGAGGTTTTCTCCTGGAGCTCCGGTTTCACTGTGAAATGCCAACAAATCTCCATCATCACCTCACCTCATCGCGGATGTAGCGTAGACCAGCCTCTTATGGCGCACCCAGGATGATTGTATCGGTAAATTGGTCTACACAACTGGCTTAATGTGGGTGAATGACGAACAATCAAGTACCCACCATTAGCGAAATATACAGGGACATCATTTTATTTTTATTTGCATTTTTATTGTACCTGCATTTCTGAATGTACTTCACTCACACCCCTTCACTAATGTCCTTGCTCCCGTCAGACACACAAACTTACGGCCGCTGTTGCATTCGAAGTCTTCAAGCAGTGAAGTAAACACTGCAGTGTATAGTGTGTTTCATAAATATGGTTGCGTTTTCTATAGAAGAAAGAACCTATATTAATAATATCGTATTAAAAAATTATATTCAAGAAACGATCAATTCAATTTCAGAGAATATGCTTCAAAATGTTTTTAATAATATGCGTAAAGAATTGAAGCCTGCATTGTAATGAACGGCAACCATTTTCAGCAACTTGTTTAAGAATTCAGATTAGCTTATTTTGAATTGAGGTGGCTAGAAGCAAAGGAATGCTAGTGACATTTGTAATAACATGAGTTAAGTGCATTCAGTGTAAGCTAAAGCATCTACAATTTTAGTGGCAAAGGGATATTTTAATCGCATCACACACTAAAATTTAAATAAAAACTTCATTGATTTTACGAAATATTTAAACCCCTTTTTCTCAAAAGTAACTTAAGTGCACTTTCAGCCCTTTACTTATGAGCCCCTCAATATAAATGCACTCTCTATATTGTATGTTAACACCAATAATTAATATGCTAAATAAAGTAGACATTACATAACGAACATAGCCACCTGAAGAGTCGAGTTTTTGAAAAAAAAAATGTTACTACTCTGCTGTATCTTGATAAATTCCGTAAAAGTGATGATCAAACTGAAAATCGTAATGTCGTATTTCCCTACAACATAAATGGATACACTACTTTTCTCTCCTCCTATACCTAGTAGAATGATTTGTTTACATATTGCAGTAGTAACATCAAACTCCTATAATGGAAGGGGGCAACAGTGTTTCCGAGTATAGCCAGGTTAATGTTAAAAATGTTGGTAAAAATAAAGTGATGTCCCTGTATAAATTTAGTCAGCATTTATCTAGGCTTCAAATAAAGCTAATACATTTTCTAAGGGCAGTATTCATAGACATTCTTAACGCGGGCTTTCGGTGGATGATCAGCGAACTAACGTTTTTCGTATTCATAAACCAATGTTAGCTATATGATATGATATGAATCCTGTTTAGCACGCTCGTAGCCCGGGCTAGCGAAATGTCTATGAATAGCACCCATAAAGTTTAAAAAGAAGGCAAGACTCTTTATAATGAAATGGCGTATTCATTTCTTCCTTATCAGTACACCGTTAAATATGATTTAACGATGCTAGCAACTGCAGAGGTTATATCAGCGTCGCCGGTATGCCGGAATTTTGTCCAGCAGGAGATCTTTTACATGCCAGTACATCTACTGACATGAGCTTGTCGCATTTAAACACACTTAAATGTCATCTACCTGGGCCGGGATCGAACCTGAAACCTCGACCATACAAGGCCGGCGCTATACCAACTACGCTACCGAGGCCGACTACACAGTATTTCATTAGTAAAAAATTTAAATTTGAACATTGATTTTATTTCATTTTTTGCATTTCAATTTCACTACCCGATTTAAAAAATTACATCTCTAGTAATAATAATAATAATAATAATAATAATAATAACAATAATAATAATAATAATAATAATAATAATAATAATAATAATAATAAAATAATAATTAATTAAAATGTGTCTCAGTGAAACGTACATCAGAGTTCGTATAGGTCAGTTTCTGCCAGATGCGTTTCCAATTCACTGCGGGCTAAAGCAAGGAGATGCACTATCACCTTTATTTTTTAACTTTGCTCTAGAGTATGCCATTAGGAAAGTCCAGGATAACAGACAGGGTTTGGAATTGAACGGGTTACATCAGCTGCTTGTCTATGCGGATGACGTGAATATGTTAGGAGAAAAGCCACAAACGATTAGGGAAAACACGGGAATTTTACTGCCGCCCTCACATAAGCCCGCCATTGGTCCCTATCCTGAGCAAGATTAATCCAGTCTCTATCATCACATCCCACCTCCCTCAAACATATTTTAATATTATCCTCCCATCTGCGTCTCGGCCTCCCCAAAGGTCTTTTTCCCTCAGGTCTCAAAACTAACACTCTATATGCATTTGTGGATTCGCCCATACGTGCTACATGCCCTGCCCATCTCAAACATCTGGATTTAATGTTCCTAATTATGTCAGGTGAAGAATACAATGCGTGCAGTTCTGTGTTGTGTAACTTTCTCCATTCTCCTGTAACTTCATCCCTCTTAGCCCCAAATATTTTTCTAAGCACCTTATTCTCAAACACTCTTAATCTCTGTTCCTCTCTCAAAGTGAGAATCCAAGTTTCACAACCATACAGAACAACCGGTAATATAACTGTTTTATAAATTCTAACTTTCAGATTTTTTCACAGCAGACTGGATGATAAAAGCTTCTCAACCGAATAATAACAGGCATGTCCCATATTACGCCAAACTAGTTATCTTCACATTTGGTACAATTCTGTACGTCTCGGTGGAAACTGCTTGATATAACAAAGTTCTTGCGTTAATTAAGATATGTTCCCTGCGTTCGAATATCGTCCGCCTAATAATTTCCATGCAGGTGAACATTTATCTTATGCAAATGAGAACGACCGGCTGAGGGAGAACTCAGCGGTGGGGTGCGAAATGCAGGGATATGCTACACCAATTACTCCGTGTAGACACAGGAAACATAATCATGAAGTTGTGAGGACAAATAGTTATGAAATTATTAAAAAATAAATTTCACATCATCATATGTGCCACTAATCTGTATTCAAAACAGTTTGCTTCACGTTAAAACAATCGAAGACTTGGTCTTTATTCACGTCTCTGAGGGGGTTTTCATATCTCAGTTGCAGTTTACTCTTAAGATAGAATGGTTGCTATAGTGAAGCCTATAAAGAATAAGAAAAAAAAACTGAAATCAGATTGTGACACATTTGTTCCCGCTAAACTGGAGAATTACCACGGTATCTTTGAACCGTGCCGTTACGTTTAGCACCAAATTTAAGTAAATACACAATCTTGCCAACATAGGAACACGACGTTGGTGTATGGCATCGTTGGAGGGAGAAATTTGTTTCTTTTCTCTCTCTACCTCCTTCGTTCTGAACATTACTGAGAGATAACACCACTGTTAGCTACAAGATATATTTGCGCAAATATATTGAAGTAGATTACGTGACCTATTACGTGACTTAGATGAGAATTTCGAGACAAAATAGTTTTGCTATATATATATATATATATATATATATATATATATATATATATATAATTATTATTAAATGTTAAGCACAGGAACGCCATTTCGTAATTTTATTTAAGAAACAAGCCAAACAAATTATCTTTGCATAAAAAACGGATGCTCTCTGGACCAAATTATCGTATTTTATAATTGTTTGAATGCAACAGAAGCCATAAGTCTTGCACTTGACTAATTCAGTGAATTATTTAAGAATATAGTCGCGAACTTTACTACCACCATTTCGATTGTGTTTTGATTGGCACGGCTCTGTACGGCCTGGTGACTAGTGGCCAGCGAATAATGCCGACTATCGACATTGCTCTGCCGTGGGTATTATCCAGTTGTTCCTTTGTTCCTAATGATTGTAGCTTTTTGACAATTTATGAGGTTTAAGTGTATTAATTTAAGTAAAGTTAATAGAAGATTTTAACTTCTTTCTTATGCTTTCAAAACATATACTTTTCTTTAAAGCTTTTTAACTTTAATCATTTAAATTATCTCACATTTTTGTTATAAGGGAAATTTTAGCTATGAATTTTCTATATAAACTTTGAAAATATATTTCCCCATTATGCTGCAGAAGTTAAAATTTACATTTTTTTAAGAAGATACTTTATGACAGGGGTGATAGTAGGAGGAAGAACTATAAAGTGCATGAGATTTGCTGATGACATGACGTTGTTAGTACAAAAGGAGATGATTCTAAGGGATATTCTACTGGAGCTAGATGACAACTGTGAGCAGTATGGGATGAAGATAAAAAAAATTCAAACAAGACGAAGATCATGGTTATCGAAAAAAATAAATAAATCAAATAAACTTGCGAATTCTAAATGAGGCAGTAGAACAAGTGGACAGCTTCAAATACTTGGGATATACTATAAGCAGTAACATGAGCTGCTGCCAGGAAGTCAAAAGGAGGATAGCAATGCAAAGGAAGCTTTTAATAGAAAAAGGAGCTTCTTCTGAGGACATCTGAAAAAAGAACTAAGGAAGAGACTAGTTACTAGAGAAAGTTACACAACACAGACCTGAACGGATTGTATTCTTCACTGACATAATTAGGAACATTAAATCCAGACGTTTGAGATGGGCAGACCATGTAGCAGATATGGGCGAATCCAGAAATGCATATAGAGTGTTAGTTCGGAGGCCGGAGGGAAAAATACCTTTAGGGAGACCGAGACGTAGATGGGAAGATAATATTAAAATGGATTTGAGGGAGGTGGGATATGATGATAGAGAATGGATAAATCTTGCTCAGGATAGGGACCAATGACGGGCTTATGTGAGGGCGGCAGTGAACCTCCGGGATCCTTAAAAGCCAGTAAGTAAGTAAGGAAGAGACTGGTGAAGTGATTTGTATGGAGTGTAGCATTGTATGGGGCAGAAACATGGACATTACGACGAAGTGAAGAGAAACAAGTAGAAGCATTTGAAATGTGGATATGGAGAAGAATGGAGCGTGAGAAATGGACAAACAGAATAAGAAATGAAACTGTGTTGGAAAGAGTGGGTGAAGAAAGAATGATCTGAAACTAATCATGAAGAGGAAACAGAATTGGTTTGGGTCACTGGATGAAAAGAAACTGCCAACTGAAGGCTGCACTGGAAGAAATGATGAACGGAAGAAGAGTTCGGTGTAGAAAAAGATATCAGATGATAGACGATATTAAGATATATGGATCATATGCGGAGACAAAGAGGAGGGCAGAAAGTAGGAAAGACTGTAGAATTCTGGGTTTGCAGTGAAAGACCTGCCCGCGTTGGGCAAAAAGCTATGAATGATTGAATGAATAAGTAGTTGGATTTTCGCAATAATGATAATAATAATAATAATAATAATAATAATAATAATAACAATAATAATAGTAATATTAATAATAATAATATAGTGATCCTTAAATTGTTGAACGTACAGTTGCAGCTTAGTGTTGAAACTTTAAATAATAATAATAATAATAATAATAATAATAATAATAATAATAATAATAATAATAATAATAATAGTAATATTAATGATAATATAGTGATCCTTAAATTGTTGAACGTACAGTTGCAGCTTACTGTTGAAACTTTAAATAATAATAATAAAAATAATAATAATAATAATAATAATAATAATAATATAGTGATCCTTAAATTGTTGAACGTACAGTTGCAGCTTATTGTTGAAACTTTACATAATAATAATAATAATAATAATAATAACAACAATAATAATATAGTGATCCTTAAATTGTTGAACGTATAGTTGCACCTTACTTTTGAAACTTTAAATAATAATAATAATAATAATAACAATAATAATAATAATAATAACAATAATAATAATAGTAATATTAATAATAATATAGTGATCCTTAAATTGTTGAACGTACAGTTGCAGCTTACTGTTGAAACTTTAAATAATAATAATAAAAATAATAATAATAATAATAATAATAATATAGTGATCCTTAAATTGTTGAACGTACAGTTGCACCTTATTGTTGAAACTTTACATAATAATAATAACAATAATAATAATAATAACAATAATAATATAGTGATGCTTAAATTGTTGAACGTATAGTTGCACCTTACTTTTGAAACTTTAAATAATAATAATAATAATAATAATAATAATAATAATAATAATAATAGTAATATTAATAATAATAATAATAATAATAATAATAATAATAATAATAATATAGTGATCCTTAAATCGTTGAACGTATAGTTGCACCTTACTGTTGAAACTTTAAATAATAATAATAATAATAATAATAATAATAATAATAATATAGTGATCCTTAAATTGTTGAACGTACAGTTGCACCTTATTGTTGAAACTTTACATAATAATAATAATAATAATAATAATAATAATAATAATATTAATAATAATAATAATAATAATAATAACAATAATAATATAGTGATCCTTAAATCGTTGAACGTATAGTTGCACCTTACTGTTGAAACTTTAAATAATAATAATAATAATAATAATAATAATAATAATAATAATAATAATAATAACAATAATAATATAGTGATCCTTAAATTGTTGAACGTATAGTTGCACCTTACTTTTGAAACTTTAAATAATAATAATAATAATAATAATAATAATAATAATAATAATAATAATAATAATAATAATAATTATTATTATTATTATTATTTATATATTTATTTAGAATATTAACGTGCAAAACAACAGCACAAGGCCAATTACAGTTTAGCACGATACAAAACAGAACAAAACAACAAATGATGATGAGAATGAATGATAGAAAATGGCAATGAGATGAAATACAAACAATATAATAGTCTACATCAATCATTGATCAAGTAATAATTATAAAATTATAAAATTAGTACAATGAGATAATTGAAATAATGGAATAGTCTACATTAATCAATTGACCAAATGCAAGAAATAAAATGGACAAATAATTATAAAATTAGATCAGTGAGTTAAAAACTCAAAGATATACTACACATTAAATGGATCCAAGTTGAATCCATGCAAATTAGCATATTTAATGCATCTGCAGACCGGAGAGAGAGATTTAGGATTCTTATTATAAAACAATTTATGAAATCTTAAACCATAAGCAGGAATACGAAGACTGATATTGCTTATGAAAGATTCACAATCAATATCACCCTTAATGACTTTGCAAAAAAATAAATAATCAAGATCCTGACGTCTGGTGAACAAACTACCGCAATTGAAATAATTGCATTTAATCTCATAGTTATAATCGGAATTTGGTAAAAATCTATAAGAACACAAGGAAATAAATTTTCTTTGAATATTCTCCAATTTAGCCGAGTCAGTGGAAGTAATGGAGTTCCATACAACAGATGCATATTCAAGCTTGGATCTAACCAACGTATAGTATAAAATTAATAAACACATAGGAGTGGAAAAAGAATAAGTTATAGACCTAATTAGACCAAGCATTCTTAACGAATGGGTATAAATATATTGCACACTAGCCGTACCCGTGCGCTCCGCTGCACCCGTTAGAAATAAATATAAAGTAATGACATAATTAAAATAGGACATTTGATCCAGGGAACATTCGTGTTTGATAGAAGGATAAATCGTTTAATATGTTACTTAAATTAAATTGTATTTAAATAATTAAAACGCTATCATTTTGGTCCAGAGACTACTCATTGGTGCAATGACAATTCCTTTAACATGTTTCTAATTTTTATTACATGCAACCATAATTTAATGAACACTGACATCATTTAGATTTAATGTGTATAATTTATTTTACTTGTTATAGGTTTCCATTGAATTATGGTAATAACTTAATTTTATCTCTTGTTTTCTACGTATTCAGTAAATGGTGTTTGGCCCACTATGGTTCTGAACTCTTCAAATAACTTAAATTATATTATATAATATTACATACATATATTATATTACATTATATTATATCAGAAGTTACTGTAATAACATTATAGGATTATGTCCATCTAGAGAAACTACACTTCCCAATGGTGAAATAATAATTAATTATACAAATCGGTTAATTTAGCTTCCGATATTACTTCATACAAACACAAAAACATTCTCTGTAGGCTATCTTTCATAGCTTTCGATTGTTACTGTCCAAGGCCCCTTATAGACGAAGTCATTTGTTTTTTATTTCATTATACGGCCTTAGATGGCAGTTATTTTAATTTTAAAACTCATTTATCTCATTAAATATCAGTCCTATCAAACTTTTTCTGAGAATAAAACTTGTCAGAAATCATTTTTAAAGAAACTTTTGTTATGTAACATTTTTCACAAAAATCAATAATAAGCGAAATATTTCGATTTATTTAATTCAGGCCCCCTTATAACCCCCCTTTTAAATAACGTATTTTGAATGCCATATAGCCTATAATCTAAGTTACAACGAACTTAATTTATATTCCAATTTTCATCGAATTCGGTTCAGCCATTATCGCGTGAAAAGGTAACAAACATACAGACAGACAGACAGACATACAAACAAAAATTTCAAAAAAGCTATTTTCGTTTTCAGGGTGGTTAATTATATATGTTAGGACCAATTGTTTTTGGAAAATCGAAAATTACCAGAAAAATTTCGGCTACAGATTTATTTTTAGTATAGATGATCATGGAAATATAATTTAGAATCAAGTAGGACACCAAGATCTCTAATACAGTACAATCTTTCTTAGTAATTACGACATTACTGAGAGAATAGTTAATTTTTAGGGAGATAGTTTTCCTTGAAAAGGAAATAACAAAAGTTTTGGATTGATTAATTTTCATTCCATTTTCAACAGACCATTGTGAAATTGAATTAATGTCATTTTGAAGAATTTGACAATCGACCAAACTATTAATTTTGCGAAAGATTTTGAGATCATCAGCAAATAAAAGGAATAATAATAATAATAATAATAATAATAATAATAATAATAATAATAATAATAATAATACAGTGATCCTAAAATTGTTGAACGTACAGTTGCACCTTACTCTTGAAACTTCAGTAGGACACAAGAAGCTGGAAGTCTCTAACCATTCCCATGTCCGCGTATCCGAGATGGGGGCAGCTGATTTTGCTGTGAGGGTCTGTCTGTGGGCGTGTACTTCCTTGAATGGAGTCCGGCATGAATATGGATGGTTCGTGCTGTTCGATAACTCTACACAGTCCGCCCTGGTGACCGGTCGAACGCCCACACAACAGAGATACCGCAGATATTTTAGTCTCTCAAAATCTATTTCAGGCTGCATTATCACCCGCCATGGCTCTATTTCCTTGTTGCCCCCAGCTTGAACAATGCAATGCTACTACATTCAGCCATGCAGTTTATCTTACATATCAGTGCCGTTTTCGAGCTGCGTGGTGTGAAAAACAATGACGTGTATGTAACAATCCTCGCCATATTTGAAAGCTTTATCACCAGCCTAAATAATCATCAGCAACAAGATTCATCAGCTCGTCCGGACCTTCCCAGGCTACATCGTGTTAAATTTCACTACAAGTCTTATTGCTGATTTTGAAGTAATGTTATATAATCTCAGTTTTGTTTCAATTGTCTTTTTCCTTTTTCCAAAATATCTTCCAATAACTCCAGTTATTTTACTGCATTTCTTTAATTTGATATCTACATCATTTCTGTGTTCTCAAAATGTGCTTCCCGACTGTGTAAGATCATAAGCCTGTTCTAATATTTTCTCTTGAATATTTTTTTACAAAATAAAGAACATAGATTACAAAAAATGCAATTAATTGTTGCTTAGTGGATAAAGCATCAGCACGTAGAGCTGAAAACCCGGGTTCAAATCCCGGCGCCGGAGAGAATTTTTCTCCGTTCCATTACTCTTTCCATGACGCAGAATATCTGCATAAAAATATCATATGTACTAATATATATGATATGCGTAAATCACTTCGTGATTTAAGACGGCGCTTATTCCGTCGGATCCCGGCCAACTAGTCACTCATAACGAGTGCACCTCAGCACATGTGTGGACTTCGGTCCTACGTTCATAGACATCTATGACGTAGATGGCGGCCTCTAGAGGGAACCCGAGAGTTGGAACTTAAAACTGAGACGATTCTGTCCGACGCCGGGGTGGGTATCCGGTGTGGCTTAGTTGATAAAGCATCAGCAAGTAGAGCTGAAAACCCGGGTTCAAATCCCGACGCCGGAGAGAATTTTTCTCCGTTCCATTACTCTTTCCATGACGCAGAATATCTGCATAGAAATATCATATGTACTAATATATATGATATGCGTAAATCACTTCGTGATTTAAGACGGCGCTTATTCCGTCGGATCCCGGCCAACTAGTCACTCATAACGAGTGCACCTCAGCACATGTGTGGACTTCGGTCCTACGTTCATAGACATCTATGACGTAGATGGCGGCCTCTAGAGGGAACCCAAGAGTTGGAACTTAAAACTGAGACGATTCTGTCCGACGCCGGGGTGGGTATCCGGTGTGGCTTAGTTGATAAAGCATCAGCACGTAGAGCTGAAAACCCGGGTTCAAATCCCGACACCGGAGAGAATTTTCTCCGCTCCATTACTCTTTCATCGTATGATGACGCAGAATATCTGCATGGAAATATCATATGTACTTCGGTACATTAAAATAATATATATGCAATTAATTATGCCAATTTGATCAATTTCAGAGTTCAAATTCAATTAATAACATAAATGTTGACAAAGTTAAACAGAAAAATTATTTAAATAATTTCATAAAATATATAAAACTAAATATAAATATATACATACGGAATATGGATTTAAGGGAGGTGGGATATGATGATAGAAAATGGATTAATCTTGCTCAGGATAGGGACCGATGGCGGGCTTATGTGAGGGCGGCAATGAACCTCCGGGTTCCTTAAAAGCCAGTAAGTAAGTATATACATACGGAATACTAAATACATTTTACAAGAGAAAGAGTTCATCCAAAGGGCTGGACTCTGGAAGAGTACCCAAAACGCTCATTGCATTTCCGCGTTGAATAGCAATACTTAAGCGTTGACGCAAATAAGTAGTGCAACGACGATCACCGGTAATGGAGATCAAAATTTGGCCGATTTGAGATACCAAAACTTTAGCGTCATGACTTCAAGGACCGAAGGTCTCCACAGCAAAGGGGACAAAGATACTCCTATAATTGTCTAAAAGATGAGCATATTTATTGACCTTCTTCTTCACGGCTAATTCAGCAGCAGATTCTGCTCGTCTGGAGGTATTCGGTAAGTGAGATGGAGCTAAAGTGCCAAAGCGAGTGGAGTCCCAGTCTACTATATAGGTTATTGTAAATGTACGAAGACTGGTAAATCTTAGAATTTACCGGTATAACCTAACATTTACCGTTATAGTGCGGTAAAACCCCAAAATATCTTATTAGATGCATACATTTTGAAATTTTACCAAGACATGTTGGTAAATCTCAGAATTTACCTATGCGAGCTGGTAAAAGCTAGATTGAAGAATCTAGAACGAAGAATCTTGCCTCCGTTATGCAGATTCAGACATGTTTGCAGAATCGATAAAGTGAAGCGGTTCCGAGAGGCTGCCAAAGGTCTTGAAATGCAAGCGAGGAAAATGAAAGCAGCCACTTGTAACAAAATTCCAAAATTTTCAGTCGGATAGAATGTGAGAATCAAAGTACCGGATGCAAAAATTGACGCAAAATCCATAACAGCAGTGATCATAAATATTAAAGATGAGTTTTATCAACGTGGTACCAAAGCTGGCAAACTGAAGTCATTATATTATATTATATTATATTATATTATATAAAAAGTGTGTTGATAACGGATGTACCCCGATAAGTAAGTTTTCAATTTGTTATGGGGGCTCTTGAATCTCAGGAGGAACAAATTTTATTTTACAACAGGACAACATAATCTGCTTGGCTCATTACCCAAATTTTTTGCATTGCATTTAATGCATATGTATTTTATGCATTTTAACTCGATTCAATTGAGCATAGTTAAAATTTGGATTATAAAATAATGAAATGCTAAGCTAACATATTATTACTGCATACTAAATCAATACACTCTCGTTGTTCGTTAATTCTCTGAGATGAACATTATTTTAAGAAATACAGGAAACGAATACACAGAATAGCCTATCAAGTTTTCTGTGCATAAGAAGCTATTTTAATCTTACCTGTCCTCAATTCACTCAGAAGTTACTGTAATAACATTATAGCATCATGTCCATACAGAGAAACTACACTTTCCAATGGTGAAATAATAATTAATTATACAAATCGGTTAATTTAGCTTCCGATATTGCTTCATACAAACACAGAAACATTTTCTGTAGGCTATGATTCATAGCTTTCGATTGTTGTTGGCCAAGGTCCCTTATAGACGAAGTCATTTGTTTATTTCATTACACGGCCTTAGATGGCAGTTATTTTAATCTTAAAACTCACTTATCTCATTAAATATCAGTCCTATCAAAATTTTTGCAAAGAATAAAACGTATCGGAAATGATTTTTAAAGAAATTTTTGTTATGTAACATTTTTCATAAAAATCAATAATAAGCGAGATATTTCGATTTATTTAATTCAGGCCCCCTTATAACCCCCCTTTTAAATAATGTATTTTGAATGCCATATAGCCTATAATCTAAGTTACAACGAACTTAATTTATTTTCCAATTTTCATCGAAATCCGTTCAGCCATTATCGCGTGAAAAGGTAACAAACATACAGACAGACAGACAGACATACAAACAAACAAAAATTAAAAAAAAAAGCGATTTTCGGTTTCAGGGTGGTTAATTATATATGTTAGGACCAATTATTTTTGGAAAATCGAAAATTACCAGAAGAATTTCGGCTACAGATTTATTATTAGTACAGATATTAGTTACAGTTAAAACATATGCCTAGACAACTTTGCTTTGTATATAATATTATTTTGATTACTTTTATAAGGATAAGATACCATCAATATCAATTTCAACTTATCATGTCATATTCAGTGTCTTTCTTTGGGATAACACTTTCTTTATGAATGATGTGTTTAATTCACTTAGTACAGTATAGTTGTAGTTATTATGGAATTTGTATGAATATTCCTTCTTTACTCTTTATTATGTTATTAACGTTTAAAACACAACTGCAATATTAGGCTAAGAAATAGGTGTTAGTACTTTTGTTTTACAGACAATATACGTAATATCAAACAGAAAGAAGCCATATAAAAATAACGACATAAAATTTCACGTTCCGTTTGAAGTTTATGCACCACTGTTTTCTTAATCCAACAGGCTGCTTATTCCTCCTAGCATACCTAGCGCTTAATGCCCGCGCACGACGTCAAGGTCAGAAAAATGCGCTTGCTTTGACATCACTGCTGTATGAATACATAATTGAAGCAGGGACGTTGTTCAGGAGCAGCCTGTGCGGGGTCCAGCGTGGGTGCGGTTGCCATGGACACCATCTCAGAGCGCAGCAATGCCACAACCGTGTCTCTCGCTCCAGTCCAAACATGTGTGTGAACACTGTTGTGGTGGTACATTCAACAAAACCAATAGAATCAAAGCATCGATTTTATTACTATTTATTATTTGTAGGATATACCGACCACACCCAGCGATGCTCTTCGAGTTCTGTTTGAAGCGTCACCTGCTGCACATCTTGTTTCGTTCGCTCAAGATCTGGATCGAATGCTGATACGGTGTGAACTGACAATTTTCAGATTACAATAATAATAACCATCACAATCATAACACGGACACCAGTGGCGACTTTGATAAAATGATAAAGTCATACTCGTCATCATCGTCGTCATCTTATGCATTGTGAATGTCATCAATATTATCAGCTTTCTTGTTATCCTCAACTTTATGTTATTTTTGTCACCTGTTATTTCTCGTCATTGTCGATGTCATCTGTATCGTCTTTTCGTTAAAATCACCTTTCTAGTCACTTTCGTCATAATCACCTTACTTATCGTCGTTAGTCGTTTTTCTCATCGTTGTAGTCACCTTCCTTATCGTCACTATCGTGACTTATCTCATCGTTCTTATAGTCACTTAACTGGTCATCACTACTGTCACTTAGCTCGTCATCGATCTTGTCACAGTCATTGTTACATCCCTTATCATTGTCGTTAGGGCGCCTACATTCACTTTGCTTCCATCGTCCTTACCGTCTCGTCATTGTTGTCACCTATCTTGTCATCGTCCTTACAGTTACCTTACTCGTCACCGTAATTATCGACTATCCCGTCATCGTCCTTATAGTCACTTTATTCGTCATTATTTTGTCGACTTTCTCATCATAGTCGTTACCGTCATTGTTATCGTAAACTTTCCGTCATCCTCCTTATAGTCACTATATTAGTCATAATTTTTACCTTTACCCTGCTCGTCATCATCCCTATAGTTACCTTACTCGTCACAATCACCTATTTCGTCATTGATCTTAGTCACTTTAGTCGTCAGAACCAGTCACGTATCTCGTCATCGTCCTTATAGTCACTTTATTCGTCATTATTTTGTCGACTTTCTCATCATAGTCGTTACCGTCATTGTTATCGTAAACTTTCCGTCATCCTCCTTATAGTCACTATATTAGTCATAATTTTTACTTTTACCCTGCTCGTCATCATCCTTATAGTTACCTTACTCGTCACAATCACCTATTTCGTCATTGATCTTAGTCACTTTAGTCGTCAGAACCAGTCACCTATCTCGTCATCGTCCTTATAGTCACTTTATTCGTCATTATTTTGTCGACTTTCTCATCATAGTCGTTACCGTCATTGTTATCGTAAACTTTCCGTCATCCTCCTTATAGTCACTATATTAGTCATAATTTTTACTTTTACCCTGCTCGTCATCATCCTTATAGTTACCTTACTCGTCACAATCACCTATTTCGTCATTGATCTTAGTCACTTTAGTCGTCAGAACCAGTCACGTATCTCGTCATCGTCCTTATAGTCACTTTATTCGTCATTATTTTGTCGACTTTCTCATCATAGTCGTTACCGTCATTGTTATCGTAAACTTTCCGTCATCCTCCTTATAGTCACTATATTAGTCATAATTTTTACTTTTACCCTGCTCGTCATCATCCTTATAGTTACCTTACTCGTCACAATCACCTATTTCGTCATTGATCTTAGTCACTTTAGTCGTCAGAACCAGTCACGTATCTCGTCATCGTCCTTATAGTCACTTTATTCGTCATTATTTTGTCGACTTTCTCATCATAGTCGTTACCGTCATTGTTATCGTAAACTTTCCGTCATCCTCCTTATAGTCACTATATTAGTCATAATTTTTACTTTTACCCTGCTCGTCATCATCCTTATAGTTACCTTACTCGTCACAATCACCTATTTCGTCATTGAACTTAGTCACTTTAGTCGTCAGAACCAGTCACGTATCTCGTCATCGTCCTTATAGTCACTTTATTCGTCATTATTTTGTCGACTTTCTCATCATAGTCGTTACCGTCATTGTTATCGTAAACTTTCCGTCATCCTCCTTATAGTCACTATATTAGTCATAATTTTTACTTTTACCCTGCTCGTCATCATCCTTATAGTTACCTTACTCGTCACAATCACCTATTTCGTCATTGATCTTAGTCACTTTAGTCGTCAGAACCAGTCACGTATCTCGTCATCGTCCTCATAGTCATTTATCATTATTAGTCTACTGTTATCTTGTACGTCATCGTCCTCAGTCACCTTATTCATTCATTCATTCATTCATTCATTTATTTTATTCCATAGATCTTATATAAGCAATGAAGCTTTAAGACGTGGAACAAGTCAAATTTTACAATATTACAATTACAATTTTTACAAATTTTTACAGTTTTACAATTTAGTAATTTTGTACAATTTTTACAATTTTGTGCAATTTTTTACAATATTTTGGCGAGATGTAGTGAGATGACGTGAGGTCCGAGGATTCGCCAAAATATTACCCGGCATTTGCCTTTTGGTTGGGGAAAACCTCGGAAAAACCCAACCCGGTAATAAAATCAAAGGGGTTGATGCCTTACTCGTCATCGTTCTTATAGTCACTTTAGTCGTCAGAGCCAGTCACCTATGTCGTCATCGTCCTTACAGTCACCTTACTCATCATTATTACTATTACCTTGCTCGTCATCGTCCTCATAGTCACTTGTCATCATTATTACTATTACCTCGCTCGTTATCGTCCTCAGTCACCTATCTCGTCATCGTCCTCATAGTCACTTATCATTATTATTATCATCTTACTCGTCACCGTTCTCATAGTCACCTTATTCGTCATAGTCACCTATATCGTCATCGTATTTAGTCACCTCACTCGTCATTGTCCTGATCGTCGCCTTAGCCATGATCCTTATCGTCCGATCTTTCCTTCCTTTCCTAATTTTTATCACTTCTTCATGCAGTTTTCAAAGTTTTATTACTTATCCTCATGTTTCCGTTATTCTCTCTTCTTTTCTTTCTCATATTCCTCTCTTTTTCTCTTCCTTTCTCCCATTCACTTATACTACACACATCCAGATTGTTCGTGGTCATATTGTGATCTGATAGTATAGCAATTATATGGCATTACACTATCAACTTCAATAATTCATAGTACAGTTCCGAAGATCTTAGTAAGAGTTTATAATCAGTGATTTTGCAATGAATAAGATCCTTTATTAATAATAAAAGTTCAAGACGATATATCATACGCAGAAGACCATTGCAAATCACTTATGACGAACTTGGTTTTATTCTTACAAAATAAAAACTGTATAAAATGTACCTTTGTGACTCGATAATAAAAAATAGCCCTATAGAAACACAGCGTCTTCAAGCATATATTAGAATATATAAATTATTAATTTACTTTCATAATTTATTACGCCGCGTAGAAAATCGTGTAAATTTTTAGTTTTCGTACGCGACGAAAGTAAACGTCGGAACACTGTAGCTGATATCATTGCTGTTACGAGGGACTGACGTCACGAATGAAAGTTTTGTTATCTACCATGGAAAACTTTCGTTTTCGGACAAATGTTCATATGACCTTTTCTGTTCCTTCTCTTTTCAGGAATCACCGTCTGAAGTTTATCCTGCATTTTAAGTTCACCCTGTATAAACAACTGTAAAATATGTATTTAAATATTTCATACGCAATACAAATACATTTTTAAACTTTGAATACGCAGTATTTCTGAACGCCCTGTATTAGAAATAATTTAATACTAACTTGTTCTTAAATTGGAATCGAAAATTAGAATTCTAGGAAATATGTGTTTAAAAGATCTAAAATTAAAGATTCTCTCAGAAGAAGCGTGGAATATGAACTGAACTCGATCATAACGTTTTATTGCTACCAGGAATCAAGCTCATGTGAATTTTATAAGCGATCTTCCGCATATCTGACCTGATTCCATCTAGAAAGCGATTCAGAGGACAAGGGCCTCTATTGGATACACAATCCTGAAAACTTACTCATTTTATTAGTACTGCTATGTTACAAGGCACTCAGCTTTTAATACAAGTAATGGGGAAGAAGATGCAGACTTAACTCTGCGTTCCAGGAACAGAGATACTTCAAATTAATTTTTAAAGTTGTGTAAGTCTCTTTCAAGCTTACAAAGATTTCAATGGGGGAGATTCGAGCTACAAAAGATGGCAGTGCAAGCAGAAATGTTTATATTCGGAAATTAAAACAAGCTTCCATAAATCAAGTGAAGGATGAATAACTATACCAGATGCTAAAAATGAAGATGTGTCTCACAGAGAAGGTTGAACTAAAATCATTTTAACCCTGCCAGGCCGGTATGGTATTTTGTTTCTTGAATATATGCAACACAGTCAGTGTTGCCAACTCGATCCTTAAAAATCCGCTGTGAAGCCGTGCAGAAACCGCTAAATTACTATATTGTCAATGTAGTAGTAATATGCGTTACAAGAGCGGTATGTTGAAGTTTTCATGTTCGAGGAAAAGTTTGAAAAAGCGAAACGTATTTGAGCTTTTTTAATTTCCGAGAATTGAAAGAAAACATACCGCTCGTGTATCGTACATTATTTTGTGCGAAGATCGTTTATTACATACCTGAAAGAGGAATTTCTAATTACTTGCAATGAAATCTCCATCTTCGTTTCTGTTCAATGACGGCAAATTTGCAAAACAAAAATATCTATCTTCAACATTGTTGCTTTAAAATGTTTTCTGTGTTTACTATACTCCAGCAGGCCGTGATATACGTCTGTCTTTTTTTCTCCCAGTCTATAAATGCGAACTTAAAACAAACGGTAAGGTTATGTAATGATTTATTTTTCATTTTAATATTTTAACAATATTATTTATATAACATATTGCAGTAATAACATCGGCAAGTTTAATTTTTCCTTTTTAATTTTCCCATCCAACCAATCTGTGAATATATTATAGGCTCTTTCATACCTTGCCCTGGATTTGTCGGGAACCAGAGAAGCACAGCCTTGTTCCCAAGCCCCTTCAACTTCAAGATCCATATCTCCTTCGTTCAAAGTAGCCGCCATGATGAGTCTGGAATCTTGTTGATTTTTAACGGCTTCCTTATTGTTACTTGCATCACGAATGCAGTAACTTTAGTGGAGTTGTAGAGTTTACTTAATTTTTGCAAATATTTAAAAACAATAATTAACAGTGCAATTTAGGTGAAATTGCAGTGGTAAGTTTCCAATTTATAATTATTACTATATTGAACGTCTCTAAAAAATAATATGTTAAAAGCCTAAAGCAGTAAAATCAATATGTCACTTAAGCGGTAAGAAGAGGGAAATTGTTATGTGTCTTACGTTGGGAATACTGAATGTGGAATTTTAGACTTTCCGCGGATTGGTTTTGTGCGGAAACCAAGCAAATTCGCACGATCTCGCACAAAATTGTATTATTTTGCCGCTGTGAGTGCTAAAAATGCCCGCAATACAAATTACATAAATTTTACCCGCTCAACTAACAACGAAAAACGCTAGATCTAGCGGGAAAACCGTTGAATTTGCAACACTGCTTAATATTATGTTTTATCGTTTGAGTTACATTTTTTTAGTCCTTCTCTAGAAGTGCTGTAGTGTGGTTGTAATCTGAATCTGTTCAGTCCATTGTTGTCGCTGTTTTTTTTTTATTAAAGTATGTAATTATTGTCGGCTATATTTGCCGGTCTCACAGACCGGTATATCTTATTACGTAGTATTATCGCCGCGCTCTCATGGTTAACATGTCGGCATCATACAATAACGTGCGGTGTGCTTTTAAAACATAATTTTGCCGACCGATTGTTACTCTGTAGGTTTCAGTCTCAGCGTCACGTTGAAACGTCTACTTCCTCGATAAGAATAAGCACTAGTTTGTTATATTATTAAATGGCTATTATTGTTGTTATTATTATTATTATTATTATTATTATTATTATTATTCCGTATAGGTCAGTTTCTATCTGATGCTTTTCCAATTCACTGCGGGCTAAAGCAGGGAGATGCACTATCACCTTTACTTTTTAACTTCGCTTTAGAATAGGCCAATAGGAAAGTTCAGGATAACAGGCAGGGTTTGGAATTGAACGGGTTACATCAGCTTCTTGTCTATGCGGATAACGTGAATATGTTAGGAGAAAGTACACAAACGATTAGGGAAAACACGGGAATTTTACTGGAAGCAAGTAAAGCGATCGGTTTGAAAGTAAATCCCGAAAAGACAAAGTATATGATTATGTCTCATGACCAGAATATTGTACGAAATGGAAATATAAAAATTGGAGATTTATCCTTCGAAGAGGTGGAAAAATTCAAATATCTTGGAGCAACAGTAACAAATATAAATGGCACTCGGGAGGAAATTAAACGCAGAATAAATATGGGAAATGCGTGTTATTTTTCGGTTGAGAAGCTTTTATCATCCAGTCTGCTGTCCAAAAAATCTGAAAGTTAGAATTTATAAAACAGTTATATTACCGGTTGTTCTGTATGGTTGTGAAACTTTGACTCTCACTTTGAGAGAGGGACATAGGTTAAGGGTGTTTGAGAATAAAGTGCTTAGGAAAATATTTGGGGCTAAGCGGAATAAAGTTACAGGAGAATGGAGAAAGTTACACAACGCAGAACTGCACGCATTGTATTCTTCACCTGACATAATTAGGAACATTAAATCCAGACGTTTGATATGGGCAGGGCATGTAGCACGTATGGGCGAATCCAGAAATGCATATAGAGTGTTAGTTGGGAGACCGGAGGGAAAAAGACCTTTGGGGAGGCCGAGACGTAGATGGGAGGATAATATTAAAATTGATTTGAGGGAGGTGGGGTATGATGATAGAGACTGGATTAATCTTGCACAGGATAGGGACCGATGGCGGGCTTATGTGAGGGCGGCAATGAACCTTCGGGTTCCTTAAAAACCATTTGTAAGTATTATTATTATTATTATTATTATTATTATTATTATTATTATTATTATTATTATTTCATATACGAGTACGTTGACATTCGTCCTCAGCACAAGACATTTCAACCTCGGTTTTAGTCCACATGGATTAGATAAGTAGCTGTCATTTAATAATGGAAGCAGCTTATTGGTTGTAATATTGAAATTGAGGCGAGTAATTGGAGCAGCGACATAAGAAATTGAAAACGATAATGCAATGAAATTTCAAAGACCTGCCGAATGTTAACCATGAGAGCGCGGCAATAGTCAACTTCATTATCGTTGTAAGTATGTTTTGTGTTTAATTTCTTTTCGGTAATTAGTTTTTATTATGTCACACAGTTATTGTAAACATATCCCATCTTTTCAGTTACTGTATACCCACGGATCCTAATTTTCGGAAAATAATGCAACAATGACTAATCCCCATTTCAGTTTGGTTGAGAGGCTTTCCCCTCTACTCACACTCTCTACCGTCAGTGAAGGGGAAGATGCTACAGTCCGTCGTAAAAACATTCGACTAATTGACTTACAACACAAAGTGTCAAAATCTATATTTCGAAAGTCTATACCAAGAAGTCAATTCTATTTTTATTACTGTCTATATCAATAATTTGCATATTAAAAATATTTAATGAGTTCAATATACGACAGTTACTTGTAACGTAAGAAGAAATAAATACTAAAACAGGCGTACAACTGACATATTAAATTTAAGTATTTCGATCTTAATAAGCATAGGTCTACTAAACCAGTAGTAATGCGTTTCTACGTTCAGCTACACAAATTATAGTACTATGCAGTGAATTTAAGTGGAATTATGAATAATAACATTATAATACAAAGCCTGTATTATGACATGCATTATAATAAAATTAGAAATAGAAATTTTTTATAGACTTTCATAATCTGTTTTGTGCGGAAATCAAGAATTAATTTAAATTAACATACCTCTTTACGTCTTATCTTATCACTATTATCTTCATCACCGTTCACCGCAGCTAATATTTTGTCTAAAGTTGGCAGTTCTTGACGAAAAAAGAATTGGTGAACTTTAGATTTTATTGCTGATTTTGTGAATTCGTCGTATTTTTCTAATAGTGGAACAGTTTTGCGAAATTTCACCGGATTCTTTAATTTATTGTCATTCATCTTCGCCTCTCTTCTGATGCGATAAACACTTGCTTTTCCCACTCCCGTCAGTTTCCCGTCATCTCAGCCACCTTTTCTAAACTGTAAGTTGGGTTTTCAGCACATAACGTTTGAAATAAATTCAACACACATCTCTGCTGACCACTTCGCATTGGTTTACCTTTTTTATGTTTTATAACACTGCTGGAAGCCATAATGTTCGTTAAATAATATACAAACTACGATAAAATACGGTCCTAATCCTAAATAAAAAACTATGTACTTATATAAGAAATTAACACTATACTTTGTACATTATTTCCTATACCGATATTCACAAAACACTACGAAGTAAACTGTCAGGACGAAACAAATCTCAAACCACTCAGGGCAAAAGATAAATGTTTTCTCCACCGTTAGTTGCTACACTGCGACATACACACTGGGACAATCTGCACTGTGACGCTCCCCAACATTCAAACCAACATTCGTTAATTTTATTAGTAGCCAGTTGAAAATATTATAACAATGACACTAAAATATACTGAAACAAGTCATTGTCAAACATCTGCATGGTTGCATTTTACATCCCCTAGTGTACTTTAGTAAATATTTTATTTTGTTCTGTGTACAGCGTAGGGGGAGCAGGTATAAGAAGTAACAGCTACTGCTCGGTTGCTAACGGTATCTGGGGAATAGGGAGGGGGAAAAGAATGTCTTCGCGCCCTCTCAACTTGCAAGAAATGCCGTAAAACGGCATGAAGTTGGTGATGAAAATGAAGTAGATGAATGTCCACATTTCGATGATTTTGTCCAAACCCTGATTTTATTATCCCTAGTGTCAATCAGACAGAAACTTCAGATTCAGAGTCAGATGAATTGTCTGTAGTAATGTCACGAGAGGTCTGAGATTTCCCGATAAATCCACGAGCGAAGAGAGTGGATTTATCTAGCAAATCTCAAACCTCGAGTGACATTTATTAGGACTATTTCGTGAATAAAATAAAAATGTAAATAATATATCCCTAAAATTCGCTCACAAAATGTTAATAATTTATATTTACGAATACTTAACCTTTTCAGACATCGTGAAGTTGAAATAGATGAATATCGATTATTGCAATAAAATGATTACTGATTATTGCTTGCCTGTTACCATGGGATAGAAATCAATTGAATCTGCGTCTAGTAGAGATGGGAACGATATATCGGTTTTTACGAAATACCGATATTTTCGTTTCGATATAGCGATATATTGATATCGAAATTTTGATTCGATATATCGTATAATATATCGGTTTTGTAATAAATTTATCGATTTTTCGTGGAATTATTATCATTATCAACAACAAAAAAATCCACACTAGACAACTCCGATAGTTCCCGAGAGATGGCGCTACTGAAGGTCGACAGTTACATAATTGTGCAACCTCACTCAATACCTTGTTCTAATTGGCTGGATTGGAATTCGAATTCAAACTGTTGAATATGCAGCACCAAATTCAAAATGCAGCGTGTGCGAACGTGAAACAGACGGGAGGTTTATCTACTACTGTTTTAATATCGTTATTAATGTTCTCCAAGGCAGGAGAAATTCCCACCCTGAAAGGGAACCGTCTGACTTCAAAACGGGTATCAAATCTTTATTTCTATATTCTGAAATGAAAAGAGAAACAAGGATTTAAATACCGATGTGACATTTCTTTACATCTATGATTTCTATGCACAACCTAATAATACTGACATTCTGTTTTCTTATATATTTTAGTGCATAAAATTTCTATCTCTATAATCATCACTATTGTTGTTTGGAATGTTGGAATGTAACAATAACTTGCAATGGCACGTACTATAGAAGGATTATATAAAATCAACTGTGAACTGTGTTAAAACTTGTAACATTCTAAGTACGGTTTACTTACATTTAATAGTAATATACGTTACAAGAGCGGTATGTTGACGTTTTCATGGTCGAGGAAAAGATTGAAAAAGCGAAACGTAGTTGAGCTCTTTTAATTTCCGAGAATTGAAAGAAAACATACCACTCGTGTATCGTACATTATTTTGTGCGAAGATCGTTTATTACATACCTGAAAGACGAATTTGTAATTAGTTGCAATGAAATCTCCATGTTGGTTTATGTTTAATGACGCCAACTTCGGAACACCAAAATATCTTTCTTCTACATTGTTGCTGTAAAATGTTTTCTGCGTTTACTATACTCCAGCAGGCCGTGATATACATCTGTCTTTTTTTTTTCCCCAGTCTATAAATGCGAACTTAAAACAAACGGTAAGGTTATGTAATGATTTATTTTTCATTTTAATATTTTAACAATATTATTTATATAACATATTGCAGTAATAACATCGGCATCTGGAATCTTGTTGATTTTTTCACGGCTTCCTTAATGTTACTTGTATCAGGAATGCAATAAGTTTCGTGGAGTAGTAGACCTTACTTAATTTTTGCAAATATTTAAAAACAATAATTAACGTTGCAATTTAGGTGAAATTGCAGTGGTAAGTTTCCAATTTATAATTATTACTATGTTAAACGTCTCTAAAAATAATATGTTAAAAGCCTAAAGCAGTAAAATGAATGTCGCGCTTAAGCGGTAAGAAGAGGGAAATTGTTATGTGTGTTACGTTGGGAATACTGAATGTGGTATTTCACACTTACCGCGTATTGGTTCTGTGCGGAAAACAAGCAAATACGCACGATCTCGCACAAAAACAATTACAAGTTCTGTTTACTTACATTTAAAAATGATTACGTTGTTAGGTAGAAAAGAGCATTATATCTGTGTCCTGGATTGAATCCTATATAAAATTAGAATAACTGAATCGTGTTCCAATATGAAATACTCAGCCACTTAACTCTTTCCCACTGTATCATTTAAATTCCCTTGCCTCCACCATAATTTTGGTTTAGGTTAGGACCTACATCATACGGTATTGAAAATGTATTGTTTATTGATACAATTTTACATTTATGCTTTTGACTGTTATGATGTTAATTTCAATGGTAAAAAGGAATATTAAAATTTAAGTAATTTTGTGCGAGATCGTGCGTATTTGCTTGGTTTCCGCACAAAACCAATCCGCGGAAAGTCTAAAATTCCACATTCAGTATTCCCAACCTAACACACACAACAATTTCCCTCTTCTTACCGCTTAAGTGACATATTGATTTTACTGCTTTAGGCATTTAACATATTATTTTTAGAGGCGTTTAACATAGTAATAATTATAAATTGGAAACTTACCACTGCAATTTCACCTAAATTGCAATGTTAATTATTGTTTTTAAATATTTGCAAAAATTAAGTAAAGTCTACTGCTCCACGAAACTTATTGCATTCCTGATACAAGTAACATTAAGGAAGCCGTGAAAAAATCAACAAGATTCCAGATGCCGATGTTATTACTGCAATATGTTATATAAATAATATTGTTAAAATATTAAAATGAAAAATAAATCATTACATAACATTACCGTTTGTTTTAAGTTCGCATTTATAGACTGGGGGAAAAAAAAGACAGACGTATATCACGGCCTGATGGAGTATAGTAAAAACAGAAAACATTTTATAGCAACAATGTTGAAGAAAGATATTTTGGTTTTACGAAGTTGCCGTCATTGAACAGAAAACAAAGATGGAGATTTCATTGCAACTAATTAGAAATTCGTCTTTCAGGTATGTAATAAACGATCTTCGCACAAAATAATGTACGATACATGAGCTTTTTCAATCTTTTCCTCGACCATGAAAACATCAACATACCGCTCTTGTAACGTATATTACTATAATTGTAACAGAGTAAATGTAGCCTGAAAATGCAATTTGCGTACAGAATAGCGATATATCAGTAATCGTTCGATATGTCAATATATTTTCTGCGATATTTATCGTTTATCGAAATTGGGTTTACAATATATTGTATTATCAATATTTTATTTCCTCCATCACTAGGTCTAGTAACAGTGACTTGTATAAAATAATGAAAGCAAAGCGATGATGCGAACATCTTAACGCTCTGTTTACAAGCATAGAAGGGACCATAGTAGTCAGGTTGGCATCCCTGACAGCAAGTGTCGATAAGGAAGTGGTCTGTGCCATTGTGCCGGTGACCCAGTTTCTGCTATGAATCAAGTATTGAATCGTCCCCTCGCGGAGCATTGTGTAGCTTCTCGTCTGGGCGGGTATTCCCACCCAGCCAATGCAACTTGTTAATGACAAATTTCCCAGCATTTCGCGGTGTTTGCTTAACGACTGCTGCTCATTACCGCTGCATGCAGTCTTGATGGATTTGGATTCCGCTGTACTTACCCGGCTCTACCGTACCAAAACTGAAGACTATCTCTACTTTTAATTAATTGGTACACAGACAATCAAACGATCACAACAGAGATGTATGGGCTATTCCATATCAAATACATCAGTAAAAAACCTCGCATTTTTTATACTTTAATTTTTTTCCTATTTATACAAGGTGCTGAGGAGAGTGCATTTGCAAAAATATACTATCGAAAGTCAAACGGTTTTCATACTATTGAGCGACAAATTTAGCGTATTTTATAAAAACAAGCCTCTTTCAGCGCTCAAAACTCTGGAACCATTTACTGCAGAACATTGAACGAGAGCTCATTTTGAAGCTGACATTTGGTAGGTTATGATAAGAAGTAATCCTTATTTGTATTGTATACAGAGAGACAGATAATCTGATTTTACTTACTTTTAGGCTTTTTGCCCATTTGTAAAAATGTAAAAAAAAAATATTGAGAAAAAACCTTGCATTATTACGAGGGATTCGGTATTGTTTGCTTAGTGGCTCGGCAATAAGTTTTGGGGGTATTAAATAAATTATTTTCACACGCGTAGACTTGAAAGGCGCAACACAGCACGCACTGGCCGAGAGATGAAGATGAGCAGGCATTGGGCGTCATTTTACTCCTGTGTTTATGAAAACCTGTGATAAAGCTAACCCAGCTATGCGCTACTAGACGAAACATCACGTGTTTATGTCTCCTGGCCTTGCTTGCCTAGGCTAGCTCCCGCCTCACAGTCAGCTGGTTAGCTCACGCTGTACTATTTATGTTATTTATTTGATTTTTCAATACTTTCTTATTAACGTTGCACCAGTAAAAAATACGTGTTTATTTGTACTTTCAATACGAAATCCAACCATATATTATAAAAATATTTTTTCGTGGGCAAAGGTGTCTTAATTAAGAAAAATATCAATTTCTCCATTTCCATAAAAAGTAAGAAAAACTGTTTACATGTCAATTTAAACTATAATTTCTCAGCATCAAAATAAACCATGATTTTGATCATTGGGTCAAAGGGTTTCGGAGCTGCAACAGTTTAAAGTTGCTAATTTTATGAAAATACGATAAAGTAAAATATTTTTAATTTAAACACTAGGAAGTTCTGATGCCTCAAACTTTACACAGAGCATTGTATCATAGTTGTCTACGGACAGAAAATGTTTCATTGTATTTAAAAATTGCAAGGTCAATTTCTCTATATTTCAGTCGATTTGAGATGGAATAGCCCTACGTATATACAGTACCAAAATTTTAAAAACTTGATTCTACTACCGTATTTAGTATTTATTGCCACATACAATACAAATATAAATAATAAGTCCGTTCCGAAACGTATTAAGTCCACCCACGGATGAAATTGAGTTGTATATAGTTTCGTACAGTTCTGAACATGCTCTATCATATATTACTTGGAGTTTACTTTGATACGAATTTAAACTGGAATAATCAAATAACACATATTACCAAAAAAGTGCTTTCCATACTACATTCCTTAAACAGCATTCGAAAATTCCTCCTGCTATCACTCAAGAAAATACTAATGGAAACACTAGTAATGCCCCACTTCGATTATTACTGTGATTTTCTACTGACTGACCTCAATGTCAACCAGTCGCAAAAATTACGTGTTCATAATTCTTGTGTTCGCTTCGTCTGCGAAGTCCGTCGCGCTGACCACATTACCCCATCCTTCCAAACTCTAAACTGGCTACGGCTTAACGAACGTAGAAATTTTCATTCTCTTGTTCTCCTTTTCCAGTGTTATACGGAGTAATACTGACATAATTTTCATGCGCAGATTTGTTTTGCAGGAAAGTAAACAGATGTAACGTGACTTTTCGCCCTCCCTGTAGATATATCTTCACTAACCTTTATTATAAGATGTTATAAATACGCTACTGAACCTAGATGTGATGGAAGAAATCAAGCATCAATGTAAGAGAAGAAAAAGGTGAGAGGGCGAGGTAGTAACTGGGGGGTTGAAAGCACAAAGAGGGTCTCAACTAGAATGTAAAGCGCATGCGAATATTTAAATTACAAGTGAAAATGGGACCCAAGCGACAGAACCAGAAGGCAATGCGCGGTGCACATACATATACAAACCGTGCGATGCAATTTGCATATAATACCTCTTTCAGAACTTGGTCGGAGTTAGAGTTGTGTATACAGACAGCGTGGAGTTTGCTCTTGCAGGTCAAAGTACAGCCACGGGAAGACATGATAACCATGTTACCAGGCTCTACATTAAACAAGTCTCCTTGTTCCAGATTTAATGCACGAGTTTGTCTTTAATATGCTCTGTTAAACATAAAGATAACAAGCATTCTGATAGTTTGCTCTCAGCGTAGTGTGAAATTACTGAAATGACGAATAATATTGAATAAGTTTTATTTCGTAACGTGTTAATAGTACACTATACAACGAGCCTATAATGATAGTAATTAAGACGCGAGGATGTTTATGAAACGAGCGCAAGCGAGTTTCATAATTTTCATACGAGTGTCTTAATTACCATTATAGGCAAGTTTCATACGACTTTTTATGCTCGACCATATTTCTAACTTGAAATTATTCATAAGTATTATTCTAATTCTTATGTGACTGGGGAGAGAACTGACCTTGTGCAGTCTCGTAAATTGTGAGATGTGCGCAGGCGCGAAAGTATTGATTTTTTCCGGGCAACGAATGTCGACGATGTTTAAATAAATTCGAGAGTAAGATAAACGTTAAACTTGATATAACCTTGAAATTGAATTCTATATTGAAAAACGGGATGACAAATTGAATTTATTTGAATATTATTTACAATTAACGCTAATTATTGTAGTAACAAACATAACCTTCTGCGACAGTATTGGATTTCCAGCCTGCGTGACGTTTTGCTAGTTGTCTTTCGATTGCATATTCGAGAATAATCGAAAGCCTGAACTTTAATGAATAGGTGTACTTTCATGACATGCATTAAAGGACTGCTACCAGGTGTATAATTACTACATTTCGGCATGGTCGAGCATAAATTTATTTTTGAATTTATTTAAAGGACCTTTTACATAATCACCATTTAAGTGTAGGAAAAATAGTTGTTTCAGCTATTGTTTTCTATTCTTCTTGAGCCTTCTCTATTTTAATATTCAGTTTGTGATCATTTTTGCTTTTGATATTACATTAATTTGTAAATTATTATATTTTTTTCTGTTCTGACTAAATGGAAGAGAAGGCTTGATGGTTTTAACTCCACCAAAATTATATGTGTATAATAATATATTATTGAAATAATTTTAGTTTTCTCGTTTAAATATGCAGAAATTTGATCCGAACAGAAGTAACGTCTTAATTTTTTTTTAGAAGCGTTAGTGTGATAGACCGAAGCTTACTTAATTTTCCCATTACAGCGTATTGATGGTCATTATTTTAATGTTCTAAAACACGAAAAATTCTCCGTTGTTTCTAAAAATTAATCTTAACTCAGGAACACAACGTTTCAGCCACAATTGACGTTATTGGCAACAATTTAAAGGTTGAGATTTCAACCAGTGAAGATGTTTCTTCAGTGTCTGACAATAGAAGCTCGACAGATTTTTTATTTCTGACAACCTTATAATAGTACCTCTTCACTTAAAGATAACACTAGCATATATATTATATATTATTTAATGTACCGAAGTACATATGATATTTCCATGCAGATATTCTGCGTCAACATACGATGAAAGAGTAATGGAACGGAGAAAAATTCTCTCCGGCGTCGGGATTTGAACCCGGGTTTTCAGCTCTACGTGCTGATGCTTTATCCACTAAGCCACACCGGATACCCACCCCGGCGTCGGACAGAATCGTCTCAGTTTTAAGTTCCAACTCTTGGGTTCCCTCTAGTGGCCGCCATCTGCACTACGTCATAGATGTCTATGACTGAAGTCCACACATGTGCTGAGGTGCAATCGTTATGAGTGACTAGTTGGCCGGGATCCGACGGAATAAGCGCCGTCTTAAATCACGAAGTGATTTACGCATATCATACATATTATATATTATTTAATGTACCGAAGTACATATGATATTTCCATGCAGATATTCTGCGTCATCATACGATGAAAGAGTAATGGAACGGAGAAAAATTCTCTCCGGCGCCGAGATTTGAACCCGGGTTTTCAGCTCTACGTGCTGATGCTTTATCCGGCGCCGGAGAGAATTTTTCCCGTTCCATTACTCTTTCATCGTATAACACTAGCAATTGTTATTGTTATTATTATTATTATAATTATTATTACGTAATATTTTATTTAAAATTTTCTGTGACAATAGCAAAATATGTATAATTGTAACGATATCCTCTAAATAACTAAGGATGAAATTAGTGAAGTGCTTTGTGAGGAGTGTGGCATTGTATGGGGCGAAACATAGACATTACGAAGAAGCGAATAGAAGCATTTGAACTGTGGATATGTAGAAGAATGCAACGTGTGAAGTGGACGGACAGAATAAGAAATGAAGCGTGGGTGAAAAAATAATAATGCTGAAACTGATCAGGAAGAGAAAAGGAATTGGCTGGGTCACTGGCTGAGAAGAAACTGCCTACTGAAGGATGCACTGGAAGGAATGGTGAACGGGAGAAGAGTTTGGGACAGAAGAAGTTATCATAGACGACATTATCATATGCGAAGACAAAAGAGGAGGTCAGAAAATAGGAAAGATAGGAAAATGCTGGGTTTGCAGTGGAAGACCTGCCCTTGGGCAGAACACTATGAATGAATTAATCCTATAATTACTATGACATATTGAAAACTTTCTCATGGTTGTTAGTCGTGGGCAACTCAAGCCCATTTTTCTCTTATGCAGAATTGAAGTGTAGGATATGGAGGTATGCTTTGATACTGTACTCCACTGAAGCGGACTCATCGTTGTTCACAAACACGCTCATTCAACAAACCCACCCCCACATGCGAGTTGCATTCATCTGCTAGTAATTCGCGTCAGTAGGAATGGAAATGCATGCAAAGTGCACTGGATGTATACATTACATTACCGTGTAACTTCATTAATGCTGACACAACAAACTGCCTCATACATAAGTATTCTAGCCTTGATTCTGGTCCCTAGCTTGAGTTTAAGGTTATATGAAGTGTAAAAGACAAAATATGATGATGCTCCTAAAATACACGGTTCGACGCTTCTCTCATCGGAAGCTAGAGGAGCAAACTGGCAAGAAGATGCTTCGTTTTCTTTCAAATCTTCCTTTGCCATTGCTATCCTCTTCTTGACTTCCTGGCAGCAGCTCATGTTATTGCTTATACAGGGACATCATTTTATTTTTACTTCAATTTTTATTGTACCTGAGTTTTTGAATGTACTTCACTCCCACCCCTTCTACTAATGAAGTTCAACCGTCCTCCACACAGATCCAAGACCGCATATACAGTTATAGTAGCCTTACGGTCATAGTAAACAGTACGTTCCAAAAATATGTTCGCGTTTTCCAATGACGAAAGAGCTTTCAATATTGAATCATTTTCGCACAGGTACTATCTTCCATTTCCCTACGTCGTATCCCGGTTTCCCCTACCAGCTTTTATTCGCCAGCTAGTGGCTGGGCTGTCTTAGCTCTTTCCTGAGAACATTAATTTCTGTTAGGAATTGGACGTCTACGTAATATTACACAACACTGTTTAAAATAACTTAAATAAAAGGGCCTCGTTAAGTGATTAACTGTCACGTGATTTCCTCCCTTTCTACGATCCTACGACATAACCACTTGGACGGACTCTTTTATAGAGTAGGTTCAGAATTATTTCAACATGAGTTACGAGTACGAAGAACGAAACTGGTAATTGGGATTAGGTACAATAGTCTATAGTGCGATAACATGCACATTAGAACTGAAGCCTCTATCGAAATAAACTGTCACCATTTTCAAAAATGTGTTTAAATATCCATATTATGATTATTTTTCAATTTAATTTCATTCTCTATATTGTACGCTAATGTGCTGTAGACAGTATAATATACACTGCATAATGAATACGTCCACATGGACAGCTCAGTTCGTGAGTAAAAACACTCATTGTTAATACTGTACTGTATTTTGATTAAACGAAAACCTAATGAAAATTAACAAACTCAAAAGCGCAATATTTCCTAGTTTACGTAAATGGATGAACTACTTTTCTTCCCTCCTATACCTAGTAAAATGATTTGTTTGTATATTACGCCAGTATTATCGAACTCCAATCGTGGAAGGGAGTAGCAAAGGGCGTTGACCCAGAGGAATAGGCAAGTTAATATTAAAAATGTTAGTAAAAATAAAATGATGTCCCTGTAGTACACCCCAAGTATTTGAAGCTCTCTACTTACTCTACTGCCTCCTTTAGAATTTGCAAGTTTTATTCTTTACTTTTCTTCTGATAACCATGGTCTCTGTCTTGTTTGAATTTATCTTCATCCCATATAGTTTACAGCTGTCATTTAGCTCCAGTAGCATATATATGGTATAGTCCTCTTCAGCTAACAACGCTGTGTCATTAGCACATCTAGCACACTTTATTCTTCTTCCTCCTACTATAACTCCTCCCATGTTCACGTATTCATAATATGTGCGCCCGTTTCGTCTGCAATATTCGCCGGGCTGATCACGTAACACCATCCCTCAAAATGTTGTCCTGGCTCCGTCTAGAAGATCGTAGGAAAATCCACTGTCTTTCCCTTCTCTTTCACATATTGCATTTCTCCACTCCTGTCTATCTTGCGTCTCGTTTTCAAAATTTATCCACCCATCATAACCTAGACACACGATCACAACACTCCTCAATATTATCCATTCCCTCCCACCGAACATCCTCATATTCATCTTCTTTCACTGTGGCTGTTCCTCGACTTTGGAATTTCCTACCGAGTAATGTCAGGGACTGTCAGACATCAAACCAATTTAAGAATAGGCTAACGAAATATTTTTCTAACAATTCTTGTTAACAATAATAGCTGTTTCAAGTTTCTCAATGTTTAATTGTTATATATATCACAGATAAATATCTAAATTATCTCATTATTATTATTATTATTATTATTATTATTATTATTATTATTATTATTATTATCATTATCACTATTTCTTACCAATGTTTATTATTGTCACACTAACATTACTTATCCAACTTTCATTATTGACTTTCATGTTGTTTTATGGTCTAGATATTAATGCAATAACTATGTAAGCAATTGTATCCAATTAGAGTTAGAGCCTGGCTGGGCGGAAGAGAAGGCCTACTGGTCTTAGCTCTGCCAGATTAAATAAATTTATTATTAATATTATTATTGCTATTATTATTATTATTATTATTATTATTATTATTATTATTATTATTATCATGTTCCGAAAACAGTTCTGCACTAAATCAACGCTAAGGGATATGCTACTGAAGCTAAATGACAGCTGTGAGCAGTATGGGATGAAAATAAATGAAAATAAGACGAAGACCATGGTTGTCTCAAGAAAAATAAAGAAGGTAAACTTGAGAATTCTAAATGAGGCAGTAGAGCAAGTGAAAAGGTTCAAATACTTGAAGTGATTTATATAGAACTGACACATTTCTTTCATTAATTGTTTCAAAACGAATTGTGCTAGCGATAACTCATTATACCTAAAATGTAGAGGAATTTTGGGAGATTATTTACCTCTATAGCAAATGTTGAAAATGTCCTCCATCCTGCATAAGGCACAACTCAACACGTCGTTCCATGTTACTGGCCACTCGTTGGAGGACTCTGTTGTCAATAGCTTGAATCTCCTGTGTGATGTTGTGCTTCAGATCGTCCAATGTCTGGGGACGTGTGGCGTAAACCCTGTCTTTTAAGTAACTCCATAGAAAAAAGTCCGGCGTTGTCAAATCCGGAGATCTCGGTGGCCACAGGTTCCTGGAAATTATTCGGTCGTCACATAACTGGATAAATGGAACCATGCTTCATCTGTGAACCATGTGATGGACAATATGACAGGATTTTGCACAATGAACGTCTGAAACCAACGACAATAATTCAATCTTTTATCCTTATCTGGTTCCTGTAGCTGATGAACAACCGTAACCCTACATGGCTTTAGGCTCTCTGACATATTGAGTAGGTGTACCCTGTCTCCTGCGACAAACGTCTTAATGATTTTTTGGGTGACTCCTCCAGTCGTGCTCTTACGTCAACAACAACCGTGGGAAGCCTAGATGAACGACGCTTGCCCTTTTCACTCACCAGAGATCCAGTTGTTTCCAATTTGTTTACCAGTCCCAGTATTGTGTTTCTTTTTGGAGGATTGCGAACACCAAATTCTCTCTGGTATGCCCTTTGAGTAGCTGTGGCCACGAAGATCTCCGAATTTGACAACGCCGGACTTCTTTCTATGGGGTTACTTAAAAGACAGGGTTTACGCCACACATCCCCAGACATTGGACGATCTGAAGCACATCACACAGGAGATTCAAGCTAACAAAACGAGTGGCCAGTAACATGGAACGACGTGTTGAGTTGTGCCTTATGCAGGATGGAGGACATTTTCAACATTTGCTATAGAGGTACATAATCTCCCAAAATTCCTCTACATTTTAGGTATAATAAGTTGTCGCTAGCACAATTCGTTTTGAAACAATTAATGAAAGAAATGTGTCAGTTCTATATAAATCACTCTGTATAGGCAGTAAAATGAGCTGCTGCCAGGAAGTCAAAAGGAGAGTAGCAATGACAAAGGAAGTTTTTCATAAAAAAGGAGCATCTTCTACGGACCTCTGGAAAAGGAAGTAAGGAAGAGACTAGTGAAGTGCTTTGTGTGGAGTGTGGCATTGTATGGAGTAGAAACATTGATATTACGACGAAATGAAGAGAAACGAATAGAAACATTTGAAATGAGGATATGGAGAAGAATGAAGCGGACAGACAGAATAAGAAACGAAGCTGTGTTGGAAAGAGTGGGTGAAGAAAGAATGATGCTGAAACTGATCAAAAAGAGAAAAAGGAATTGGTTGAGTCACTGACTGAGAAGAAATTGCCTTCTGAAGGACGCACTGGATAGAATATTGAACGGGAGAAGAGTTCGGGGCAGAAGAAGATATCAGATGATAGACGATATTAAGATATATGGATCTTATGCGGAGACTAAGAGGAAGGCAGAAAATAGGAAAGATTGGAGAATGCTGGGTTTGTAGTGAAAGACCTCCACATGGGCAGAACACTTATGTTTGTATGTATATCCTACTGAAACACTCTGTAGAAAATTCTTTCACATTTGTTGCAGGATATAAAGAGGTGTGATAGGATTTACAGCGGGACTCCACTTCGCATCTAGAGTGCAGGCCACTGCTACACCCAATGTGTTTTGCCTATCCCATTAGCAGACGCCCGGGAGTGGCAACGCTAATGAGGCCGGCTAACCTAGCTTCAGCTGCTGACCCTTCAATGCTGTGACCTTCCTAAATGGACCATGACTATCTCAGTCGCTAGAGTTGCAGTTTCTACCTATTTATCATAAATTAAACACTAGCAATACTCAACAGTATTTCAATTTTGTCCCGTTATACCAATTTTTACACAGCGATATCCTCTCGGGCTTGCATTCGGGAGAACCGGTTTCAAATCCCGAGGGCAGTCAATCTGAGTGTGGGATTTTTGGGGGTTTTCTCCACTCCCAAAAGTGAATACCGGTTTGGAATTTGCTCTTCACATACCTCGAATGTTTTATCCGTTGTCTTTAAAGGGTGTTAAAAAGCATTTAATATTATAATTTTTATACTGAACAACAATGTAATTTTATTATCTCAACAATAGGATTAACTCTCCACACAGTAACACAGTATTCTTTAGTGCACTCCACAGACGACAATGACAATTTACTTGGACTATTACGAACAACAATGAACTGTTAATCTTAACTAATATTCACAAAGCATTATTTACAACACAGAACTGTCAGTTCTCAGTTTACAGCTCGTTTGTCTTGGCTAGTTCTTCTAGCTCAGTCACTCGCGTTCACAGAATCTCGAACCCCAGACCTTCAGAGACGATCCGCTGAACTTCGAACTTAGGTCCCACAACTGCGGTCCACTGCACTCGAACTCCGGGCTTCAGGCTCCACAGTTACGGACACAACTCAAGTCGCGCTCTGGTCTCGAAGCTGGCTTCACTGCTACACAAGACTAACTCGCTTACTGTCCAAATCAAATCTGCTCTCCTCTCGGAGGCTGGCTTCCTTTTTATTTGCTAGGCAACGCTTCGCGGGCCTTCCCGACGTTTCCGTTACTGGACAATTCGAGAATCATGTCACGTTGCTATTCTCCCCCTTCACCTCGCGCCGCAGTTGGCTTTCTTCCCCTCTCGGCATGCACCAGCGTGCTGTCCTTCCCCTTACGTCGCGCCCCTCTAGTTTGCGTGGCTGCATCTCCCTTCTCCACGTCACCCGAACCTTCCACGCGCACCCTGCCCTCTGTGGGACGCATGATCGAGTCTTGACGGGCTGTCACAATATTTTGAGAGATGGTAGTATTCATGAGAACAAGAAAACAATTTATAATAAACATGGATTCTAAATTTAAGAGACATTATTGGTCCGACAAGTTAAATATACAGTATAATATAGAATAATTAAAAAAATCCTTCAGTGACTGTCTTAGTTTATTAGCCTAATGACTTATACAAATAAAAAAAATCATTGGGTGATATTTACAATTGTAATGTGTGTGGCATTAACAGGCTAAAAGAGTAACATATATGGATATTATGAACATAAAACATGAACAGTGTGCAAATATAGTATGTTACAAAATAATGACAAAGATTATAAAATCATTGGTTAATGCAACATCATATAGCTGACTGCACAAATACAGAATTGCGAGCAAAAACCAATTATTGGAAGTGCAATTATATAAAAGTAGATTTTAATATTTTGAATGTAAGTAATGAACATTCTTACAAAGTGAATGTGTTAAAATTGCCAGATAGTATATGTTAAAATGGAAGTCTTCAAAGAATGACAGTGTCTGATATACGAGTATATGCATAAACTAACACAGTTGAAACACAGTATAGATTATTTCCACCTGATCATTTTCTGCAAGTTATATTTATTTATTAGATAACATTTCTATCCTTTTCTAAAACTTTTTTTCAATCTTCTTCATTCACTTAAACATCCTGATGCGACCAGAACAATCCAGACGGGTGCCACAATACAGGGGTTTAAAAAATACGGGGCATAATTTCAGGTATGTATTTCCCACATGTAGACAATCAAAATAGTTCATTACAAAATGTGTCCGGAAATGCTTCATTTCCGAGTTAAAGCCTTTACAACATTGAAATTCACCGGAACGTTTTCCTTTCCGCAGGTCGTTGCCGTCAAAGGAGACATTAAGAGGGCACTCTGACAGTTCATTCCGAGGCGAAGGTTACATTCAGTGTTGTGTAGGCGTTAGACTGTGCGACATGTATTCAAATCAAGGGCTGGCAGAGATACACCTCATGTACGGTAAGGCGGACGGCAATGCTGCGCTGGCTCGTCGTTTGTACCAGGAGAGGTACCCACAGCGACAATGTCCAGATCGGAAGACATTTGTAAGTCTCCATTACCGTCTGTGCGAGTATGGAAAATTTAACTCTCCTGGTTTGGGAAGGGGACGACCAAGATCTACAACTCCGGAAGTACAGGAGAAGATTCTGGAGGCTGTGAACATGACTCCTTCTATCAGCACACGAAGGGTAGCGTTGCAAGTCAATGTTCCTGGAGACTGCTGAAAGAGTATCAATTGTATCCTTATCATTTGCAACGTGTACAGGCCCTGTCACCAGCAGATTACCCTGCACGAGTTAGGTTCTGTCAGTGGTTCTTGCAGCAATGTGGTGTAAATCCGAACTTTCCTGCCTTAGTATTATTTACAGATGAAGCATAGTTCACACGAGATGGCATAACAAATTTCCACAATCAGCATGTATGGACGTATGAAAACCCACGTGCAACTGTTCCATCTCATCACCAGGTGCGCTCTCCCTCAACATGTGGGCCAGTATCATTGGTGATCGATTAGTTGGACCCCATGTACTTGTAAACAGACTTACGGGGCAGGCGTACACAAACTTCCTGGAAAACACCATACCTCATGTTTTAGAAGACACTCCACTGATCAATCGTCAACACATTCACTTCTTGCATGATGGCGCTCCTGCACACTTCAGTCGTACAGCTCGCCGGTACTTGGATCGAAGGTTTCCTGATCGATGGATAGGTAGAGGTGGCCCAATTGCTTGGCCTCCACGCTCACCTGATCTGAACCCTCTCGATTTCTACTTGTGGGGCCGTTTAAAATCATTGGTTTATTCGTCTCCGGTGCCTGAATTGGAATCCCTTCGGAATCGAATTGTGGCATGTTCTGAAGACATACGCAATACTCCTGGAGTTTGGAATCGTGTTCGCAGGTCAATGAGACATCGATGTGAGGTCTGTATTCAAGCAGGAGGTGGACATTTTGAACATCTTCTGTAATGACAACGACGTGCGGAAAGAAAAACGTTCCGTTGAATTTCAATGTTGTGAAGGCCATAACTCGGAAATGAAGCATTTCCGGACACATGTTGTAATGAACTATTTTGATTGTCTACGTGTGGGAAATACATACCTGAAATTATGCCCCGTATTTTTTAAATATCTGTATAAACACCACTATGTAAATATGAAATTTATGATAAGAACGACTAATATCCCGTCATTGATTCGACACTTTTACCGGAGATCATTTCCACATGTGTCATTTACATCTAAGTTTGGTGAGAACTCAGAGAAGGCCAGTTTTGCTTTTCATGAAAATTGAAATATTAATTCGGATAGTGAATGCCCTTGTCTGTAGGCAGCGAAGCGGCATTTTATTACAGGCGTGTTTTCGAGGAAAGCCTTGGAAACTCTTTGCCACCTGGCGTGGACTGGGATGGCCGCCTCTCCCGTACATACATCAGCTCCTGAAAATTAGATTTACATCCTGAATTAACCATAAGCTGGGCTCTTCCCCGAGATGTTCTGCACTCTTGCGTCACTGCGAAGCGTCGGACTGCGTTGCGCCAAGCATCAGGTAGATAGTGCGTATAATAATTCACAATATAATGGAACTTGTCTGCTTGCACCCTCTTGAAACTGCAGTGGATTCTACTGAATTTCTTTTCGACTTTGGTGACGGTGTGTAAATACTTCACATGCTTCACACTTTTCGTATAATAATAATAATAATAATAATAATAATAATAATAATAATAATAATAATAATAATGGCTTTATTTAACCTGGCACAGAGTTAAGGCCGTAAGGCCTTCGCTTACACTCAACCAGGATTAAAACTTGCTTACATAGTTGAACATAAAACTGGATCGGAATTAAGTAATTACATACTGATACAATTTAGGTACATAATGAGATCAAAAGAGGTAATTACGTAAAAATTTACCTCATAAAATAAAAATAAACATAGTGGAATACATATTAATGTTGTTAGAATCAAATATCTTGTCAGTATATCTTTTCATTAATAGTCTTCCTCGTATGTAATCGTGAAAACTTTGTAACTAATTCAACAGTTCATAGCTTAAATACACGTCAAAAAAATGACTTTCATACTCCATCGGCAAGTCTATCGTGCTATCAAAAAGGAGTGCGTTATATGGCAGTAAAAATTTTTAATAGCCTCCCTATCGATATAAAAAATGAAACTCAAAACATAAAATTATTTAGGGCCAAATTAAAGAAGTACCTAATTTCTCACGCCTTCTATTCTGTAGGTGAATTCATGACATTCAATAACACATCATGAAATTGATACCAAAACTTTGTGTTGTACTAGTAGACTATATTGTAAATCTCGTCTGTATATATTTCATCTAGACTGTGACTATAAATTAAGATTTTATAATAGTATTAAGTTTTTTGACTTGTTCCATATTCTAGCTGTAAGCAATGTATGAATACCATGGAATGTTAATAAATACAATACAATACAAAATACCAATCACATAAAAACAGAAGCCGATAATTCAATAAAAAATGTACACAGTAAAAATAAAAATAAACACATTAGTATACATATTAGTATTAGATTACAATTAAGTAGGATTTACATAATTAAACCAGAAATCGACAATTGAATAAAATTTACACAAAAAATAGATTAATAAAAAACAACAACACAGTGGGATACATATTGGCGTTAAGTGATAAATAAACACGATTTACATGATTACACCATAAAAATAAGAAACAAAAAAATAAAAATAAATACATTCGAACATATTCCATTAAATATTTGCAACGCGTTAGGTCTGGCAACTCACCATAAGATATTTTTCTAATTTACATTTAAAGGAAATTAAAGTTCGGCAGCCCTTGACTTCAGGCGGCAGAGAGTTCCAGTGACGAGAAGTAGCAACAGTGAAAGATGAAGAATAAAGAGATGATGTGTGCAGTGGTATTTCTAGCGTGTTATCATATTGTGGCCGAGTATTTAAGTTATGATACCGAGAAAGACTGTGGAATCGTTCAGATAAGTAAGAGGGAGTAGAGGTGTGCAAAATTCGGTATAAGAGAGAAACATATGGTATACAGAGTGAACCGAAAGTAATGTAATTAATTTCAGGGGGTTGTTCTTTGAGATATTTCAAACAAAAAACTTTAATACAATTTTGCTCGTTTTTGATTACTTTCCGAGATAAAAATTATTTTATATAAAACATTTCATAGCGTGTTTTGGGAAAGTCATTGATTTAGTTTCCAATATCAACGACTAATTTAAGAGAACAGTGTTTTATGATAATAAATTATTGAAAGAATTTTAGTGTTGTGCTTTGAATGTGCAGAAATTTGATTGGAACAAATGTAGGTTAACTTTTCGTTCTGCAAAGCAATTTTATAATGTTATATTTGTTCGGACCAAATTTCTGTACATTTAAGGGATAAAATTAAAATTATTTTAGATAGACATTTCCGTATATTACATCTAAAAATAATTTTAGGCTTGATTATAATATTTACCAAGGTTAATTGAACGGTATTTGCCAGTAATCAAATTCAAATTTCTGGGAAACTAAAAAAAAAACTGTTCTTTAAACAAAAGTCAAATATTTTACTTTTGTGTAGATGCATTATGGATATACGAATTCACGTAATTTTAACACCAAACTATTACTCCTAATATAGATATTTTGAAATAACGAAAAATTGAAAGTCACAAAAATTTTTATTAACGTTCTAAAAATATCTGATTCGTTTACTTAAAACAGTACATTAGAAAATAAAGTAAAGCATTTCTTTGGCAATAATAAAAATTAACTGAGTTTTTTTCGAAAAGCCTGAAGTTTATAATGAGAAAGCATCTGTAGTCATGACGCTCATTTCTTTAAGTTTGTGTATAATTATTTTTATGCTCGACCATGCCGAAATGTAGTAATTATACACCTGGTAGCAGACCTTTAATGCACCTCATTTAAGTACACCTATTCATTAAAGTTCAGGTGTTCCACCAATCAGAAAACACCATTGTAGCAATATGAAAGCGCAAGTATCGATTATTCTCGGATATGCAATCGAAAGACAACTAGCGAAACGTCACGGAGCCTGGAAATCCAATACTGTCGCAGAAGGTTATGTTCTGCTACTATAATAATTAGTGTTAATTGTAAATAATATTCAAATAAATTCAATTTGCCATCTCGTTTTTCAATGTCTAAATCAATTTCAAGGTTATAACAAGATTAATGTTTATTTTACTCTCTAGATTATATCAAGGTCAATGACATTTGTTTCTCGGAAAAAAAAATCAATACTTTCGCGTCTGCGCACATCTCACAATTTACGAGATATTGCACAGGGTCAGTTCCGCTCCCCAGTCAGATAAGAATAACATGAATACTTATGAATAATTTCAAGTTAGAAATATATTCGAGCATAAAAAGTCGTATGAAACTTGCGCTCGTTTCATAAACATACTCGCGTCTTAATTACTACCATTATAGGCTCGTTGCATAATGTACTATTATACCACAACTTCTTTTGCTGTTGTAACCATAGGAACTAAAATTGTCATTTCAGCTATTAATTAGAGTTTCATTTTTTTATCACAGTTTAAAATGCTTTGACTGTGCGGCATCTATATTTAAGCTAATCCTTAATAATATACTCTCTTTTGTTTCTTTAATTAGTATTGTATATGTGTTATTATAATTAACCACATTCCATGTTTTGTAACAGCGTTATAGTGGAAACACATTCCGTTATTTCTACAGTTTTGTATGGCTATCCAATGAATTAAACAGCTTGCCGTTGAGTCCACATAATATTATGGCGCAAAAATATAGCCTAATAATTAAATACCGCTGCTTTTTTCTTTCTCTGTGCTCCCACTAGACTACCTTACTCGACCACGCTGCTAATTCATTATAGCCTCCAGAGTGCACTTGTACAGCTGTTTCAATTAATATTTGCGCATTTTCACACAGTGCAGTATTTTCTGCCTGTGTTAGATTTTATCCAAAAGTGGAAACAATGTGATGGTGATTGTGATTATAATTGTGGTGATTCTGTCTGTTTCTGTTAGTTAGACGAAATGTTCTTCAAAGGGAAGAGAACGGTGCATTTCATGAATAAAGTGGATGGATATATTTACTGGTAATGTATGAAATTAAATCATGACCAAAAGCACATTTCATAAAAATATTCGAAAATTATAATTTACATAGTGTTATGAAAGTTGGTGTAAACTATGTGGTGTTCAACAATAGTACATGGGTTATTCAAAAGTCACAATTCAGAGTCCTCAAACTTTGTTAAGAAATAACTGCAGAATTTTTTCAGTATTTTTTTCCTCATGTCAGTGACTCTTTTTTTAAGTGTAGAATTATATTGAGCTTTAAAAATAAAACAAGAAATGTCTCAGAGCTTATAGAAAAATACACTCAGGGACAAAAAAAAACCGGACACTTCTATATTTGCATGTATTTTGTTGCCAATTATTTCAAAATGAAACAAAACCCATTTAAACAAAATAATGTTCCATTTAGCACCTTATACGACAACATTTGAAAAAAAATCTCTGATGAGAAAATTTACAAAAAATTACAAAGGGCATATAACTATGGCATCGTTTGGTCTAACCGTTTTTTTTCATTTTATGGTGCCTTAAACATTAAAAACTCTTTTTAATAACGGGTATTACCCCCTCGGGCTTGAATAACTGCATCCATACGTCTTGGCATGCTCTCAATTTGGTTAGCAATGTCTTGTTGAGGAATAAGTTCCCATTCTTCGCCAAGTGATCGCCTCAACTCTTGTAACGATTCTGGTCTCTGTCGTCTATTCTTAACACACCGTCCCATCATGTCCCACACGTGTTCAATTGGGTTCATGTCTGGACTCCTTGCTGGCCATGGAAGAACATGGATTCCCACTTCTTGGAGATAATCTCCGACCGCATGGGCAATATGCGGCCGTGCATTATCATGCATTAAAACAAAGTATCGCCTACAAATTGTCCAAATGGCACAACATGATCAGCCAAACATTCATTTATATACCTATCAGCTGTTAGTCTTCCATTTTCAACAAAAACCAACTCTGTGCGAGCATCCGTACACACTCCTGCCCAAAACCATCACTCCACCACCTCCATACGGCACATTTTCGGAAATGCAACACTGTGAAAATCGTTCTCCCCTCCTTCTCCAAACTCTTTCACGTCCATCAGGTGAGCACAGATTGAAACGGGACTCATCGGTGAACAGAACACAGCTCCACTGTCCATTTCTCCAATCCCTGTGATCATTTGCAAAACGCAGTCGTTCAACTCGATGCATCCTGAAAAGTCTGGGACCAGTTGCAGGTCTACTTGATATCAGTCCACTTGCTTTCAACCTCCTTCTAACTGTTTTGGCCGAAATTGGGCGTCCATGCATGTTAACAAATTGCTGGGCTACACTAGTAGCTGGCAGGTTGCGCTCTCTAAGAACTCTCAACACCATATACCTGTCTTCACTTGGATTTGTAGCCCATGGACGACCCGAACCTGGTCTTCTGGTATTTTCTAGGGTCTCTCTATACCGTTTTATGGCATCATGGGTTGTGCTTCTAGCCATATTCATAACATTTGCAATGTAACGTACACTGCGTCCATCATCGTAAAGGGCTACAGCTCGAGCGACATCTTCAGGTCGCATCTTGTTTTAAGACAAATGTTACAACCCCACTTAAACTCACAAAATGTAAAAATAAAGAAATAACGAATGATAACGATAATGAAGCACAAAATGGTTGAGACAAAATTGTTATAGCTGAGACTCCGAAAGGAAAATTGGAATATTTGGTTGTAATGGCTTGTTTATAAAACAAAAAATAATCAGCAATGTATACACGTCTCCATAACAGATGGCTACCATAATATTGTATGAGAAGATAAAGTTTTGCAAAATATCAGCAAATATTAAAGTGTCCGGTTTTTTTGTCCCTGAGTGTATTATTACAATTTTTTTTATAAAAGAGTGTGGTTTATTCAGATATAGACTTATTTTTTTCAGAATAGGTCACAGTTTCTATAGCTCATCTGCTGTCGCCTAGCAACTTGATTTACACTGCATCTTACATTTTCTGAATTTTTTCTAGTTTCCTGTACTTCTTGTAAAAGTATCGTAGCATTCATATTGCTTCGTGCAAACTTTGGTATACTGCAACATTTGCTCATTTCTCAGAAGATATACATTTTAGAGTCATGTTTGTAGAACTTTTATTTCTAGTTTTGATGCATACTACCTTCTCAGTAAATATTGCAATCTTTTTCCAGAATATTCTGTATATAAATTTTAACGATACATTTTTAATATTAATTTTCATTTTCAGTACCTATTTCGGTTTCTAAAGCTTTTTCTGCCTATTTTCAACATTTAATGTCTGCAAATCATAGCTTTAACTATAAGGTGTAATAGTAATATTAATTTTTAGATTTATGTAGAAATGTTTGATATAATTACTTATATGTCAATATGAGCCACTAAAATATTTTACATTAATTTACAAATCATTTTTATTCAGAGAAATAAATTTATACTTAAGTACCATATTCGAATATTTATTTCGTTTATTTCTGTAAACTTAACTCTTATTAATTTATTTCGGAAAACGTATTGTGTGTCTTATACGTGTTAAATTTTACATTACCTCGTTAACATGTTTCAGCCTGCTATCGGCCATCTTTTCCGAAGTGATATAGTGTTAAAAGTTGTGTAATCAATATGTATTAATTTATTATTATAAAGCTATTATAATAGTAGAAAAAATTTCTTGCTGATTATATTATGATTAAAAGATGGGAGTTTCCATCTTAAGACAATCAACAATGCATAATCTGAAAGGACAAATGAAAATCGTAGATGATTAAAACGGCTACTACAAATCAACAGCGGACACAATGTGTTCCTTGGTATGCTAAATTGGAGTGTTAAAAGAGTTCAAAGGGAATTTCGACGTGAGTATGGTGTGCGTAATGTACCTAAATAAGATTCCATAATGTTGTGGTATCGAACATTTGTAGACACAGGTTCTGTGTTTAAAAAACATGCAGGAGGTCGCAGGCGAAACCCAGTACGAGAAGCAGCTACCTCTTGACTTGGTCCCCAAACTCCCCAGATCTAACCCCTCTTGACTTCTTCGTGTGGGGATTTTGTTAAAGATATTGCCTATTAACTGAAACCCAGGAACATTGATGATTTGAGAGCAAAAATTACTCAAGCTTTTCAACAAAACACCCCTCTTATGTTACAGCGAACATGGGCTGAATTGCATCACCGTTATGAGTTGTGCAGGGTGCGCAATGGGGGTCATGTTGAGCTCTGAGGAATCTCCCATCTTTCAGTGTTGCATGCACAAAGTTTCAACAAATAAAGTTCAGTATAAATGTTTTACCACAGTCTACTATATACAGTCGCGAAGCTCAATATATAGTAAAAATGCAAACATGGGTAGTTGCCCACCACTAGGATCACTACTATCGCCTCATCATCACAGATCTCTCCTAGCAGGCAACAAAATATATTACATTTTCGTTGTCGGGTTCTTTTGGAAAAATTAACACCTTCCTTCCATTATTGAAATATTAAAGGGATAAAGTTCATCATTTATTTTAATGAAGTATATTAAATTCCGCCATAAACTCGAAGATACCTGCAAGAAATAGGTTAATATTATTTTTGTTTGTGCAAAACGAACTGAAATTTACTATAATCCCTTCACTCATTCAAGATTATAGCGATCATGAACTATGAAACCAATAAATATTAATTTGCATTTCCCTTTACAACAATAATATAATAACAATAATAATGGAAATATGAATTAATGGGAGTAACTTACGCGTACCGGTACTTGTAGTGTAGGCTTACGTAGTTAACAAAGTGGGATGAGGTAAGCAATAATAATCACACCAGAATTGGAAATAAAATGTGATCAATAAATTTTATTGTAACAGACTTACTTTTTCTACGTCTCTAGTAAAGTAACAAATAACAAAAACAAAATTAACAGCTATAATTAAAAACATATCCTTTGAAAAAAAAGTAGGCCTAAGTTGTCTGAAAATGTACAATTATTCAAGGAATCAGCTGATACAGACGTAGAATTAGTGCAGAGCTTTTGTTTCTCAGCTGCAGGTAATGACAGAACAGGTTTATTTGAAACATCAAATAAAGTCGGAACTGCATTCCATATTAATTTTTTTTTTTTTTTCGTTCATAAATTGTGTGTTTTCGAAATGAAGAGAGCAAAACTTTATATTATTATAAAGATATGCTTCATTCTTTGTCGTTAGATCTTCCCTCCTGCTGTTTATTAACCACTTTTTGCATCTAGAAGTAAAATAAGAAATAGATGTTAGGATTTTTCTTCACAAGCATCAATGCGAAATACGCAACGACCTAGCACTCGATGGAAATACGATTCAGTCCACTCTAAATCCAAAGTCGACAGTGGACAGTCTATTGTTTCTAGTTGCTAACCGCTTGGAGCGCTTTATCGCGAGATTTGCAAAAAATCACCTCAAGCTTCGCGACTGTATATAGTAGACTGTGGTTTTACGGTGTTTTTATTTTATCCATATCCAAACGGAACACCCTGTAGAACACTACTTTAATCGTAGAGTTATAAATTTAAGGTAATTATCTTACAATATTACAATATATAAAAAGTCTTTTTTTTTTTACAAATAGTCTATTTAAAGAAAATGAAATTAAAGATTATATTCAGATTTAAGGCATAATAAATTACTTTATGTACCGTTATGTGTTCCTTTTTAATAGTTGTCGTAACATGATAAGATATTGAATTGTTGCGAATTTCTTAGATTTAGAGTTATTTAATAATAACATAAAACATAAAAACGTTACATTAAAATACCCTGAAAGAGCAAAGCTCGTGTACGGGGACAATTCCGTTACATAGATATACACACTTTGTAGGCAAAATACTTAAGAAAAAAGGTCACATAAAGATGATAATAAAATTAGTAAATAATAATACTAGGAATAACTGAGTGAAAAAAGAGACGATGTTGAGATTGGTGGATTAATATTAACTTATTATTAGTAGTATAATTAGTACAGGTCAGTCCACACCTGTGGAGTAACGGTCAGCGCGACTGGCTGCGAAACCAGGTGGCCCGGGTTCGAATCCCGGTCGGGGCAAGTTACCTGATTGAGGTTTTTTTCCGAGTTTTCCCTCAATCCAATACGAGCAAATGCTGGGTAACTTTCGGTGCTGGACCCCGGACTCATTTCACCGGCATTATCACCTTCATATCATTCAGACGCTAAATAACCTAGATGTTGATACAGCGTCGTAAAATAACCCAATAAAATAAAAAAAGTACAGGTCATGTTGATATAGTAACCGAGCTAAGATAGAAAAAATATACTTAGGATGGAAATAAACTTGTTTTACAACCCATGGTACATAATATAATACAGGGAAGTCTGGATCTGAAAATTTCATTGCTTAAAGTAGTCAGTTCTGGATGAAATTTTATTATCGAATTATATAGACGTGGACCATAATTTGTACTGTGTAGTGAAGCAGCAGATGTGAAACATTTAGGTTCAACTAATTTAAGAATTTCATTTCGTCTTGTGTTACGATCATATGGCTGAGCTACAAAATTCATTCTATTTTTACGATAGCATTTCATTAAAGAGTATTTATAAATTTGGTCAATTCTAAAAACATTCAATTCGGAATGGATAAAATTTGTTTGATAATCCAGTCGCCTTTTCAAACAAATTTTGATTATACGATTTGCAACATAATTACAGGAAGAAGAGCAGTTTTTGTAATACCTCCCCATCCGGTTATACCACAGTCTACTGTATACAGTCACGAAGCTTGAGTTTTGAGGGTGCTAGAAACAATAGACTGTGACGGTTCTATTTTGCCTTGTCTGTAATGAGGCGATATTAGCGATCCTAGTGGTGAGCAACTATCTAATGTTTGCATATTTACTACGTATTGAACTTCGCGACTGTATATACCGGACTGTGATTATACAGGGACATCATTTTATTTTTACTTCAAATTTTATTGTACCTGAGTTTTTTAATGCACTTCACTCCCACTCCTACTAATGAAGTTCCAACTGTCCTCCACACAGATCCAAGACTGCATATACAGTCATAGTATCCTTACGGTCATAGTGAACAGTACGTTCCAAAAATATGTTTGCGTTTTCCAGTGACGAAAGAGCTTTCAGTACTGAATCATTTTCGCACAGGTACTGTCGTCCATTTGCCCACGTCGTATCCCGGTTTCCCCCACCAGCTTTTAAACGCCAGCTAGTGGCTGGGCTGTCTTAGCTCTTTTCTGAAAACATTAATTTCTGTTAGGAGTTAATTGGACGTCTACGTAATATTATACTAGTATTTAAAATAACTTAAATAAAAGGGCCTCGTTAAGTAATTAACTGTTACATGATTTCCTCCCTTTCTACGACCCTACGACATAACCACTTGGACGGACAATAGATAGAATGTCTGAGTAATTTTATCTTTTCGGATCGGGTAGAGGTGAAGATTGAATTTACTGTACGTAAGGTACTCTTTTATAGAGTAGGTACAGAATTATTTCAACATGAGTTACTAGTACGAAGGACGAACCTGGTAATTGGGATTAGGTACAATAGTCTATAGTGCGATAATATGCACATTAGAACTGAAGCCTGTATGGAAATGAACTGCCATCATTTTCAAAAATGTGTTTAAATATCCATATTATGATTATTTTTCAATTTAACTTCATTCTCTGTATTGTACGCTAATGTGCTGTAGAAAGTATAATATACACTGAATAATTAATACGTCCACATGGATAGCTCAGTTCGTGAGTAAAAACACTCATTGTTAATACAGTACTGTATTTTGATTAAACAAAAACCTAATGAAATTGATGAAACTAAAATCGCGATATTTTCTAGTTTACGTAAATGGATGAACTACTTTTCTTCCCTCCTATACCTAGTAAAGTGATTTGTTTGTACATTACGCCAGTATCATCGAACTCCAGTCGTGGAAGGGGGTAGCAAACGGCGTTGATCCAAAGGTATAGCCAGGTTAATATTAAAAATGTTAGTAAAAATAAAATGATGTCCCTGTACTATATTGGATAACAGATTCAACTATAGCCAAATAAACCAAACGTCCTAAAACATATAATTTTATTTGTCATATATCTTTTCCTTACACGTAGGCACGTACAATCTTAGAAAAATGTTTTGTCGCACAGATAAGGAGACAGTGCTCACGATCACACATACAACAAAACAAAACAAATTTTACGATGAAAGAGTAATGGAACGTAGAAAAATTCTCTCCGGCGCCGGGATTTGAACCCGGGTTTTCAGCTCTACGTGCTGACGCTTTATCCACTAAGCCACACCGGATTCCACCCCGGCGTCGGAAGAATCGTCTCAGTTTTAAGTTCCAACTCTTGGGTTCCAACGCCGGGGTGGAATCCGGTATGGCTTAGTGGATAAAGCGTCAGCACGTAGAGCTGAAAATCTGGGTTCAAATCCCGGCGCCGGAGAGAATTTTTCTCCGTTCCATTACTCTTTTATCGTATGATGACGCAGAATATCTGCATGGAAATATCATATGTACTTCGGTTCATTATCATAATATATAAAACAAATTTTATTACCCCAATTAGTCGTTCTCTTCTGATCCAGGTCGCTCGTCCTTCGATCATGCGCACTGTGTCCTTTCTGGGACAAAACTTTTTTCTCAGACTGTACAAGCAAACTTCACGATTCTTTGTAAAAGCAAAACTGCTGCAGGAAAGTTATCGAACACACAGTCAGCTGTAGACCACCATTTCTCATCTCATGCGTTCCCAGTATTTTCACTTCCATGGCTCATGTCTTCAGAAGTTTTCTAAAAGTTTCCAGTTTTTGTATCATTTTTTACTTTTTTGTCCACCACTTCTCTTAACGTTGCGATCCCATTATGTCTGCGTAATGCGCACCTATCTGTCTATTTTTCGTGAGAACGTCAACTTCAAAAAATTCTTCTCGTGCTCCTTTCCATCTCTGCTCACATCATCCTCTTTCGTTCTTATTTTCTTAATAATGGCGTTATCTGTCGTCACTGTCCTTAATTCTGCTGGCGTTGTTGATTTATAATGTCACTAAACTCAAAACTGGCTGCTCTTCACATCTCTAAGAAGTGTAGTAATACAATGATTGTGAAATAGCTGTTGTGAAGCAAGAAAAAAGTGACAGGAGTTAATCGAACCGCTATAATTGCGTAAAAAGTTAACATTTTCGTGATTGTTAATATAAGCTCGGCAGGGATTGTAAGGATGTTAAGGTTTTAAATAAAACTTCGATATTTTTTTCTTTCTGTCTTTATACTCCTTCAATTTAAATTTAACTAATTCATAATCGCTTTCTTATACCATGAAGCCTTGTCTCGAGACAACAATCAAGTTAATAGTCAAAACGATTCACACATCAATATGACGCCACTGAGTGGTTTAAAATTTTAATGAATTATAGTACTGGGACATCATTTTATTTTTACTAACATTTTTAATATTAACCTGGCTATACCTTTAGAGAACCGGAAACACCGTTCGCTACCCCCTTCCATGGCTGGAGTTCGATGATACTGGCGTAAAACACAAACAAATCACTTTACTAGGTATAGGAGGAAAGAAAAGTACTTAATCCATTCATGTAAACTAGGAAATATCGCGATTTTGAGTTTGATAATTTTCATTACGTTTTGTTTAATCAAAATACAGTACAGTATTAACAATGAATGTTTTTACTCACGAACTGAGTTATCCATGCGAACGTATCCATTATGCAGTGTATATTATACTGTCTACAGCACATTAGCGTACAATATAGAGAATGAAGTTAAATTGAAAAATAATCATAATATGGATATTTAAACACATTTTTGAAAATGATGGCCATTCATTTCGATAAAGGCTTTCTTTCTTTTGTGCATATTATCGCACTATAGACTATTGTACCTAATTCCAATTACCAGTTTCGGCCTTTGTACCAGTAACTCATGTTGAAATAATTCTGTACTTACTCTATAAAAGAGTACCTTACGTACTGTAAATTCAATCTTCACTTCTGCCCGACCCGCACAGATAAAATTACTCATACATGCTATCTACTGTCCGTCCAAGTGGTTATGTCGCAGGATCGTAGAGAGAGGGGATATCACGTGACAGTTAATTACTTAACGAGGCCCTTTTATTTAAGTTAAATTAAACAGCTGTATAATATTACGTAAATGTCCAATTCCTAACAGAAATTAATGTTTTCAGAAAAGAGCTAAGACAGCCCAGCTTTTACAGAGGGACGAGCAGAAGCAGGTGGGGGGAAATCGGGATGCGACGTAGGCAAACGGACAGTACCTGTGCGAAAATATGATTCAATATTGAAAGCTCTTTCATCACTGGAAAACGCGAACATATTTCTGGAACGTACTATACTCACTAACTCAGTACTGCTTGCTATGACTGCATACGCTTGGTTCTGTGTGGAGAACGGTTGGAAGTTTACTAGTAGAGGGGGTGGGAGTGAAGTACATTAAAAAATTCAGGTACAATAAAAATTGAAGTAAAAATAAAATGATGTCCCTGTACTATGTTAGTGCAGAGAATTGGATTCATTTTGTAATTAATACCACAGTTTACTACTTCAGAAGTACACTGTATTAAATTAACTGTTTCTGTCTTCATACTTCCTGCATTTACATGTAACAAGACGGAGCCTTCTTTAAGGGGTTAGGTACAGCTTACAGCAGTAAAAGTTTTGGAAATATTCAACACTTTTTCCCTCCGTTATTGTATCTTGTACAATAATGAAAATTGGTATGTGTAAAACACTGTCCTTCTGCTATATGAAAAGTATATATATATTTTTACGATTAAACAAAATATTTATATATTTTTAAAAAATTCAAAATTCTGGCAGTTCACCGTGCAGTGATGAAGCGTTTCCCTCATAACTCATAAACTTTTTCATCTTTTTTTTAATTTAGTGGGTTGTTTTACGACGCTTTATCAACAGCTGAGGTTATTTAGCGTCTGAATGAGATGAAGATGATAATGCCGGTGAAATGAGTCCGGGGTCCAGCACCGAAAGTTACCCAGCATTTGCTCATATTGGGTTGAGGGAAAACCCCTGGAAAAAATCTCAATCAGGTAATTTGCCCCGATCGGGAATCGAACCCGGGCCACCTGGTTTCGCGGCCAGACGCGCTAACCGTTACTCCACAGGTGTGGACTCTTTTTCATGTTGTCTCTCTTTTATTTTATTGCTGAAACTCATGTTTAAATATTATGCATTACTTAAGAAACAATATATTTTTTTTATTTTGTGTTAGAAGAAAATACTGATATTTGACCATTTTTTAAATTAATTTATTTTTTATCAGACAATCTATCAAAGGTAAAGAAGTTATAGCCACTGCCCTTAAAGATGCCGATTACAACACCTTGGAAGAAGTACATGGTCTCTCCGTCACTGGCAGTACACGGCGCATAGATATAATAGCTTTCAAGGAATCTACAAGATCTGGATTCATAATTGATCCCACTGTGCGTTTCGAAGCGAATGAGGAACAGCCAGCAGAAGTGGATAAGGAAAAAAAGAATATCTACAATCCTACCATTCCATATTACCTCCAAAAGTACCAGCTAGAAGAGCTTGAAGTAATCGGACTTCTGGTTGGAGCAAGAGGTACCGCTACTCTCTTCATGAAAGATGTGTTTAAGAGGCTTGGAATACCTACATCTATTATTCCGATTGTAACTTTAGCTGCATTGAAAGGATCAATTGCTCTCCTGAAGCATCACCTATATTCGAAATGAAACCAAGTTCTTTAGCATTCTTTACTTTTTTGTAACACTTGCCTCTCTAAAACTGGGTATATTTCCACCAATCACAAAATATATTTGCAGCTATGTACTTGTAGGAGTTTCATTGTCAAAACAAAATTAATGGTTCACTGAACTTGTAAACATTTATATGGTTAAGTACTCTTTGTCCCTTGTGGCATCTCACGAATAGTGAGAAGATTTCTAAATTCTGCATCATATTGTAGATATGACATGCATAAATACACACAAAAAATTTCATCTTAGAATGTTGGATAGTTTTTGAGTTATGAGGGAAAAGCTTCATCACTGCACAGTGAACTGCCACCATTTTGAATTTTGAAGAAAAAAAATATAAATAATTTTTTTTAATCGTAAAAATATTTTTTCATATAGCAGAAGGACAGTGTTTTACACATACTAATTTTCGTTATTGTACAAGATACAATAATGGAGGAAAAAAAAAGTTGAATATTTCCAAAATTTTACTGCTGTAAGCTGTACCTAACCTTTTAAGATTACAGTTTTGACATTTACATCAATCTTCAAAAAACTTCTTCCACATCCCTTCTTCCCGGAAGTTATTCAATTTTATGGTTTGAAGTTTCAATATAACAACAAAACGATTCTTAAGTCCCTACAACAAACCAGTCACGATAGATCCTATTGTATGCACTAAGATAGTATTTCTCAACCTCTGAGAGACCACAGCCCTCAAATTCTTTTTTCCAGAAGACAAGGGTCCGGTTCCAATTCGTAAATACGTGTCCATTTCTTTTTTAATTTCATACAGTTAACGAACATAAGAAGTAGGTCGTAATTTTAAGACAAAGTACATTAGTACACTACGAAAACGATTAGGCATGTTGACAAAATAATTTAATTAATTATCAATCACTCGATTAATTAAATTTTGTAGTTCCTCACGCCAATACCATTAATTAACTTACGATAATTTTCATTGACATCCCTTTCTGATCACCAAAAACATAACATTTGTAATATCGATAATTGTATTATTAAATTGATTTTAATAATGTTGGTTTGAAAAATAAAAGGTAATTGGATGAATGATTATGTACTGTAACTCACCTCACAAGCCGGCTAGGCAGGGGAAGCAGCAGAAGTAGGATTGTAAAAAACCCCGTATAATACCAACAAGCATTGTATAATACTGCATTAATCATAATACAGTGTTGCTATAAATCCGATTACAAACTTGAATAACTATCAATAGGAGACACTTAGAAACATGATATTGGTATCAATGGAAGGAGAAACTCAAATATTTTTTGTTATGTTGGTGAACCTATCGCATATTTATTAATTTCGTTGCTAGGAGGCGATTTAACAGAAAAATGGCTGCAAATGAAGACAGGGGAGCATTTTGTGTGCTAGATTTTCACATATCCCAGTCTGTTGTCACTGTACAACGCAATTTTAGAAGAATATGAATGAACAAGTCGACAATCACAGGTAATTCGTACCTACATATGTTACAGTTATGGCTTTTTCCACAACTGGAACAGGACATCGAAGGTCTCATTTTTCAACAGGATGGGATACCACCCCATTACCACTTAGATGTCAGAAACGAACTGAATACACGACTTCCAAGGAGATGGATTGGACGTGCTGGCCGTGAAGATTTAGAATGTTTGCATTGGCCTCCACGTTCCCCCGACCTCACTCCTTGTGATTTTTTTCTGTGGGGTTTTATAAAACAAACAAGTGTATCAGCTACCATTACAACCTACCACTGAGGATCCTCGTGCCCGCATCACAGAGGCCATTGCACTGGCGGATGGTCCAATGCTGCAAAGTTTATGGCAGGAAACTGACTACACACTTGGTGTGTGTCGTGTGACACAAGGAGCTCACATTGAGCACATGTGACTTACTTACGGTTGTAAACCAAATGTTTCTCTTTCTGTTTCATGTTTCATGTTTTCCAGTGAAAAAAAAATATATATAAATTTCTGGAGTTTCTGTTTCTGTTGATACCAATTTCATGTTTTCTAATTTTTGCTGATTTAAGAGTAGCACATGTGATTTAACCGAATGGATAACAAAAAAATATTTGAGTTTCTCTTTCCATTGATACCAACATCATGTTTCTAAGTGTCTCCTAACGATAGTTATTCAAGTTTGTAATGGGAAAGATTATTTATAGTAACACTATATATTAATACGTGTAAAACGACGCAATTTTCATTACTCCGACGTTCTCCATTGTGCATAAACATCAAGCGACTTGTCTCAAATTTAGAAGTACTCATTTGCTTCACGTAGTAAGATGCTTCTAGAACCTTCTCAGAGGACCAATGTTGGCAGCTAAGAACGCTGTTAAGGGTAGGCCTATATTTATGTAAACGACCACAAATATCAGGCTCTAAATTTCGAAAATTTTGTAAGAAAATGAACTCAAAATAGGATAAAAATTACCAGGTACCACAACAAGATTTATTAGAATTTAAATATATGATAAAAGATATAAAAAGGATACTAATACTATTTTTAAGAAATTCACTTTTAACATTAAATTAAATTTTCCAAAAGTTGAAAATTTTCAAATATATTATTTCATAACTCCACAACCATTACAGATAAAATGCTGAAATTTTGCGCACTCATTTCGCAACAATTTATGAAGAAAGGATGGCTAATGCCCATATCTTTGAAAAAGAAAATTATATCGCAAAACATGATGTACCCAAATTTTACTATATTTTATATGGGACACTTAAAGTGAATTGTATTAAAATTAACAACCCTACAAGTCTGACAGTAGTTCACGTTTAACAAGTGATGTTTATTACATGCAGTGAAGAAACTAAGGTGTCAGAAAAAACCCTCACAATATTCTGGTTTCCAAATGTTAGAACTTCATATTTTTATTCGTACTCTGATAAAATTGGCTTTAAATATTATTATTTGTAATACTTTCATACTTTTATCAGCTGTTTAAGTTCCAATAAGTCTTGTTGTGGCACATTGTAATTTTCGTTCGCTTGTGAGTTGATTTTCTTGTAACATTTTCTGCATTTTCTGATATTATTTGTGGTCGTCCACGTACATACTTACTTACTGGCTTTTCAGGAACCCGGAGGTTCATTGCCGCCCTCACATAAGCCCGCCATTGGTCCCTATCCTGAGCAAGATTAATCCATTCTCTATCATCATATCCCACCTCCCTCAAATCCATTTTAATATTATCCTCCCATCTACGTCTCGGCCTCCCCAAAGGTCTTTTTCTCTCCGGCCACCCAACTAACACTCTATATGCATTTCTGGATTCGCCCATACGTGCTACTTGCCCCATCTCAAACGTCTGGATTTAATGTTCTTAATTATGTCAGGTGAAGAATACAATGCATGCAGTTCTGCGTTGTGTAACTTTCTCCATTCTCCTGTAACTTCTTCCCCCTTAGCCCCAAATATTTTCCTAAGAACCTTATTCTCAGACACCCTTAACATATGTTCCTCTCTCAAAGTAAGAGTCCAAGTTTCTCAATCATATAGAACAACCGATAATATAACTGTTTCGTAAAAGCTTCTCAACCGAATAATAACAGGCATTTCCCACATTCATTCTGTGCTTAATTTCCTCCCGAGTGTCATTTATATATGTTACTGTTGCTCTCAGGTATTTGAATTTTTTCACCTCTTCAAAGGATAATTTTGCAATTTTTATATTTCCATTTCGTACAATATTCTCGTGACGAGACGTAATCATATACTTTATGTTTTCGGGATTTACTTCTAAACCTATTTCTTTACTTGCTTCAAGTAAAATTCCCGTGTTTTCCCTAATCGTCTGTGGATTTTCTCCTAACATATTCACGTCATCCGCATACACAAGCAGCTGATGTAACCCGTTCAATTCCAAACCCTCTCTGTTATCCTGGACTTTCCTAATGGCATACTCTAGAGCAAAGTTAAGAAGTAAAGGTGATAGCGCATCTCCTTGCTTTAGCCCGCAGTGAATTGGAAACGCATCTGACAGAAACTGACCTATACGGACTCTGCTGTACGTTTCACTGAGACACATTTTTATTAATCGAACTAGTTTCTTGGGAATACCAAATTTAATAAGAATATCATATAAAACTTCTCTCCTAATAGAGTCATATGCCTTTTTTGAAATATATGAATAGCTGATGCACTGTACCCTTATACTCCCATTTTTTCTCCATTATCTGTGGAATAAAAAATATCTGATCAATAGTCGATCTATTACGCCTAAAACCACACTGATGATTCCCAATAATTTTATCTACATATGTAGTTAATCTTCTCAAAAGAATATTGGACAAAATTTTGTACGACGTCAACAAAAGTGATATTCCTCGAAAGTTACTACAGTTAGTCTTGTCCCCCTTCTTAAAGATAGGTACGATTATGGACTCCTCCACCCTTAAATGTTTAATTACAATACAAAAATGTACAATGTCCATAGCACAGCTCGACCAAATCTAATTCCATTATTTTATACCTTAAAATACGAGAATTATTAATATCTATGTTGTAGCCACAATGTAAGTAAGGATGTTGTATTTTGGCATTCATATAAATGTTAAAATACAGAACGTAATTCTGCACTGAATATTTTTTAACATTTGGTTACAGGCTTTTTAAACGCCATTTAACGGTCGATTAAATTAAACCGAACTCATAGTTTAGCTATCGATATATTATAATGCCTCGGTTAAGTTTAAACCGCATTGCATTACCGTTGGTATTGTGATTAACTGCGAATAGAATAGGTGGATATTGTTTATTCGCGTCATTGTAGTGAAAATGGTTGCAGGGGACGGAAAATAAACAAAACAGAGAGCAAACTTACCGATCAAAGGAGTGAAATTGCTTGTGAATTTAGTTATCAGGCATATTATCAACAGTAATCTCACTAGACGTTTTGATTTATCTAGAGAAAATCAAAACTCGAGTGGGATTTAATTGACTATTACACGATTAGAAGAAAGTATATAAAGATTAGAAGTAACGAAGTATTCCAATACAATAAAATATTAATTGGCTTACGAAAATACAACTGTCTTCAAATGCATTATTGTACTATCTCAACATTACAAATATTACGCTAGATGCATGCTAGATGGCAGTAGTGAGCAATGCCTTCTCGTCGAGAAGTTCTCGATCTATTATACACGATGGCAATGTTACTAGTCAAGAAGGCTTTGTTGATTCGGTTTCATTTTTATTAAAATGCAACATTCCACTTCAATTATCCGAATCCCAGTAATCAACGTCACTTGACAGATGATTTTCAATAAATCTTAATATTATACAATCTCTGATACGTGACTATCTATAATATCATATAGCAGAAGCTATTACATAACCTAACTAATATACTGTACACAACTGTTAGAAAAGTTTTAATTAACGACGATGACATAAAAAATAAACATGAATAATTTTAAAAGGAATAATTATTGAATGTACAATTTTCAAATTTGAATGTGGTTGGTGGTTCAATTGATGTTATATTGGACGTGTGCGTAATAGAAGTGGAACTCGTTGATTTAGGCCTACATGGAGTATTCAACTTATTCAGGATTTCCGAATGAATAATTTTAAAAGGAATAATTATTGAATATACAATTTTCAAGTTTGAATGTGGTTGGTGGTTCAATTGATGTTATATTGGACGTGTGCGTAATAGAAGTGGAACTCGTTGATTTAGGCCTACTTGGTGTATTCAACTTATTCAGGATTTCCGAATGAATAATTTTAAAAGGAATAATTATTGAATATACAATTTTCAAATTTGAATGTGGTTGGTGGTTCAATTGATGTTATATTGGACGTGTGCGTAATAGAAGTGGAACTCGTTGATTTAGGCCTACATGGTGTATTCAACTTATTCAGGATTTCCGAAAAGTGCTCTTCATTTTTTTGTAAATCGGATTTCAGAAGATGCATAGGTATGATCAGTGATTTTTATTAAATCTTGTTCTTGAATGCCAATGCGAGTCATATTTGAAAAAAACTGCTGTGCATCGACTGGACTGGTTTGTAATTTTATATATATTTTTTTGTTCACGTCCAGATCAGCGCAGTTTCAAATGTTGGCAAACAAAAAGAAACAAATGCTAGAGACGCGATAAAATTAAACAAATGCTAGGGACGCGATAAAATTGTGCGATAAGCAGCCATGATTGGTTGAAATACGTCCTTTCGTACCGTTTTATTGGTAAAAAGTAGTATGACGTAGTAAGAGTGTAATAGTCACTACAAAATTTAAACAGATCGATGCTACTACGTCGAAAGAAAAGAAATGAACGTGGGTTAAGCTAGGAATTGAAATTAATTTTGTAAAGACGTTGTGAAGTCTGCAGAAAGCATGTGTATGAAATATGTTGTTGCTTAGTCAATTGTCCGAAGACAGGTTTAAATCTTAAAAGAGATACCAATAAGGCATCACTTGTGAAGCAACAGACAGGAGATATTGGAATAGGGTGGTCATTTCCTTCCCCCCCTCCATTGCATACATCAAAGACTAGCTGCATGTTACACTAGCCAGACTTCAGATGTATACAAACAATTGTTTCGGAATATGTATGGTAAGACTTTCCTGTGTTAAATTTCAACGTACCTCGTTTACATGTTTCGACCTTCTTATGGGTCATCTTCAGAACTGGTCGTTGTTGATCTAGGCGCCACTTGTTCTGTTTCCTGTGAGGGTGTGTTCCTGTGGTATAGTGTACAATCAAAGAGTGTGTGTTTTGAAGTTGAGTTGTGTGTTGAGAATTTCGTTGGGGTGTGTTTTTGTGTGTCTGTATATTTCATATTGTTCCAGTGTGTTGAGTTTCTGGCTTTTTGGTTGAATGTGTAGTATTTCCATGTCTGTGTTGATGTCTCTGTAGGTGTGGTTGGCACTTGTGATGCGTTCTGCATATGTGGAGGTGTTTTGTAATTTTGTTATGGCTGTGATGTGTTCTTTGTAACGTGTTTGAAATGATCTGCCTGTCTGTCCTATGTAGAAGTTGTTGCAGGTGTTACATTTGAGTTTGTATATGCCTGTGTGATTGTATTTGTTTGTTTGTGTTGTTTGTGTGTTGAGATGTTTTTGTAGAGTGTTATTTGTTCTGTATGCGATGTTGTAATTTAATTTCTTGAATGAGGCTTCAATTTTATGTGTGTTTTTGTTTTCGTATGTTAGTGTGATGTATTTTTTGTGTTCTTGTGTTTGTGTTGTATTCTTCTGTTTTTTTTTTGTGATTGTGTTTTGTCTTACGTATTATGTTGTCTATTATGTTAGGGTTGTATCCGTTTTCTTGTGCTATGTATTTGATTGTGTTTAGCTCTTCGTTGTAATCCTGTTGGTTCATTGGTATATTGAGTAGTCTGTGTACCATTGTTCGGAATGCAGCTTGTTTGTGTTGTGTGGGGTGGTTGGATGTGTTGTGTATGTGTGTTGTTGTGGGTTTTCTGTATACTTTGAGTGTGTTTGTTGTCTACTTTTGTTATTGTGATGTCTAGAAAATTTATGGATTTGTTGTTTTCTATTTTTAATGTGTAGTGTAATCAAGGTGTACAAACAATTGTTCTACCTCTGACACATATAATGAAGTGAGATGTACTGCCTGATAATGATTATTGCAAGAGTGAAGGAGGAAAAAACAGATAATTCACTTGCGTTACTAACATGACGTATAAAAATATTGCATTATCAGAACACGCTGTCCAATGAAGTGATTTATGAACAACGACGTAGTTACGTAATTTTCCTCAGTTTCTTTTGATGTCACAATTGAACTTAATTATGTCAGGAGAATAATAATGGCAAAGGAAGCTTTTAATAAAAAAAGAGCATCTTGTGCGGATCTCTGGAGAAAGAACTAAGCAAAAGACTAGTGAAGTGCTTTGTGTGGAGTAGAACTTGTATGGGGCAGAAACATGGACATTACGACGAAGCGAAGAGAAGCGAATAGAAGCATTTGAAATGTGGATATGGAGAAGAATAGAGTGTGAGAAATGGACAGAGTAAGAAACGAAGCTGTGTTGGAAAGAGTGGATGAAGAAAGAATGATGCTGAAACTGATGTATGTATTTATTTATTTACACTGCAAGTGGGCAAGCACCCGGTGGCAGTGGTATACACAATATAAACAATACACAATACAATTATATAATACGCAATACAAATTATACAATACAATAAGAATACACAATACAATTTAACACAATAATTACAATTAATAATAAAACATAAAATAACCTAATTTTACAATACAACCTACATATGTATAGGCCCTACATAAGTTTCTACCTACTCTCATCTCACTCACTATAGTGGCACTATGACGCATTTCACTGACACTTTAGGACACATTTCACTGACACTATAAATTATCACTGATCGGAACTATTCACTGCACTGTGAAACCATAACTTCACTGACTCACCTCGCTTCACTGATACAACAGTTCAAATAAGACAAATAATTACACCCTTATGCATACTTATAAACAGAACTACAATTAAGCTCAACATTTCTAGTCTAAGGCCCTCTTACACGCTATTTTTAAATAATTTACAATTCAAACCAAGGGAGTAACTCGTCAGGCTAAATAAATACATGACACCTTAAAAAATTAAATGTTATATGTCACCTTAATTTTAATTTGTACTTTATACACAACTTTTGAAGTTATTCTTAAATCTCCTTAAGGAAGGACAGCCCTCAAAGACGGTTGCAATCATTTATAGTTCTATTTAAAAAAAATCAGGAAGAGGAAAAGGAATTGGTTGGATCACTGGTTGAGAAGAAACTGCCTACTAAAGGATGCACTGGAAGGAATGGTGAACGGGAGAAGAGTTCGGGGCAGAAGAAGATATCAGATGATAGACGACATTAAGATATATGGATCATATGAAGAGACAAAGAGAAATGCAGAAAATAGGAAAGACTGGAGAATGCTGGGCTTGCAGTGAAAGACCTGCCCTTGGGCAGAACACTGTGAATGAATGCAATGACATCTCTGGCCTAATGCACGCAATTTAATTCCCAACCCTTTTGTCAACAGTAATCTCACTAGACGTTTTGATTTATCTAGAGAAAATCAAAACTCGATTGGGATTTAATTGACTATTACACGATTAGAAGAAAGTATATAAAGATAAGAAGTAACGAAGTACTCCAGTACAATAAAATATTAATTGACTTACGAAAATACAACTGTCTTCAAATGTATTATTGTACCATCTCAACATTACAAATACTACGCTAGATGCATGCTAGATGGCAGTAGTGTCTTTATACAGACACTGTAATGATTACTATTCAATAAATCTTAATATTAAACAATCTCTGATACGTGACTATCCATAATATCATATAGCAGAAGTTCTTTTTATCCTCTCAGAGCAGAAGCTATAACATAACCTAACTAATATACACAAGTGTTAGAAAAGTTTCAATTAACGACGATGACATAAAAAATAAACATGAATAATTTTAAAAGGAATAATTATTGAATGTACAGTTTTCATATATGAATGTGGTTGGTGGTTCAATTGATGTTATATTGGACATGTGCGTAATAGAAGTGGAACTCGTTGATTTAGGCCTACATGGTGTATTCAACTTATTCAGAATTTCCGAATAAATAATTTTAAAAGGAATAATTATTGAATGTACAATTTTCAAATTTGAATGTGGTTGGTGGTTCAATTGATGTTATATTGGACGTGTGTGTAATAGAAGTGGAACTCGTTTATTTAGGCCTACATTGTGTATTCAACTTATTCAGAATTTCCGAATGAATAATTTTAAAAGGAATAATTATTGAATGTACAATTTTCAAATTTGAATGTGGTTGGTGGTTCAATTGATGTTATATTGGACTTGTGCATAATATAAGTGGAACTCGTTGATTTAGGCCTACATGGTGTATTCAACTTATTCAGAATTTCCAAATGAATAATTTTAAAAGGAATAATTATTGAATGTACAATTTTCAAATTTGAATGTGGTTGGTGGTTCAATTGATGTTATATTGGACGTGTGCATAATAGAAGTGGAACTCGTTGATGTAGGCCTACATGGTGTATTCAACTTATTCAGGATTTCCGAATGGTGCTCTTCATTTATTTGTAAATCGGATTTCAGAAGATGCATTGGTATGATCAGTGATTTTTATTAACACTTGTTCTTGAATGCCAATGCGAGTCATATTTGAAACTGCTGTGCATCGACTGGAGTGCTTTGTAATTTATATACATATTTTTTTTTGACGTCCAGACCAGCGCAGTTTCAAATGTTGGCAAACAAGGAAACAAATGCTAGGGACGCGATAAAATTAAACAAATGCCAGGGACGCGATAAAATTGTGCGATAAGCAGCCATGATTGGTTGAAATACGTCCTTTCGTACCGTTTTATTGGTCAAAAGTAGTATGACGTAGTAAGAGTGTAATAGTCTCTATAATCAAAATTGTTCACCTAGCCACCACCTGAAGGTCTGTCACCACTGCAGCTGTGTATAGAAGCGGTAATTTTTAGCTTTACGATAAGATACAAGAAAATTCATCCGATAGTAATGTGCAGTAATAGCTAGAAGAAGCGCATTTTCAATTCACGGTGGGTAGATCTGTTTTGTTGACGTCAGCAGCAAAACTTCTGTGCCGTGCGTATACAGAAAGACTGGAACAGTTGTTTTAAAATACCATTTGCCTCTTGAAAATGATATCCGTTTTGACTGCCTCAGTGCCAACAATTCTTCACCCGCTGAATACTAAAACCCCCGTTTTCACACACAAGTTCGTGTTATTACCGGAACATAAACTGTAATGCTCCTAAGCCCTGCGAGCTTAGTACACAAATTTAGGACGTATTTTACTCTAGTCACACTGAACAATGATCTAATCTATATCGTATCTTCTAAACTGTTTAGTTCTTGCTTTTTTCTAATAAAATGTTAGAACTATCTGCAGATAAACTCATTTATAAGAGAAGCATTTGAAATATGAATGTAGAGGAGAATGGAGGCTACTGAATCTTAAATTTAAACCGCGGTTAAAATATCGGATGTTGGAGTGATTAATGAGATAATTGAATATTCATACTTTCAATTGTTTCCTTAGGTTAAAGCAGGGATGAGACGATATTAGCTCCCAATCATGGTAGAAGAGCTCGACCTTGATCACGAGCGCATAGCACATCCACTACGTAGCGTCGTAACATAGACAACAGGGATGTACATGCACATGCAGCGAATAAAGGCAGCAATTATTGCAATAACTTGCATTACTAAATTTCTGGCTATGTAACAGGGCTAATTACTCAGTTATTTAATACTAGCCGTACCCGTGCGCTCCGCTGTACCCGTTAGAAATAAATATAAAGTAATTACATAATTAAAATAGGACATTTGATCCAGGGAACATTCGTGTTTGATAGAAGGATAAATCGTTTAATATGTTACTTAATTTAAATTGCATCCAAATAATTAAAATGCGATCATTTTGGTCCAGAGGTACTCATTTGGTGCAATGACAATTCCTTTAACATGCTTCTTAATTTTCATTACATGCTACCATAGTTTAATGAAGATTGACATATCATTTAGATTTAATGTGTACCTATATTTTATTTTACTTGTTATAGGTTTCCATTGAATTATGGTAATAACTTAATTTTAACCCTTGTTTTATACGTATTCAGTAAATGGCGCTTGGCCCACTATGGTTCTGAACCCTTCAAATAACTTAAATTATATTATATTACATTATATTATATCAGAAGTTACTGTAATAACAGTATAGCATTAAGGCCACTTTCCAATGATGAAATAATAATTAATTATACAAATCGGTTAATTTAGCTTCCGATATTACTTCATACAAACACAGAAACATTCTCTGTAGGCTATCTTTAATAGTTTTCGATTGTTGCTGTCCAAGGCCCCTTATAGACGAAGTCATTTGTTTTTTAATTCATTACACGGCCTCAGATGGCAGTTATTTTAATTTTAAAACTCATTTATCTCATTAAATATCAGTCCTATCAAAATTTTACAAGGAATAAAACTTATCGCAAAGTATTGTTAAAGAAACGTTTGTTATGTAACATTTTTCACAAAAATCAATAATAAGCGAGATCTTTCGATGTATTTAATTCAGGTCCCCTTATAACCCCCCTTTCAAATAATGCATTTTCTATGCCATATAGCCTAAAATCTAAGTTACAACGAACTTAATTTATATTCCAATTTTCATCGAAATCCGTTCAGCCATTATCGCGTGAAGAGGTAAGAAACATACAGACAGACAGATATACAAACAAAAATTTCAAAAAAGCGATTTTCGGTTTCAGGGTGGTTAATTATATATGTTAGGACCAATTATTTTTGGAAAATCGAAAATTACCAGAAAAATTTCGGCTACAGATTTATTATTAGTATAGATACATGTACAAATATAAACAAATCGCAAAGTGAGGGGTTTTTTTAGGAACAAAAGGAGAAATAGGAAAAGTTAATTATATGTAAACCATTTTATTGTTAAAATCAATTATTTATTATATAAATACTTCACTTCATTGGTTAGAAGAAACTAATTATGGTCTACCTGCTCGACGTGTGTGATCTCTAAGTACTTTTGAGTATTTGTTGAAAAAATAATAATGACAATATTGATTGAAATAGAGTATATTGATTGTGTGATTCTGAAAATGTAGTCCTTACTCTCCAGTCGTGATTATGTAACGAGTTTTCTTGGAGTGATTTGTGAGATGCACGTAACACGAAAAAACAAATTGATTAAATTAAGATACTGAGAGCCATCGTAATTTTTGGGAGTCAATCATTTAAGGGGATATGTATGACTTTTAAAACTTCCACAATTTCGGCCAAAATATGTGAAATTTAAACTATATATACTGATCTATAATAATATCATCTGTACAAAATTCGGTGCAATTAGGTGTAATAGTTTTGAAATTATATTTTTAAGTATAGTTTATATTGCCGTTACTAAAAAAGCTCCTTGCAAAGTTTTCAAAATGTTTAGTTCATATTTGCTCAAAATTCTGAAAATAGTTATTGAAATAAAAGTGAATTAGCATTTTGAGCTTAGTAATAGTATAAGTTAAAGTGCAATCAAAGACAAAATATTATTTCTAAATTAAAGAAACACGTAGTCTAATAGAAGTAAATATCCAGAAACAAGCAACAAATAAAACATCAATAATACATTTAAAATAAAGAAATAAAAGAGAATCTAAATGCAATCTACTGACCCAAATGTAAATTACCCAATTTACCATCGATGTCAATTCCGAAATGAATTTATTTCTCTCTTATCCTGAATAATGCCTACATTTTTTTTTCATGTTGCGGTCTCATAATGTCGTTTTATGTTGCTTTTTTTTTGCAAATGATATTTTTTTTTACACAACAAACGCTGGACTTCATCACCATGTTCGAAGCATAAATATTGTATCTTCCACTCTTCCTTGAAAGCTTTAAGCGCTTCCATTCCGTCATGATTCGCTGCGTTCTAAGATCTGTACATCCTTTAGCCATGTTTACAGGTAAAAGAGCTCCGCGCGCGCGCGCAGCGGGCATAAAAGAGCTCTCGCTCGCAATTATTAGCCACCATCGCAAGACTGGGTTAAAGGCATTTGCTGTAAACGTAGCCTATATATTTATCGTTTCCTTTTCCCTTGAGGACTCGAACCAGTAACGTGGAGTCCTAGACACGATGTCTTACACCACGACGTTACGGCATGGGAGATATTAATTTTTACCTGCGTGAATCTACGCCATAGATTTCTTATTTTATTCTCATTTCATCTTGACAAGGACTTTTTCTCCCCGGACCGAGTATGGCCCTGTTAATTCCAAATTTAAAACATAGTACAGTACCAAGCACGCCAGTAATTTACTGCACGCTACTAACCCTTAACCCGAAAGATAGACTGAAATCATACTTACAGAAAGATCGGTCTAGGAGACCGGGCATATTTCATTATTGTCCCCATAAGTATTTTATACATTTTTAATTCAAGATAATATATTTTTATCAATAAACTCGGGATGGGAGGTTCTTAGAAAATAACCGGTTATCAGTTAACCGGTTATTTTAAAAATAACTTAACCTGAAGGAGGTTAACCGGTTTTTTTAGTTTTGAAGTTCGTCAAATTAGTCAGGAAAACAAAATGAGGAACAACTGGATAATACGCATGGCAGACCAATATCGATAGTCGACTCTACTCGCTGGCCACTAGTCACCGGGCCGTACCGAGCCGTATCAAACAAAATATAATCGAAATGGTGGTAGTCAAATTCGCGACTATATTCTTAAATAATTCACTCCATTAGTCAAGTTCAAGGTTTTATGTAGTACAACGGCGGTTTTTTGAATGCATTAAAAGAAAATGAAGATGTAATAAGATAATAAACTAGGTTATCACAAGGAAATTAACAGGAAAAAAGGTGTGTTTCACGGAATACAATTAAAATGACGGAAAGTAAATTTCCGGTTAATGTTCGCCAAAGCGTAAAGTACGTAATTATGACGGCGTTGCTGTTTTATTTCTGGCCTATAGAAAAATACCTAGCCTTTTACAAAAAAAAAAAATTTAAGGACCATGAAATTATTCACCGCTTTCAATATAGGCCTATTATTTTTTAACAATATTACGAATCAAAAACTGTCATATTATATAATTTTAACTACTACATGGACGAATCAAATCAAGCTAACCTAACAAAAGCTAACCTAACCTAACCAAAGCTAACCTAACCTAACCAAAGCTTAGCTAACCTAACCAAAACTAATCTAACCTAACCAAAGCTAATCTAACCTAATCTAAGCTAACCTAACATAACATAACCTTCGTAAATGCAAGGCCTGTAACCGGAGCAAGAAGGGATCTCAATCATTTAATGTGCAAGTACACGCAAAAATAAATTCAAGTAAGGATCACGCTCCCACTGCATGAGAGGTCCGCGCATGCGCTACAGCAAAACTGTTTCTGTCCCGAGCCTCTCATCTAAGGCACTCGTCATAATTTACTCGCAATATTTACGCAAATACACATTGTCGCTAACAGTGGTGCTATCTGTCAATAATGTTCAGAACGAAGGAGGTAGACAGAGAGAGAAAAAATTTGTCCCGCCAACTACGCCACACACCAACGTCATGTTCTTATGTTGGTGACATTGTGTATTTACTTAAATTTGGTGGTAAACGTAACGGCACGGTTCAAAGTGACCGTGCTAATTCTCCAGTATAGCGCAAAAGGAGAGATTATTGCCAATACACATCAAAGAAAAATGTACACTCAACTGTTAAAAGTTAAGGATTAAGGATAGTTAAAAGGATTTCATTAAATACATTAAATACCTTACTCTATGCCGATGATCAAGTCATAATTTCCAATTCAGAGGATAATTTACAAAGAGGATTGTATACATTAAATGAAATATTAAAAGAATTTGGGATGGAAATTTCAGCACAAAAATCAAAAGTAATGGCATTTTTAGGACAAGACCCAGTGAGAAGTAAGATAATACACAATAACCAATGCCTCGAACAAGTGCAAAATTTCAATTATCTGGGTTGTGAAATATCTTATCAAAATGAAAAAGATGTGAACAAGAAAATTACCAAATTTACACAAATTCTAGGAATAATAAACAATACATTAAAAGCTAAATTAGTACAAAAATCTACAAGATTAAAAATATATAATACACTAGCATTACCCACCCTTCTATACGGAAGCGAGATTTGGACATTAAAGAAATAAGACATGAACAGAATCAAAGCAACGGAAATGAAATTTTTCAGGAGAACAGCAGGATATACTCTTTTAGACCGAAAAAGGAATGAAGAAATTTTGGAACAATTAGAAGTAGAGTCAGTAGAAGAAAAAATCACCAGATACAAATTCAATTGGCTAGATCATGTAAGAAGAATGGAAAATTCAAGAATCCCAAAAATTATGATGCAATATAAACCTAGAGGACATCGTCGACCAGGAAGACCGTTAAGAAGACTGCTAGATGGGGCCGAAACAGGTCTACAGAGGCCTAATTCGTGAAGGATGATGATGATGATGAAAAGGATTTCATTAGATGCTCAAGAACATCAACGACGTATCTGAATAAAATGCAACAAATAATAAGGTTATGACTTTTCAGTTTATATAAGTTGTCTAATTACTTCACTAATACTAGGCTTATACTGATGGGTGGAACTGTACCGTAACATTAAAAATAAATAGCACTACAAATAATTGCACAAAAAATTGCTATATTTCTCTATAATATCAGCAATGAATTATATATAGGCCATGTGCACATTAATAAGTTGAAAATACAAATGCATTGACAATAATCATAATTATTACCTTACCTGAATTTCAAAATAATCAGGTTCATCAGAACTACATGAAGTTCTACGGCAAATACTGAGTTTCTCACACAATTCTAAACAACAGGCACTGAAAACCATACTACAGTCACAGATGGATACTAAATCCATTTTTTGATAGTTGCGTTCAACTAGCTTAAATTAGCTGTGCAAATTCAACCCGCAAATTTCTAGAGCTATAATTAACAACAGATCCCTATTAGAAACAACGACAACCAAATTTCTTGGCTTAAAAATCGATAATGTGTTAAATTGGAAAAATCATATTAAAGAAATTACCCCCAAACTAAATTCAGCATGTTTTGCTATTAGATCTATGCAAAAGATAGTAAATATCAATACCTTAAAAACAATATACTTTGCATACTTCCACTCGGTAATGAGTTTTGGAATAATATTCTGGGGAAATTCCACAGATAGTAACAGTATATTTCTATTACAAAAAACAGTAATTAGAATAATAGTAGGTGCCAAATCTAGGAAATCTTGTAGGACTATTTTAAAAAAACTACAAATAATGCCCATGGCTTGTCAGTATATCTTTTCATTAATAATCTTCCTCGTATGTAATCGTGAAAACTTTGTAACTAATTCAACAGTTCATAGCATAAATACACGTCAAAAAATGACTTTCATACGCCATCAGCGAGTCTATCGTGCTATCAAAAAGGAGTGCGTTATATGGCAGTAAAAATTTTTAATAGCCTCCCTATCGATATAAAAAATGAAACTCAAAACATAAGATTATTTAGGGCCAAATTAAAGAAGTACCTAATTTCTCACGCCTTCTATTCTGTAAGTGAATTCATGACATTCAATAACACTTCATGAAACTGATACTAAAACTATGTGTTGTACTAGTAGACTATATTGTAAATCTCGTCTGTATATATATTTCATCTAGACTGTGACTATAAATTAAGACTTTATAATAGTATTAAGTTTTTTGACTTGTCCCATATTCTAGCCGTAAAGCAATGTATGAATACCATGGAATGTTAATAAATACAATACAATACAATACAATACAATACAAAAAAGAGGCAAAAATTAATTTAAATATGTACTGTACGTACTTAATGATAGAGTGTTGAAACTTAGACCAGTTGTGAAACAAAAGAATGCATGAATACTTGGAGCTTGTAAAAGAAGCTCTTAAATTTTTGATAACATTTGCAACTTCACACTTATGCAAACCAAGCTTCTCGTCTATGATTGTCATGGAAACAAAATGGAGAAATCTTATTGAAGTAAAGTGATATCACTTTGTGTGTACCAAATGCAGAGTCCAGATTTGAGAGCTACTTTCTATTAAATAAAAACAGGCAAGTTTGTCGCATTAATAATATTATTTTTTACTCTAGTGCAGTGATGTCAACTGATGCCCGTAGGAGCAAGCGCGCGCTTTAGAGCCCAGGAGAGTCTGAGCGCTTTAGAGCGGAAAGGAGATAGACAGACGGAAGAGGTAGTATATGCCGCTTGGTCGAGCTATATACAGGGATGGCCAGCACTGATTCAATAGATAAAGGGAAGAGAACTTATTAAAACAGTATGCATGTTAATTTTTAGGTTTCTCTGAGAAGTATAAGTGCATTATAAGAATAATTACTTACTTACTGGCTTTTAAGGAACCCGGAGGTTCATTGCCGCCATCACATAAGCCCGCCATTGGTCCCTATCCTGAGCAAAATCAATCCATTCTCTATCATCATATCCCACCTCCCTCAAAACCATTTTAATATTATCTTCCCATCTACGTCTCGGCCTCCCTAAAGGTCTTTTTCACTCCTGCCTCCCAACGAACACTCTATATGTATTTCTGGATTCGCCCATACGTGCTACATGCCCTGCCCATCTCAAACGTCTGGATTTAATGTTCCTAATTATGTCAGGTGAAGAATATAATGCGTGCAGTTCTGTGTTGTGTAACTTTCTCCGTTCTCCTGTAACTTCATCCCCCTTAGCCCCAAATATTTTCCTAAGCACCTTATTCTCAAACACCCTCAACCTATGTTCCTCTCTCAAAGTGAGAGTCCAAGTTTTACAACCATACAGAACAACCGGTAATATAACTGTTTTATAAATTCTAACTTTCAGATTGTTCGACAGCAGACTGGATGATAAAAGTTTCTCAATCGAATAATAACAAGCATTTCCCATATTTATTCTGGGTTTAATTTCCTCCCGAGTATCATTTATATTTGTTACTGTTGCTCCCAGATATTTGAACTTCTCCACCTCTTCAAAAGATAAATTTCCAATTTTTATATTTCCATTCCGTACAATATTCTCGTCACGAGACATAATCATATACTTTGTGCATTATAAGAATGTAAGTTTTAATTTTAATGTTCATTTTTCACAAGTTTGCTTTTTTATTCAAAAGGAATATTTTGTCAACCTTTTTTTTACAGAAAAGTGAAATTTTCAGATATATTTGTTTAGTAGCCTTACAGGTACTAAAACAATGTTTTCGTAAATCTAATATACCGTAAATACGTATTACTGAAGATAGTGCATTAAAATGTTTGAAAATATTCGCATTGGAAAATGTTTGTAAGGAATTGAATTAACAAAGCAAATACTGTTACATCACAAACAAAAGATATTGCCTATGTGTTGATAAAACGTCAGCTCTATAGCTTCAGCAGATTTCGAGATAATTTAATATTTTGATAACAGAAAGTTGTGCACCGATATCACCTAAAAGCGTAATGCGATAAGAGTTTTATTAAGTAATATTAGTTACAGTTAAAACATATATCTAGACAACTTTGCTTTGTACTATAATATTGTTTGGATTACTTTTATAAGGCTAAAGATACCATCAATATCAATTTCAACTTATCATGTCATATTCAGTGTCTTTCTTTGGGATAACACTTTCTTTATGAATGCTGTGTTTAATTCACTTAGTACAGTATAGTTGTAGTTATTATGGAATTTGTATGAATATTCCTTCTTTACTCTTTATTATGTTATTAACGTTTAAAACACAGCTGCAATATTAGGCTAAGAAATAGGTGTTAGTACTTTTGTTTTACAGACAATACAGGGTGTATCTAAATTGGTGTCAAATATTTCGGTGATGTGTTCGTAACACAAAAACATTACAAAAGGTTCATATGAACATTGGTCTCAAAATAATTTATTTCAGAGTTACAAGACAAAATTTAATGTTACAAAAATTGCTCGGAGTGGCTTCCTCCTGCTTCGATGTGTCCCCTAAACCTGCGTTACATGCTCTGGCGTGCTCTGTTGAAAATTCCTGGAGTCCAGAAGCACACCATCAATTAAATATTGCAAATCATTTCGTTCTGTTCACTCATAGAATACATTTTCTTCTGATTTCTTTGCTCTATAAAATACAAACAAACAAAAAACCATCAAACAATCAGCGGTCAATTAAGGGACAAATCCTTTAATAACTCCCTAAAGAATGGTTTTCAGACACATGTTCTTATTAGCTTTTTTAATTGTTTTGATGTTAGGAACACACGTCCCCGAAATATTTGACACCAATTTAGATACACCCTGTATAGAAAATAACAAACAGAAAGAAGCCATATAAAAATAACGACATAAAATTTCACGTTCCGTTTGAAGTTTGTGCACCAATGTTTTCTTAATCCAACAGGTTGGTTAATCATATACACAACCCTTCCTCTTTCCATACTTAACGCATGCTGCCCGCGCACGACGTCAAGGTCAGAAAAATGCGCTTTATTTGACATCACTGTTCCAGTGTATAATTATTGAAAGTCTTTTCTTATATTGAATGTTGTTTATGTTTCTCAACACAGTGTATGTTAATAAGGCGTTTTTGTTCTATTTTTTTTAATCATCTCGCGATCCCGCCTAAGCTCTTTACACGACCCCCAGTTTGGGAACCACTGATCTGAAGAAATTGTTGATGCAAATACACGGGCATAGATTTTTTTTTCGGCTTTAGAAAAATAAATGTCCCTTCAACTTCAGAACTCCCTGTCGCAGGACATGAATGTGAGCCGGGGGTGATGTATATGCGAGATATTGATTTTGTAACTTCAATTTGGACCGTACGTCATCACTAGACGCGTGACTAAACAGGAAGTTGCTGGTGGTACTCGACGCCCACGCTCAAAATTTCATGTTTGCAAAGAGGCGACTGCTTTTTGGTACAAAAGCTTAACGATCATTAATGATTTTGTGTACAGCACAGACACGAATACGACCTTACAGATATAATAATTACGACTCGCTGCGCTACAGACTCAAGTCTAATATTGGATGCAAGATACGACAGGGTTTGAGTCCCACGCAGCATGTGGATGTTCTCCTTTTGAAGACAGGGTTACCTAAAAGTATTGTAAATTGATATGCAAACGGAAGAATATAAGCCTACTAGGGAAAATTAAAATCTATACTAATAATAAATCTGTAGCCGAAATTTTTCTGGTAATTTTCGATTTTCCAAAGATAATTGGTCCTAACATATAATTAACCACCCTGAAACCGAAAATCGCTTTTTTGAAATTTTTGTTTGTATGTCTGTCTGTCTGTTTGTTACCTTTTCACGCGATAATGGCTGAACGGATTTTGATTAAAATTGGAATATAAATTAAGTTCGTTGTAACTTAGATTTTAGGCTATATGGCATTCAAAATACATTATTTAAAAGGGGGGGGGGTTATAAGGGGGCCTGAATCAAATAAATCGAAATATCTCGCTTATTATTGCTTTTGTGAAAAATATTACATAACAAACGTTTCTTTAAAACTAATTTGCGATAAGTTTTACTCCTTGAAAAATTTGGATAGGACTGATATTTAATGAGATAAATGAGTTTTAAAATTAAAATAACTGCCATCTAAGGCCGTGTAATGAATTAAAAAACAAATGATTTCGTCTATAAGGGGCCTTGGACAGCAACAATCGAAAGCTATGAAAGATAGTCTACGGATAATGTTTCTGTATTTGTATGAAGTAATATCGGAAGCTAAATTAACCGATTTGTATAATTAATTATTATTTCACCATTGGAAAGTGTAGTTTCTCTAGATGGACATAATGCTATAATGTTATTACAGTAAATGTAATATTATATAATATAATTAAAGTTATTTGAAGGGTTCAGAACCATAGTGGGCCAAGCGCCATTTACTGAATACGTAGAAAACAAGGGTTAAAATTCAATGGAAACCTATAACAAGTAAAATAAAATATACACATTAAATCTAAATGATGTCAATCTTCATTAAACTATGGTTGCATGTAATAAAAATTAAGAAACATGTTAAAGGAATTGTCATTGCACCAAATGAGTGTCTCTGGACCAAAATGATCGCATTTTAATTATTTGGATACAATTTAAATTAAGTAACATATTAAACGATTTATCCTTCTATCAAACACGAATGTTCCCTGGATCAAACGTTCTATTTTAATTATGAAATTACTTTATATTTATTTCTAACGGGTGCAGCGGAGCGCACGGGTACGGCTAGTAATAAATAATTGAAAAAAAATGAAATAGTCGTCTTTTGTCTTTCCTACAACGCGTTTTTACAGTTTTATCCTGTGTCCGTATAGAGATAGGCATGTTAGAACAGCAAAACACTGCGATTGCCTCAACTCGCTCAGTCCATTTCGCCATTTCTAACGATTAAATACGTATTTTATTATGTTTGAGACCTCCATCATAATATTTTAAATGTGCTTCATCCAAACCAACACCAATACTTGTCTGAAAGTGTATGTCATTGTGCATGTCAACTGAAAACTCGCTGAGTCCGTAGACCGGTGGAAAAAACTGAAATTCTTTCGATCATATATTATCGTAATACACTGCTCTCTTAAATCGACTGAGCATATTGGGAATTGAACCAATGGCTTTCCCAAAACACGCCATGAAATGTTTCATATAAAACAATAAATTATTATCTCGAAATGAAGCAAAAACGAGCAAAATTGTATTTAACTTTCTTGTTTGAAATATCTCGAAGAATAACTACCTGAAATTAATGATATCATTATTGTTATCCAAATATTGAAAACCTATTTTACCCTTTGGTATATCAGGGTTGTAGTTTGTTACATGTGAAATACATAATGTGGAGATAATATAGCCTACAATTTTAAAGAAGTAGTAGTAGGCATGAGTCGTAGTTACAATATAAATACATTAATTAGTAGACAGTAAATAATACTAAATATATTATGCAATAATTACATTCAGTTAATAGTACATTATGCAACGAGCCTATAATGAAGGTAATTAAGAAGTGAGTATGGATATTTATGAAACGAGCGCAAGCGAGTTTCATAATTTTCATACGAGCTTCTTAATTACCATTATAGGCGAGTTTCATACGACTTTTTATGCTTGACCATATTTCTAAATTGATATTATTAATTTTCTTTGTATCTGACCTTGGCCAATGTCCCGTATGTTGTGAGATGTGCGCAGACGCGAAAGTATTGATTTTTTTCCGAGGAACAGATATCCACATTGACCTTGCTAGGCCATAAGAACCTACAGAGATAACACTGAAATTAAATTATACATTTAAAAACGAGATGACAAATTGAATTTATTTGAATATTATTTACAATTAACGCTAATTATTGTAGTAACAGAACATAACCTTCTGCGACAGTATTGGATTTCCAGCCTCCGTGACTTTTCGCTAATTCTCTTTCGATTGCATATCCGAGAATAATCGATACTTGCGGTTTTATAACGGTAGAAAGCTGACCTGTCATTGGCTGAACAGTTGTAACCTGAGTCGTCATTGGCTGAAAGACCTGACCTTTAATGAGTAGGTGTACTTTAATGACATGCATTAAATGTCTGCTACCAGGTGTATAATTACTACATTTCGGCATGGTGGAGCATAAAAAAATTAAATACATAAATTAGAAATTATAAACGAGGATGTACAGAGATTGCAAGAATATGACATAAATTTGCGAATTTATAGATAATTTTAAATAATAATAAAAAGATAATGCACAAAATTGACTTAGTTACAAATTAGACACCTAATAAATAGGTAGTAACAATAAACAATAGGAGTGAATACGGAAATGATATTCAGTTGCTTTTGATTATAGGCTATATAAATGTTATTGGTTATATACAAATATCTTAATTACAAACATTGAGGCAATGAACAGCGGGCAAAAAATAATAAAACCGAAGAAATAACTTAGTTACAATTTTCGATGTATGGTTTGCGACAGTAAAGTAATTTTGTTTTTATCTCTTATGCTTAGAAACTATATACCTGTCTTTTTTATTTTACTAAGGCCCAATTGTATAAAACTCCCTGACTAAAGATCAACTTTGATCGAAGATCGCAATGTGAACCGAGTTCAGACACTTCTTCTATTGTATAAAACTTTTCTGCGATCAAATTATCTTGGTTCAAATGCAATCTAAGTTCACGTGAAAAGGATTTGGCAACATCGCATAAACAGGTGAAATACGTGATGCGCGGACCATGTTATGCAGGTTTGTTCAGTGTTGCCAATCTAGCGACTTTAACTCTTTTTCAACAACAAATTCTTTTAACTTTTATATTGCTTAAATAGGGATTTAGTGACCTTTTTAGCACCCCATAGTGACAAAATTTAATCTTTCTTTGTTGATAATGAGAAATCTAGCGACTTTACAACTACTTTTTGGCGACTATCCGTATTACACTCTGTTGGAGACGCTGGCTTTTTTGTGCAATGTAAATAATGGCGGACAATAAGAAGAAGGTTGACTGTTCTCCAAGTTGTTATTATGTTATGGTGTTTGATACTGCTAAACATAATAAAGCTTTATAAAACGACAATTTTCCTTTAGTAATACAGTTAATTGAACATTTATGAATGTACTTATCATATCCATTAATAATTAATGGTTGTTATAAACATAATAATTGGTTATGTTATTTGATACTGCTGAACACGATAGAGCCTTATAAAATATAAGATTGTTTGTGTATTGAGGCAAGAAATTGAAGGAAATATATATAAATGTACCTAACATATCTATTAGTATTAATAATAATGGATATTTTATATGCACAATCTGTCACTCGTATATTTCAAACAGAAAAGAAATAACTGAACTTGGATCATCTAACTTAATCGGAGAAATTTCTTCAGTCAAAGTTGACTTTAGTTTGAGACAAATTAATCTCATATTAGACTTTATACAACACAAAATTCCAAGTTCAGCTGAAACAAGGATCAATTTAACCTCTGATCTAAGATTAAATGGTTTATACAATCGGGCCTAAGTTATTTTACGACGCTTTATCAATAGCTGAGGTTATTTAGCGTCTCAATGAGATGAAGGTGATAATGCCGGTGAAAATGAGTCCGGGGTCCAGCACTGAAAGTTACCCAGCATTTGCTCATATTGGGTTGAGGGAAAACCCCGGAAAAAACCTCAACCAGGTAACTTGCTCCGACCAGGAATCGAACCCGGGCCACCTGGTTTCGCGGCCAGACGTGCTGACCGTTACTCCACAGGTGTGGACTATACCTGTCATAAAATACTGAACAATAGTAAAATCCATAATATAAACATAGTTATTATTGTTATTACCAGGGAACGGATTTATATGGACTAAAAATATATGAAATATGTAAATATATATGTAGTTATTTTTACCAAAATATGGAATTAAATATGGATTTTTACCAAAATATGGAATTAAATATGGACTTAAAATTATAAAAAAAATGACTATGTACGTTAAATATTGGTACATTTTAATCAAACTAAACAAAAAATATAATGGACGTACCTTATCTTCCAATGTAGTTTCAACAAAACACAATTTTTATTGTCTGTTACCATAACAATAGGTTACAAACATTTCTTTCAAGTGCTGAAAAGTGAATCTTCTTCTATTGTCTCTGAGGATAGATTTATACTGACTAAAAGAGCGTTCGACGTCACAAGAAGTAACTGGTACATAATTCAATTTCACAATGTCTGCTGGGGATAAGTCCAAGTTAATCTTCACTGTTGATTCACCACTCATCACAGCAACAACCTTTTGTAGTTCTTCATATCCAGGGTTTTTTGAAAGTACAGTGTCCACCTTAGCTCTTACTGCATCTGCAACTTTACCTCTACCACGATTCAGTTGTTCCACAGTACTATTTATAATTTCAAAACTTTCAGATAGTGAAAGGTGCCTATTTTGGAGACTTTTGAGCGTTTTTATGATGCATGAAAATGTATGCTGAATGTGAGCTAAGTCATTCTTCACACTTATGTCACAGGTAACTGTTTTCGCAGTATCAATTGAGACTGCATCTTCAGAGTCCAATGCAAGGAGAACATTGTTAATAGAGTCTATATGTTCGGCATAATATTCAACTGCTTCTAGCCATGTACCCCATCTAGTTAAAATTGGCTTTGGTGGCAATGGAATTTCAGGGTACATTTCTTTCAACACGTTAACTCTACTGGGAGCTTTGAGAAATACTTTTTTCACTGATGAAATCAACAAATCTACTTTAGGGAAATTGTCTCTGACCACTTCTGCCACACGATGAAATGCATGCGCCACACAAGTAAACTGAGTCAATTTAGGATATACAACAGATAATGCTTGTCCAGCTTTGACCATATAAGGGGCAGCATCGCTAATAAAGAATAACACATTATCGTACATAATACCCTTTGGCCACAGGATACCCATAGCTTCGTTGAACAGTTTAACTATAGTTTTGTTATTGCACTTTTCTAGAACATCACAATGTAAAAGAATTCGTTCAGAATATTGTTCACTTAACAAACCGATAACTACATTACCAACAAGTCTACCTTCTTTGTCGGGAGTCTCATCAATGGAAACCCAAATTGAACTATCTTTAATTTCATCTCTTATCTTCTGTATTGTCTCATCGTAGATGGATGGAGCATACGTCTTCCTAAGTGTTGACTCATCCGGGATTGTATGTTGAGTATATTTTTCAAGGAATTCCCTGAAGACCTTATTCTTTAGTTTGTAGAGAGGAATATCAGCAGAGATGAGAGAACGGCACAGGTCGATGTTAAACTCAGATCTTACATTCGATGTTGTTGGTTGTGTTAAAAACAATTGTCTCTGCTTGGAATTTAGTTGTTTGTTGGCCTGATGTTTACTAGTTGTAATGTGTTGTTGCACCAGGAACTTTTGTGTAGATGATACTGCACACTGACACAAATTACAAAATAATATTTTATTGTCAGTTGATAAACCATCTTCTTTAAATTCTGAAATGTAACTTGTTAGTTTTGATTTTAAATTGACTGAATGACGTACTTTTGGCATATTTACCGTCTTTATAGTATGATTTACAAAACTGAACCTATGTGTACTCTGACTGGCATTTAACTGTTGAGCTGCACAACTGAAGTCTGTTAAAAATTTTAAATTAAATTAATACAGTTTTGTAACTTACCTTCCCATTGTTGATAGGACTGCTAATTTTCAAATAACTCTGATGTTAAAGGGATTACTGAACATGTGTTTAAATCTCTATTGTTGAAATGTATTTTAAAAAGTTAATGGAATTTTGTTTTGTTTTATTGTTAAACCTAATATAATATGGACTGTTTTATATGAAATATGGAAAATATATGGAAATTAACGAAAATATGTACTAAACTCTAAAATATGGAAAAATATGGAAAATAAAAGTAGGATTTTTCAACCCTACACATTGTGAAACATAAAGATAATGCAAAATATAAATTATATTAGCTTTATAAGTAAATATGTATTTACATATAAATCCTTTCCCTGGTTATTACTATTATTATGTCCCAAAGAGAGACAACTTGTTTTAGATAGTGTAATAGGATTTTATATTATCAATAATTTACATACACTTAATAGCTACAGTCTTGCGTGGATGTGGTGTATGAACTCTGTGAATTGTTTATAAAAACATTTTCCCTAAGTAAATGGTAAAGGGGTGTGCAGTAATTTAAATGGCAGTCCGACATATGTTTGCTGATGATTTAGCCGTTAATACTATTCATAAAAATAGTGACATATTGTCTATGGAACTTGCTGATGTATCAAGTGGGTTGTTGACTGGTGTAGTGCGAATAAACTTATGATTAATTCTAACAAAACTGTTAAATTAAACTTTGGATTAATCGTCTTACTACTGTTAGTAATACTGCTGTTAGATTTCTGGGCGTCTTTCTTGAGCCTAGAATCGGATGGAAAACTCATGTTAACTATGTTGCTAAGAAATTAAGTAAAGGCCTATATATGTTAAGGTTGTTAAGGAATAATTTACCTAACAAGGTATTGTTTACAATATTTCATTGCCATATACAAAGTCATTTAAATTATGGTATTATTCTTTGGGGTCACCATACTTCTGCTCAAGCTCTTTTCATATTACAAAAGAAAGCTTTAAGATTAATTATTTATGGAGTATCAAATACGACTCATTGTAAACCTCTTTTTATAAGGTCACAAATCTTGACATTGCCGTCTATGTATGTATTGGCCTGTCTTCTTTACATTCGGAATAACATTAATAATTACATAGCATGTATTTCTGTTCATAAATATCCTACAAGAAATAATACAAATTTATATATTGACAAATGTAAATACAGTATTACTCAAAACAGTTTTCTATTCTTTGCTTTTAAATTATTTAATAGTCTACCTGTTGATATAAGGAATCTTCCATTCCGAGTATTTAGGACACGAATTAGGACTATATTATTGGCAAATCCATTGTATGATGTCGATTAGTTTTTTTATATTCATGTATCTCAATTTGTATCCATTGTATGATATCATGTATTTTTAATGTATATGACGATGCCATACATGTTCCACATGTTTTTGCAAAATAAACTATCTATCTATCTATCTTAAAAAGTGTCTTTTTCTTTCGAAAACAGGGCAGTAAAAAATAAAATGTTCAACAGGCTGATTGTCTTTGCATATGCACAGAGATTCTTCTGCACTTTTGATCCTAAATCTTTCAAAGTAGGTACCGAGTTTTCCATGGCACCATAAAATTAATGACATTACTTATGGTCCAACCTGTATAAAATGGAACCTTCTCAGTTACTGTGCCCGCTCTCAATTGTTTTACTTTGCAATTTATTTGTCTACCGACCTCACATATTATGCAGTGTATATATTTACATTAAATCGAGAGAATTTGGTAAAGCAAGAAACAGCTGGTAGATAAAGCTCTCTTCAACACTTCTAAATCACTGATAAGTTTCTTTCAGTTCAGTAAACGTAGGGAAAAAGACTACACTGTTCATTTATGTATTTGTATCAAAGTAATTCTTTCACTCCAGTACAATGACAGATTTTAGAGCAAGAGGTCCACATTAGTAAGCACGCCTTTACACCACCAGCTGTACCTGAGTAGTGTGAAATATTCCGTGGCAGTGTAAGAAACCCGGATGTGGTATCAGTTGACGGTATTGACAGTTCGCTGACTTCAGCCTCGAGGAAGGGTCGAGTTATCCATCACTTTGGACAGATGACACTGACGCCGCATCTTTTCTGCGTTCAACTTTCTCATACGAAATATAAAGAAGAAAATCGATTTCCATGTTTCTATGGAAACACTCGTTTTCTACGTCTCTGGTACCTTAAAATGGTTTCATTCCGCTGTTTTTCTGCCCTTTGTGCTGTTTCTCTGATTGTCCATCTGTGAGTGAAGAGCAAATTATTCTAAATTATTTAGCGGACTATGTTCGTGGCACATTCAATAAATTTACTCGTGAATGAACAAGAAACATTCCTTTTGATTATGTAATGTCTAATCTTATAAATATTATCAAGGATTCTCTTCAAATATTACATCATCATCTCTATTTCAATTAATCAACTTATATTTGCCTTCAACAATTAACTTTCTTTTTTCTTTAATGTATCACATCACATTTTTGTACATGTTTATTGTATTCAGGACCCTTGTGGTCACTCAAAATTCTTTGAGCTGATGTCTATAATTTAGAAATTTATTATTATTAATTTCAATTCAGGAATCCGCCCCTGAGCACGAGTTCTACTCTTTCAGGGGCGAGCTAAAGTTTTTCTGTATATATTATATTTTATGTTACAATTATTAGAAAAATAATAAATAAATCTATACTAATAATAAATCTGTAGCCGAAATTTTTCTGGTAATTTTCGATTTTCCAAAAATGATTCGTCCTAACATATATAATTAACCACCCTGAAACCGAAAATCGCTTTTTTGAAATTTCTGTTTGTATGTCTGTCTGTCTGTCTGTCCTTCTTTATGTTTGTTACCTTTTCACGCGATAATGGCTGAACGGATTTCGACTATAAGGGGCCTTGGACACAACAATCGAAAGCTATTTAAAAACAATAATTAACATTGCAATTTAGGTGAAATTGCAGTGGTAAGTTTCCAATATATAATTATTACTATGTTAAACGTCTCTAAAAATAATATATTAAAAGCCTAAAGCAGTAAAATGAATGTCGCGCTTAAGCGGTAAGAAGAGGGAAATTGTTATGTGTGTTACGTTGGGAATACCGAATGTGGTATTTCACACTTACCGCGTATTGGTTCTGTGCGGAAAACAAGCAAATACGCACGATCTCGCATAAAAACTTTTTTCTATCAAGCATTTCTCCACGATCGTTCAATTTAAATCCAAACGTTTCACCGAATTTACCTCTCAAATTCTCATATGACATAATGGAGTTTACACTTTTCACAGACCACAGAACACTATTCATTTTCTTTATCAAACTAAACACAAAATCTTCATATACAAACTCAGTACAGAAACTGCAAGCAACTGGAAAAGTACAGCGGTCGAAACAGAAGACTGGCCCCTATTGTAATCGAATTACCAGATTTTAGAAAGAGAAGAAAGTACTTACGCTCTCACTTGCACACAGTGTAGACATGGCTATTTTATAAGGGATGAGGGGGACGAATCCCAGAAAAGTATGTATTTCATATGCTAGGAAGATGAGCTGACAACAAGGTAGAAGTTTTCTTGGAAAACCATAAAACTTAATAAGGGTTTCGCATTGTGTTTCAACTTTCAATAGAGGTAGACTAGGTCACTGTCCTCATATTTCCATCTCTTTCTGAAGTGTTTGTGCAAAGATTTTCTCTTGGCTACCCGGTTTACAGTTACAAAATAACAGTAAGGGAGAGTCGGGTAGTATCGGATATCGGGTAGTATCAGACAATGCGTGTTTTTCATCTACCACCATATGGTAGTACCTGAATGACATGGTTACGTTTCTCTATGCGACATCACAGAAACGTAACCATGTCAATCAGGTACTGTCATCGTATGGTAGATGAAAGAAACTCACTGTCCGATATTACCCGATGTCCGATACTACCCGACTCTCCCTTACTATTGTGCTTTTAAGTAAGCAATTTTTAAGAGAGAAATATTGTCGGAATTTTAGTATAATTTTGTATTAAAATAATAATTAATATCAACTACAACCGATTAATTTTAATCGACTCGATTACTCAAATATTTTTGATCGATTAATCTTACAACAGAAATTAGCGAAAAGTAGAATTCTCAAGGACAAACAAACAGACGAATTGAAAAGTCCAACGAAAAAACGGCCGCGCGATTCTTTTAAAAATAAAATAAAAATTTCGACAGCGATGCAATGAGAAAGAATATTTTAATTTTATGTGGAGAAGGTGGCATTATAAGTTTGAATGACATTAAAGAGTACCCTGCGTCTAGATCATCTCTGTTGTGGACAATGAGAAACACTGAAGAATAATATGACGCAAAAGTATTTGATGGAACGTCAGGACATAATTGCGCTGAATAGGTCTAATCAATTTCTTTGTGCAAATAAAGATACAAGATCAACTAAACGTGTTATATTCTTTTTCGGCGACACATCGATAAATATGAATATAACAAAAGATGAATGAATGAATGAATGAACGAATGAAGTGCATTTATTGATACACAATTATACAAACTCATGTACACAAGATCCTTCGCACGAGCCCGAAAGCCATTCATGCTATAACTATGCACAGTTAAACAGGGACATCATTTTATTTTACTAACATTTTTAATATTAACCTGCCTATACCTTTAGAGAACCGGAAACACCGTTTGCATCCCCCTTCCACGACTGGAGTTCATTGATACTGGCGTAAAACACAAACAAATCACTTTACTAGGTATAGGAGGGAAGAAAATTACTTCATCCATATACGTAAACTAGGAAATATCGCGATTTTGAGTTCGATAATTTTCATTAGGTTTTTGTTTAACCAAATACAGTACAGTATTAACAACAAGTGCTTTTACTCACGAAGTGAATTATCTATGCGGACGTATTCATTATGCAGTGTATATTATACTGTCTACAGCACATTAGCGTACAATATAGAGAATGAAGTTAAATTGAAAAATAATCATAATATGATATTTAAACACATTTTTGAAAATGGTGGCCGTTCATTTCGATACAGGTTTCATTTCTTTTGTGCATTTTATCGCACTATAGACTAGTGTACCTAATTCCAATTGCCAGTTTCGTCCTTCGTACTAGTAACTCATGTTGAAATAATTCTGTACCTACTCTATAAAAGAGTACCTTACGTACTGTAAATTCAATCTTCACTTCTGCCCGATCCGCACAGATAAAATTACTCAGACATGCTATCTACTGTCCGTCCAAGTGATTATGCCGCAGGATCGTAGAAAGGAGGGAAATCACGTGACAGTTAATTACTTAACGAGGCCCTTTTATTTAAGTTATTTTAAACAGTTGTATAATATTACGTAAACGTCCAATTCCTAACAGAAATTAATGTTTTCAGAAAAGAGCTAAGACAGCCCAGCTTTTACAGAGGGACGAGCAGAAGCAGGTGGAGGAAATCGGGATGCGACGTAGGCAAACGGACAGTACCTGTGCAAAAATATGATTCAATATTGAAAGCTCTTTCGTCACTGGAAAACGCGAACATATTTCTGGAACGTACTATACTCACTAACTCAGTACTGTTTACTATATGCGGCCTTGGTTCTGTGTGGAGGACAGTTGGAACTTCATTAGTAGAAGGTGTGGGAGTGAAGTACATTAAAAAACTCAGGTACAATAAAAATTGAAGTAAAAATAAAGTGATGTCCCTGTATAACAAAAGATAAACTATGGACGATTAGTGATGACGACCCAGTTCTACGAGTGTCGATTGGTAAATGTTCTAGGATTATAGTACTCCATGCCGGTAGTGAACAGGGGTTTGTAAAAAAAAATGGGTTACTAGGATTATGAAATTTCTTTTGAAACGTTCGGCAGCTTTTCGCCCTCCTACAAAACTGACATGCTAATAGTTTAAAAATCCTCGCGGCAACCCTCTCTATTCTGAAACACCCTGTAACATACTGAATCTGTAAGCAGCCATTTCATGCGCTGGCAAGAACACAACGCACATAATATATAAAGTATCCAATACTCACTACAATGCGAAGAGAAATGATGTTTTATGGTCCTTGTTTCTAAATTAAGTGAAGAGATGGCGAAGACAGAAAACGCTTTGTATACGTCGAGATATTCGCGAAACATTTCCTTCGCTTCAAAAACCAAAAGGAATAACTAGTGTCTTGCTTAAATCCTAAACCATGAAAAATGGATTCTCTTCTCTTGTACGAGGGCAGGTCATCATAAAAAGAAACGTTTTACTCGTGGCATCCAGCCAAGATGGCTGCTGAGCCTTGTTCTGGAGTTTAGACGAGAACAAAATAATGGTGGACGATTCGAAATGCTTCCAAGGCTGTGCAAATGGCCTGTTGAGTCAACATAAGCAGTGCCAGACACCAACAAGTAACTCTGTCTTCGCAGGAGCGATGAATTCTTACGCTTCCTGCTGATGTGAAACGATACTGAATGGGTGCATACAGACTTGCTATTTTCTTTCACTTCTTAAGTGCCTGGGTAGTAATTACTAGGGACCGGATTTTTATGTAATATCAAGATGTGAAATATGTAAAGGGTGCGTCAGAAAGAACGGATGGATTTCAAACTATCGATACGCAACGAGGAGAGAGATATAGTGAGGGGGACCACGACTGTTGGGTCAGCCATAGAATGCAGTTTCAGTTAAAAATATGGTGTTGGTCTGGTGTACAACGTGCTTTCATCGTAGAGACATTTTTGAAAAATGGAGAGTCTGTGATCGCCACTCAGGACTCATTTCTACATCGGATGTCACGTTAGGATTCCAACTCGGAATACAATTTTGCGCTGGGTGGCTTCATTTCGTATCACAGGTTCAACATTAAAGAAGAAATCACCTGGACGAAATTCTATTGCACTGAGATTGTCCGAGGCTACGGTAAGATCTCGCGCCCTGCGACTTCTTTCTTTGGGACCATTTGAAGGCGTAAGTTTGTAAACACCGATCACATACACTGGACGAACTGAAGACAGCGATTCGTGAAGAAATCGTGGCAATTGCACCAGCTATGACTGTGAAAGTGATGGCGAACATCAGAAAACGCATCGATGCCTGTATTGAAAGCCAAGGACATCATATGGATAATGTTGTTTTACATAAATAAACTACATGTAGGCCTATTGGTGAATATGTTGATAACAATAAATTTTTGATTTGATGAATCTTTACAATTTTCTTGCCATGTGAAATCCATCCGTTCTTTCTGACGCACCCTGTACATAGCTAAGAAAAATAAGCTGAATATGTACCAAAGTATGTAAAATCACGAAAATATTTAATATCAATATCTGGCAGATATACGGTAGGTAAGACTCTCCAGTTGTGATTTCATAGAGCACCCGACTTTTTTACCGCACACTTGACACATTTCTATTTTTTCATCTGTAGTGAAAGCTTCGTCCATCGCAATCCATGATTTTATTTTTGTCATTATAGTTAAGATACAGGGGTCATTTTAGTTAGTTAAAAGCAGTAGATAAACTCACTTGCACTTTATATTGTAAGTACTAAAACTAGAGAACTGAGTGAAATGAATGACACAACAGAACTGCAAGCACTGTTTCGCTTTACTGGATTAGGAGAAAATAGGAGAAGATGTGTGACACATGCATTTTAGCTGTTCTCTGTAAGAAACAAAGTACCTACTAATACCTCGAACTATAGGCATTTACAAACTGTTGTTTGAAAAGTGATATTCCTGTCTCATTCAGAAGGGTAGGATTATTCCAGCCGATAACCATATTTTCTAATTGCTCGGAAAATCACATTTTCGTATAGGTCTACTAAATTTAAAGTAAAGAGGTCAAGCAATAATATGAAAAGCTATTTATTTTAATCTTTCAACATATTTCCAGTTTGTACCTTTACTTCAGCTTCTTTTCAAAAGTCTGCTACTTTATTGCGGCTCATGCCAGACTTGACACGGGTTTTCCCTGGAAGGATTAGGAAGAGGGTGGGTAAGGTTGCAAATTGCATGGGAACGGCTTGTTAAGACGTATACAAAACAATTATGGTTCAAGACAAATCATGTCGTCCTTGTCCCACTCCACCGCATGAAGGCAACGCTACTTTCTGTGTGATATTTACAATAGAAGGTAGTTTTATTTGTTCACTCATATTTACAGTGGGTGGTATGGGGTGAGTGCCTTTATTACTTCCTGGAACTAAGAATGTTATGTTTCGTCCCGAAATATATCCTTTCTTGGGTAGGCAAAAAGGCTTCTTAAATCTATGTATTTCAAATTGTATACTTCTCCAGCAGAAGTTTATTTTTTTCCTTTTAGAGAAGTAAAAATGAATAAAACCACTAAATATGTAGATTTATGTAATACCAAGCCGTAATATGTAATGTGGGGTAAATATGTAAAAATATGTAGTATCAAATTTTAATATGTTAATGGCAATTACAAGATTCGCAAAGATTTGTTATTTATATACGGTTAGGTTGAAATGAATATAATATGTAATTACATAAAAATCCGGCCCCTAATAATTACGGGTCAAAAATCAGATTTTCTTTTTGTGTTTAAGTCCACACCTGTGGAGTAACGGTCAGCGCGTCTGGCTGCGAAACCAGGTGGCCCGGGTTCGATTCCCGGTCGGGGCAAGTTACTTGGTTGAGGTTTTTTCCGGGGTTTTCCCTCAACCCAATATGAGCAAATGCTGGGTAACTTTCGGTGCCGGACCCCGGACTCATTTCACCGGCATTATCACCTTCATCTCATTCAGACGCTAAATAACCTAAGCTGTTGATAAAGTGTCGTAAAATAACCTACTAAAATAAAAAAATACAAAAATTTTGTGTTTAAAAAGTACAAAACTTGCTCTTTAAAACAATATATCGTCGGTTTACAAGCAAAATACATTATGTCCTCATATCACGCAATAGATACTCGCTCACAACACCATATCACATTCTACATTCCTAAACACAGAACATACGCCTACTCTTCATCTTTCACCGTCTCTGCAGCTTATCTCTGGAATTCTCTACCACAGCATGTCAGAGACTGTCGGACATTATCTAGTTTAAAAAATGAACTAAAATTGCATGTTTTCAATTCATATTCTCGGTTGAATGCTATATCTTGTTGTACTGAGTAGTACATGTAACTTCAGAATAATACGGGTTAAAATGTAAGTATGAATGTTAAATTTGTTACTAATGTTTGTATATATAAATTGTATTGTATTAATTGTATTAAAAATGGTATATCTATGTGTAAAATCATAAGTGTGTAATGTAAGGTTTTAAATGATTATACGTATGTATGTATGTATGTATGTATGTATGTATGTATGTATGTACTTTTTGTCTGTGATACAATAAATATCAAATAAAATACTTATTTGTGTTACGTGTAATATTTAAGTAATGCATTAATTTCTTATTGAATGAAATTTTACACTGATTATTACATTTTCTTTGGCAGTGCGTACAATGATTACGCACTTTTTTACGCACTAGTGTTTCAAAGGTTCACTTAACGCACTGATAACAATGAGTAAAATGCAACTTCACGCACTACCGTAGGAAAAAAACTGATTATTATTCTAACAGGACTTGGACATATTTTGCACTTATCATGATTGAGAAAATCTACCACCGGTGGTGGTGGTGGTGATGGTATTGGTAGTGGAGGTTGTGGTAGAGATGGTGGTGGAAGTGGTGATGTTGGTGGTGGAGATGATGATGGTAGTGGTGATGGTGGTGATAGTGTTGGTAGTAAAGGTTGTGGTAGAAATGATGGTGGAGGTGGAGTGGTGATGGTAGTGGTGGTTTTGATGGTGGTCGAGGTGGTGGTAGTAGTAGTAGTAGTAGTAGTAGTAGTAGTAGTAGTAGCAGCAGTACTAATTATAATAAAACGCCATGAAGACACATGGGAGTGTACACCTAGAGCAACATGCTTTCTTAACCACGGCACTAGAATGAGGTCAACACCTTGCTCCAACCATCTTTTACGCCTTGAGAAGTCCCGATACTCAATTCCATAGGAGAGGGAGGAAACCTCGGGAACGTTCTATGAATTTTTACGTGTACCGAGAATTGAACCCAGCATTTTCCAATCCGTAGCCAGTAGCTCCATAAACTGAGATACCAGACAGACTAGTAATTGCAGTAGTATTCTTTTATTTAAAAAGGCTTCAGGTACGAAGATTATTCGGCTTCGAAATTGAATATGCACGAAAAATGGTCCACAATTTTGGCCGGAGCCCTCTATCGGGGGCATAATAAGTTTACATCGTCCGCAGCCAGGTATGAACCAATTAACTTCTGATTCAACAACCAGCCAGACTACCAAGGACCACGTTTTCATATGCGGTAACTTACTCGGAACTCTTGATCGTCTGTAAATATTCAACTAGCCTTATTTTGCAAGTGCTTCCCGTGTAACACATATTGACTTTTCGAGCAACAAAAATTGGATAAAACAGAGTCTTTATATTCGAATATATACGATATTAGATATACTTATATATTTCACGATGCTTTTAAAGTAGTGAGAAATGATGAATGAGTGAACGTCGAAAACGAAGTAGGTTCCATTTCCTCTGATGGACTTCAGCTTACGTCATTGCTTTTCAATGAACTGCCTAACATCTAAATTAAGTTGTGAATCCAAACAGAATATTTTAGCAAGCTTTCAAAGCTAATGTCGTTATTTCTCCATTTAAAACACTGTCCTCTTACTTCAGTATTCATTTTTTATCTCATGTTCAATGGCTTTCATCACATTTGCTTTGCGATCTTTTAATCAATCTCCTTCTTTTTATTCAGAACATTTCATTTCTTGAATAATTTGAATAATTTCGAGGGAAAAATTGTTCCGGAGCCGGGTATCGAACCCGGGACCTTTGGTTTAACGTACCAACGCTCTACCATTTTCTTTACACCCCATTTGCGGCTATTTGATCTATTCCATTCTTAGTTACATGTAAGTAATAATATTTATCTTACCTTAATAATTCTGTAATTAGGCCTACTCAATGCATCTTAATATTCTTTTGTCCGAGATCGTGCGTATTTACTTGCTTTCCGCACAAAACCAATACGCGGTAAGTGTGAAATATCACATTCAGTATTCCCAACGTAACACATATAACAATTTCCCTCTTCTTACCGCTTAAGCGTCATATTCATTTTACTGCTTTAGGCTTTTAACATATTATTTTTAAAGACGTTCAATTTAGTAATAATTATAAATTGGAAACTTACCACTGCAATTTCACCTAAATTGCACTGTTAATTATTGTTTTTAAATATTTGCAAAAATTAAGTAAACTCTACAACACCACAAAAGTTACTGCATTTGTAATGCAAGTAACATTAAGGAAGCCGTGAAAAAATCAACAAGATTCCAGACTCATCATAGACTGGGGGAAAAAAAAGACAGACGTATATCATGGCGTGCTGCAGTATAGTAAACACAGAAAACATTTTATAGGAACAATGTTGAAGATAGATATATTTGTTTTCCAAAGTTGCCGTCATTGAACAGAAACCAAGATGGAGATTTCATTGCAACTAATTAGAAATTTCTCTTTCAGGTATGTAATAAACGATCTTCGCACAAAATAATGTACGATACACGAGCGGTATGTTTTCTTTCAATTCTCGGAAATTAAAAAAGCTCAACTACGTTTCGCTTTTTCAAACTTTTCCTCGAACATGAAAACTTCAACATGCCGCTCTTGTAACGCATATTACTATTTTGCACGATCGTGTTTTTGTTGTATTTACAGCTATTGTTGTTAGGAATTGAAAGTTGCAATTCCCACACAGAGTCTTATTGCTAGGGAAACCATCCTTCATAACATAAAACTGTACTGAAATAGAGCCATTACAGTGCACTTATTGTTACTTAGTTACCATTACAGTGTAGTTTTGCGAAGGCTTTGGAATAATATCGCTCTCCTCGTTTTTCAAACTTATTCTCAATTGTGTAAAAAGCAATTCCCAACTTTGTACCGTAATATAGATACTATTTACTGAGACACGTTAGAAATTGCTTACACCCTCCAACTCACGAGAGATGAAGTAAAGGGGATGAAAGTTTAGTAGAGGATATTGTTGTTGTTATTGTTATTATTATTATTATTATTATTACAAACATATTTCACATCACAAACTCTTCTATGTTTCAGTCGATAATTAGGTATGCCTTAATTTTTTGGGGAAATGGTAGCAAAATTGACAGTGTCTTGATTTTGCAAAAGAAAGCTATTAGAACTCTATGTCAATCAAACTATCTTGAACATTGTCGACCTCTTTTCGAACAATGACAGATATTAACTGTCATAAATTTATATATATATATATATACGATCTAGTCCTTTACACTCGACAAAATATAGACAATTACTCATTAATAGCCAATATACATGATCATGAAATTAGAAATAGTGAACAAATTAATATTCCATACTGTATATTACATAAAACTAGTACCTATTTTTGCCATGGGGATGAAATTATTATATAATCAGCTTCCCAGTCAATATTATAAGTTACCAACGAATAGTTTCAAAGCTAGATTTTATAATTGGCTTTTAATTAATCCTTTCTACTCTGTAGATGAGTTCTTAACATAAATTCATACGAAATTGTTTTTTAATAAATAAAGTTATTTACATTTAGTTACAATTATTACATTAAGAGTGAAGTGTTTTCATTAATTTTTGAGTTTCAAAATGTTTTGTGTTTTCATTCTAATTAAACATTACTGTTTTCAATTATATGTGTATTTTCAAATGTATGTTTTTTTCCCTCCCTTCTGTATTGTGACGAAGTCTATGACTGTATGTTTAATGGCTTAATAAATTGAATTGAATTTATCCACTCAATGTATTAGACCATGGAAATGTCTTTGCTTAATTTATTTGCTTATTCCTTATACACAAATTGGTAATACTTTTTGTAAGAATCAACTCCTTTCCATAAAAATAATAGTATTAATTCTTGTAAATTAATCATTGTAATCTTTGTTCATTTTGCTGTTATTATCTCAATTATTTAATTTGTACTGTAGTTGTTCATTTTATTGTATTACTTGTATCACTGTACTGGACTTTTACTGGCCAATGACTGTTGTCCATTAAATTAATGAATGAATGAATAAATGAATGAATAAAATATAAATAAAAAATAAATTAAAAAATAAATCAAATATAAAAAATATATACAATAAATAGATAAATAAATACCGGTATATAAAGACATAAATGAATAAAAATAAATAAATGAATAAAATAAATAAAAAGATAAATGAAAAGAAATAAATAAAAAATAAAAAGATAAAAAATAAAAATAAATAAAAAATAAATAAACAAATAAATAAAAATATAAACAAACAAATAAATAAATAACTAACTAAGTTACTAAATAAATAACTAAATAAATAGATTACTAAATAAATAACTAAAATAAATAAACAAATAATCAAACAAACAAAAAAGCAAACAAATAAATAAACAATCTCCATAATAATTTCATAGTATATGTATGTAGGGCATCTAATATTAAAATACTAAAATTCCAGCCACTTTCGTCCACACCTGTGGCGTAACGGTCAGCGTGTCTGGCCGCAAAACCAGGTGGCCCGGGTTCGAATCCCGGTCGGGGAAAGTTACCTGGTTGAGGTTTTTTCCAGGGTTTTCCCTCAACCCGGTACGAGCAAATGCTGGGTAACTTTCGGTACTGGACCCCGGACTCATTTCACCGGCATTATCACCTTCATTTCATTCAGACGCTAAATAACCTAGATGTTGGTACAGCGTCGTAAAATAACCCAATAAATAATCCAGTCACTGTCTACTGATTAAAACACGTTTGGACAAGTTAAACATACCCTAGAATCAAACCCTATTTGTACGTTGTTTCCGAGAAATGCGTAATTTAAGTACAAATCAAGTTTTACTGTAGTATCTTGTGTGGTTTTTTGTAGTGTGGACAGCAGTTATGATGACGTAGGAAGATATCTTCAGAAGATGATCTTATAATCGTAGTTAAATCATTGGATAACACCCTATATTCACCACAGACTCTCTCTTCCATTCTTCCTCGAGTTTTCTTGCCGTTTCACTTGGTATCACTTGCAGTTAACTGCATAGTCACGCGTGGATTTTACACATCGGAAGAAAAGATAGATCTGCATTCACGCATCTATCAAGATTCCCCCCCCCCCTCTGTTGCTGTCAACTCCTGCAACAACTCCTACGCTCCAACCCCTTCTGGCTGAGATATGACTCTGCATCCCCCGCGACGACTTCTTTCTCTCGACACCCTCAAGCCCACGTATAATTCCACATCCCTGCGAGATTGGTTTTGTAAATACCTTCTCCTTAATATAAACCGTATTAACTACACTTTTCAGCCTGCAGTCTGATAAAGAGAGCGTTTTATACTCTTACAACGCAATCTGGTGGAAGTCGGCAAGAAAGAGGGTGGCAGGGATTGTGTTTCAAGTTCGAGCGAAAAGCGTTTTTCTGCTTGCCACTCGAGAAAAAGTGTAAGAAACATGTTTATGCTCGACCATGCCGAAATGTAGTAATTATACACCTGGTAGCAGTCCTTTAATACATGTCATTAAAGTACACCTATTCATTAAAGTTCAGGTTTTCGATTATTCTCGGATATGCAATCGAAAGACAACGAGGGAAACGTCACGGAGGCTGGAAATCCAATACTGTCGCAGAAGGTTATGTTCTGTTACTTTAATAATTAGCGTTAATTGTAAACAATATTCAAATAAATTCAATTTGTCATCTCGTTTTCCAATTCTAAATCAATTTCCAGGTTATACATTCTCTGCATTACATCAAGGTCAATGGCATTATTGTTCCTTGGAAAAAATCAATACTTTCGCGTCTGCGCACATCTCACAATTTCGAGCTATGAACAAAGTCACTTCCGACCTTCTGTCAGATACAAATAAAATGAATATTTCTGAATAATTTCAAGTTAGAAAAATGGTCGAGCATAAAAAGTCGTACGAAACTTGGTAATTAATGGTAATTAAAACGCTCGTATGAAAATTATGAAACGAGCGCTCGCGCTCGTTTCATAAACAAACATACTTGCGTCTTAATTACTATCATTATAGGCTCGTTGCATAATGTACTATTATGCCATCTATGATGCATTCGTTAGTTAAGGAAATTCATTTGATCATTCATGGCCCAGGTTGTGTTTCTAACTAGAACAATGATCAAATGCATAGTGAGGATCATATACATGCAGTTCTCAACCTCTTCAGTCCTCTTGTAGATTATACAATACACAATTTTCTTTTAATCTTTTTGCAGTGTCCTGGATACTTTTAAAAATTTTCAAAAATTGATTTGAAGAGTATCATTTTTGCAACATTTCTATACTAGAATTCTAAATTCGAATTTAAAACCACATTACCCCATTCCTGGAAGCAATAGGTTGGCTTAAACTAGATAAGAAAAGAAATTTACATTCACTTCTCCTTCTCTTCGAAATCTTGAACTCTTCTATTCCTTCGTACCTGTCGTCTCGCTTCACTTGCCTTTCTTCCCACCACAATCTGAACACACGCTCTCGCCATGAAACAATACTAACAATACCATCCCATCGAACCTCCTCATACTCATCCTCTTTCACAATAGCCCTGCCAAGACTCTGGAATTCGTTACCTGCTGGCATCAGGGACTGTCAAAATAAAATTGAATTCAAATGCAAACTTACTAGGCACTTGGTCAGTAATTGAGACTCGTTCAGACATGGTTTCTTGTAAATAGTTCTCTTAATCTATCACAAAATATTTCAATATCCGGTAATTTCATCACTATAGAATTTTGTTATTGTAGGTTTAATTTGTAATTTAGTAAATTCAAAAATATTCTTTGTTCTTAATTTCTATGATAAAATGTCTAGCTTTCATTAATCAGGTATTCTTGTCGTACTTTAATTTTTATTGTAAATTTAATATTAATTGTAATCTTATTGTTCATGTTATAGTTGTAATCCCCTGGTAGAGGGGCAGAGAAGGCCTGACGGCCTTATCTCTACCAGGTTAAATAAATAAATACTAATACTAATACTAAAATTTGGGGGCACTAAGGGTCAAAATTGCACCAAAATTTAATTTTCTGTGAAGACTTGATTTGGGATTTTTGGAACTCCACAATGATTATGTGACCGATTTTTTTTTAATTAAAAAAATATATAAATTCGGGACTGAAGAGGTTAAAAGTCTAATTTAGCCGCCTCTTCAGTGTTACCAACTGATATCAAATCGAATAATTTCAAGGCAAAAATTGTTCCGGGGCCGGGTATCGATCCCGGGACCTTTGGTAGTGATGATAGTGATGGAGGTGGTGCTGGTAGTGATGGAGGTGGTGGTGGTAGTGGTGATGATGGTCGTGGTGGTGGTAAAGGTGGTGGTGGTGATGGTATTGGTAGTGGAGGTTGTGGTAGAGATGGTGGCGGAGTTGGTGATGGAGGTAGTGGATCGATACCCGGCCCCGGAACAATTTTTCCCTTGAAATTATTCAAATCTGCTTTACAGGAAGCTTTACCTGAAAGACTAGATTTGTATAATACCAAATCGTTTCCGGACAATTTTCCCAAACGGGTTACATCAGCTTCTTGTCTATGCGGATGACGTGAATATGTTAGGAGAAAATCCACAAACGATTACGGGAAACACGGGAATTTTACTTGAAGCAAGTAAAGCTACAGATTTGGAAGTAAATCCCGAAAAGACAAAGTATATGATGAGTGGCTTTTTATTGGGTTATTTTACGACGCTAAATCAACATCTAGGTTATTTAGCGTCTGAATGAAATGAAGGTGATAATGCCGGTGAAATGAGTCCGGGGTCCAGCACCGAAAGTTACCCAGCATTTGTTCGTATTAGGTTGAGGGAAAACTCCGGAAAAAACCTCAACCAGGTAACTTTCCCTGACCGGGATTCGAACCCGGGCCACCTGGTTGCGCGGCCAGACGCGCTGACCGTTACTCCACAGGTGTGGACAAGTATATGATTATGTCTCGTGACCAGAAGATAGTACGAAAGAGAAATATAAAAATTGAAAATTTATCCTTTGCAACAGCAGGAAAAAATTCAGATATCTTGGAACAACAGTAACAAATATGAATGGCAATCGGAAGGAAATTGAACATAGGAAAAATATTGGAAATGCCTGTTATTATTCGGTTGAGAAGCTCTTATCATCCAGTCTGCTCTCAAAAATACTGAAAGTTAGAATTTATAAAACAGTTATATTACCGGTTGTTCTGTATGGTTGTGAAACTTGGACTATCACTCTGACAAAGAAACAGAGGTTAAGGATGTTCGAGAATAAGGTTAGAAAAATATTTGGGATTAAGAGGGATGAAGTTACAGGAGAATGGAGGAAGTTACACAACACAGAACTGCACGCATTGTATTCTTCACCTGACATAATTAGGAACATTAAATCCAGACGTTTGAGATGGGCAGGGCATGTAGCACGTATGGGCGAATTAAGAAATGCATATAGAGTGTTAGCTGGGAGACCTGAGGGAAAAAGACCTTTGGGGAGGCCGAGACGTAGATGGGAGGATGATATTAAAATGTATTTGAGGGAGGTGGGATATGATGCTAGGGACTGGATTAATCTTGCTCAGGATAGAGACCGATGGCGGGGATTATGTGAGGGCGGCAATGAACCTCCGGGTTCCGTTAAAGCCATTTTGTAAAGGAGTAGGAATACAGCAATGCTATATTACACTATCTAGAGTAAATCGTCCTTGACATGGGCAGATGCAAATTCTTCAAGAGATTCAAGCCAAATGGCTTAATTTCCACTCCAATCTGACCGGTACGAACACTTAGGGTCGATTTCTAAAACGAGGTCTAGACCCCGGCCATAGCTTTAAACTCCGTTTGGATTATAAAACGACATCTTTTTCATTTTTCTGAGCCATGGCTCGAAACCATGGTCTGAAGCAGAGACTACGGCTGGGGTACGTTTAAACCATGGTTTCATGTATACAAGATGGAGGCAGTAGATCAGCTGGATAATTATCAAAGGAAAATTTGTGTCTACGAGTATTAAATCCCCTGATTAGAGTGATGAGTGACAGAGATAATGCTTTGTAACCATATAAGAATGATAATTTCAGATGAATATTTCGATTTTCGAAGGAATCAACACAAAATTGAGCAAGAACGCTAAATAACAATCCGCAACGAAGTGCAAGAGGAGGCGGGTTGACAATTTTTTTTACACCTTCTTGTTGATTTCAGGGAAGTAAGATATAATATTTTATATTAATTATAAATTTATGCCCATAAGACTATATAACTCAAGTCTTAGTTTTTACAGTAATTTTGGACATTTATTTAATACTCGAAATTGATGTGGGCGTTTAAACATATAAAGCAAACTTGATTTTGTCTTGTTATTTTTAAGTTTTATGCTACTGGGGCTTTCCACGTAGTACTAGCCTAGTATATATGAAAATAGAACCATACTACATTTTAGTTTCAATTGGAATTTTTTTAATCCAGTTAATATTTAGGTTATTAATTCCTTAGAACCGGGTTTTCAGGTAGTTAATGTTGGTAGTAGTAATGAACAAATGATAAACTACAATATAAACGCTCAATTTATGCTAATTATTTTGGCAATATCATTCTGGTACCCAAAAATCCATTACCTATTAAATACTAAGTAACACTAGTATTTTAAACGCACACATATTCTGTAAATCTGTAAATATAACAATACATTAGCTGAGAACAAAAGAATGTGACTTTGTGCAATTCAATATAAATATTAATCCCGATGTTCATTCCTTTCCAATATCGACTGTTTACAAGAATAAAAATCGATTCTAAGCTGCGTTGCCATATACAAAACCCACGAACCTCGGTTTCTTCTCAAGCCCGTCTCGACTTCGTTTTAGAAATCGCATAAGGTATCAGATCTCGATCGCGGTTTAAAAGCCGAGGTTTGGAACCACGATTTCGTCCGTGTTTTAGAAATTGACTCTTAGTTTCTGCGCAATTTGAAACGTTTCTTGTCTGGCTACAAGAAAATAACTAAACTATAGTGTTCTAGAACAGGAAATCTGCCAAAGCGACACTTTTAATAGCAATGAAAACGGGAATCTTATTCGAAGTACAGAGCCAAAAAAGTTAACAAGAAGATTAATAAGATTAAAGACACTGATTTCATTTGTTTAATATTCCGTGCACATTTAGACGTTAATTTTAATGTACGTAATAGTGCAATCTCAACAAGTAAAGCTGTCACGCCGGAAGTAAAACTGACTTCAAAAAGAAAACAAGTTTCGTAATGAAATACTTGGCTGTGTTCCCATGTGCAACATCCCACGACTTTGTGAGATCCATTCAGCTAAGTAGTGCAGCATACGTTATCTAATCATAGCACAGAGCTTGAGTCAATTGAATTACAGTAAATGAAATAACCACAGATGCAGGAGTCTCCTTATCACAGCCGGATGTCCAAACATTACTTGTTATCTAAATTGAAGTGCATGTAGAGGGTCATTCTTCACTAAGGGCTGCTTCTGTGTACTTCACTGTTACCTTCAGAGATGCATTTCAACCTATCGGAAGCGACGGATATATCCTGCAAGGAACGCAGGTAAGTAAAAGCAATATTTAATACGACTATTTTGTTTATATGACGTAATTCCATTTTCGACCAATGAAGTGTAATGAAATGTTGAATTCCAACCAATCACAGTCACACTTTGCGATAATTTTTGCAGCTAGATTTATCGCTATCAATTTATCGCATGGTCGTTCTTTTGTTTAGTCGTTGTCGTCAACTGTTTCCCCGTAAATTGATGATCATGAATACATTAAGATGCAACAAAACGGTTAAACGTTTCTTTCAACTTTAAACCAATGAATGCAAGATTGATATTTGATATTACTTACTTACTGGCTTTTAAGGAACCCGAAGGTTCATTGCCGCCCTCACATAAGCCCACCATAGGTCCCTATCCTGAGCAAGATTAATCCAGTCTCTACCACCATATCCCACCTCCCTCAAATCCATTTTAATATTATCTTCCTATCTATGTCTCGGCCTCCCCAAAGGTCTTTTACCCTCCGGCCTCCCAACTAACACTCTATATGCATTTCTGGATTTACCCACACGTGCTACATGTCCTGCCCATCTCAAACGTCTGGATTTAATGTTCCTAATTATGTCAGGTGAAGAATACAATGCGTGCAGTGATATTTAATATTAATTAATATATTTACGCAGTGAAGACGACGTTCTAAACGGCGCACCATGTAGACACAAAATCTTCATGCATCTTAATTGAACGTACCTTTTAAACTTGATTCTTTCAATATTCTTCCCAGATTGCACGCATACGCGATTGGAATATTGAACTGTGTAGATGCAGCTTTAGTTACGTCACACACTACAGCGAGAATGCGTTTGTCGAACTATAAATAATGCTTTCGTGTAGCACTGATTGTAACGGTCGAAATAAGGCACAGCTGACATTGGTCCTGCTCCCACAGGTAACTTAACCTATAAGCCTATAACATTTGTATTTTGTGAATGAAATTAAACAATTAATAGACAGTCAGATGTTCAAATTTATGTAACATCATCGCATATCAAACCCAAAGACCTTGCATTGTAATAACAAGGTCTTTGATCAAACTGCCTTCCGTATGGCGTAATAAAATTCGTGTTTTAATTAGGCCTATCTATACAGAGATGGCTTCACTGTGTAGCAACATGTCTCGCTGTGAATACATAAGCATTGGTATTGATAATGAAAATGTATTTATGTTATAATAATAAGAGAAAAGTGCAGTACACGTAATTAAGATTGTTAAACCTGTATTTCGCTTTTCGCAATTGGCATTACTGAATAATAACATCGAATTTCTTTATTACAGTAATCGATATTCATCTACGAGTATTTCAACTTCACAATGTCTGAATAGGTTAAGTATTCATTAATATACAATTATAAACATTTTTTGATCGAATTTTAGGGATATATTATTTACATTTTTATTTTGTTCACGAAATAGTCCTAATAAATGTCACTCGAGGTCTGACATTTCCCAGATAAATCTCAGACCTCTCGTGACATTACTACAGACAATACAACTTGGCGCGATAAAATCTTAACATTAGTATTGAAACGAAAAGTATAAATAATTTTGAATAATCCATCCATTGTTCAAAGGCAGTCTTTCGCTGCAAACTCAGCATTCTCAAATCTCCCCTCTTTTTCGCCTTCCTCTTACAAACAAACATTCTGATGAGGACAGATAGAAAAAATTATTTTTTTTTCTTTCACCATGTTAATAATGTCAAAAGATGTGCTTATACAAATTTCGGTCACTCGACCGCAATTACGAGAGCCATAAAAAAATAAGTTCGCCATAAGCCGTTGACAGAAAGAAAACACAATTTCAGTGTAAAAATTTATTGGAACAGACACAGCAATTGTTGAGATATTTTTCAACATATTCCCCACCGAAATTGAGGCATTTGTCACATCATAGGATCGACAGAGGTGTGCAAACTGCTGTCAAACGCTGGTTCCGATCCCAGGTGTCTGAGTTCTATGACACAAGGATACAAAAATTGATGCCATGATATGACAAATGTCTCAATTCCCGTGGAAGATATGTTGACAAATAGCGCAACAATTGCTGTATCTGTTTCAATAAATCTTTCCATGCAATTGTGATTTTTTTCTGTAAACGGTCCCAGGGAAAATCAATTTTTGGACGCCCTCGTAATTGCGGTTGAGTGGCCAAAATTTGTATAAGCACTTCTTTTGATATTATTAACGTGTTGGAAGAAAAAATTAAACTATTTTATCTGCCCCCATCAGAACGTTTGCTTGTTAGTCTCTGCATACGATTTATGTATCTCAATGTTGTCTATCGTATTATTTCTTCTGCCCCGAACTTTTTCCCGTTTACCATCACTTCCTTACCAAATTTCTTGGCTTACAAATCGATAATGTGTTAAAATGGGAAAAATCATATTAAAGGAATTACCCCTAAATCTGCAAGGCTATTTACTTCAACCCTGTATTTTCGCGTGGTTTTACTATGTTCATAATGATTTTTTCTAGTATTGTATTTTTATTGTTGGTGGCGTGAAAGAGGTCTTAACTACACCACAATCTTAATATATAAAATTGAATGTGGGTATGTATGTATGTATGTATATGTGTGTGTGTGTATGTTCTCTATACAAATCTACACGCTTTGACCGATATGTGCCAAAGTTTGCACATTTAACCTTCATAACCAGGAGAAGAACATAGGCTACATTAAAATTGTGCAAATAGAAGTTAAATTAATTAAATATATAAAAAATAAAAATAAATAGACCAAATATTCATGTATTATATTAAAATGCAAAATCTTCTACAGTCAATTGTTCTTTATTATTGTCTGTTGTATTCAACATAGATTTTCACGAGGCCTTGGAAATTTTAACACGAAATTAAATTACATTGTTGTTACACATCACGAAGGCTAAAACCAAATAATTCATGCAATAAGTATCTTTACGCAGTCCAGGACCGTATTATGAATTCCTCGATGCAGTTTTGTAGATAGTGAGCAAATTGTTTTATCTAATTGAATTCTAGAATTCTTTCAAACTACAAGGATTGCTACCATATAATTTACTTAATATTGAATAGCCATAGTAGACCTACTATTGCGATATATTGACTCACAAAAATTATGCACTAACAAGAATTTGTGTCAAAAACTCATGCGAAACTTAATATGAGTGGCAATATTAACTGGAAAAACGAAAGAAGATGATGTTTTTATCCCACGTATTGCTATTATAGCCATTCGATTTTACGCAATTATTATAAGTTATAGTAATATTTGTGATAATATTACAATATTATATTATTGCAATAATAATATAGAGCCTATTTTACTGTTACTGTTAACCCGTCTGTTATTAATAAGTTATGGTCACTAATGATTTGGCCGTTTATAGAAAAATATGATTTTCTGTTGTGGTAGTGTTCTACATTGCCTTCTCCAGGAGAGTGAATTCTGATGAGTATAGTCTCCGTTACTGCAAAACACCCTGAAATCCATGTATTTGATAGAATCCATCCGTTACAGATTGTAGTTTGGCCTTGAAGGAAATTAAATATATTGTGGGCAGAAAGGCTTAATAATGCATAATGCCGTGGTACGATAAATATTATCATCAGTCACAATGTTAAATATCTTAAATATCCCTGTATAGAATAAGTCTTAATGTTGTTAAAACTCTATTCATAGGCGAGATGGAATTATTTCGTTCAGTCAGTTTCTTTGGATATTAGTGGCACTTTCTTTAATATTCATCACTAGGGAGGAGAAAACATAAGTAAATATGGTCCGTTTTGGTTTTATATAGTTCCCTTGCCGAGGTCTCCGATAAGTCTAACAAACAGTTTATTTAGAAATAGACCAAAATTTAAAACTCGGCCAACGCCGAGTAATTTAAGCTAGTAAATAAATAAATTACAAATTACAAGAGAAACATGATAGTGCATTTTTAACATTTGTTGATGAAACCGGACCTATGTGCGTCACATATATCTCTTGTTTTTTAACTCATTCTCGTAGCAAATATCTTTACTAGGTTCTGTGACACTACCCCGACTGCAAAAATCCTGATGTGAAAAACAAGGGGTGAATGTACAAAACGGGAAGAGCTCCACGGACTTTTAATACACCCCCCCCCCCGGAAGAGCCTGGGCTGTCTCTTGCGTGTCTGAACCACGAATCCCCGAGATAGCTCCCTTGGTACTCACACACATGCGTTCGTGCGTATGCGCAATTGTGCCTCTTGGCAAGGCATACACCAGGTGTTATTACGCGTATAGATTTCCAGGAACATTGCTGAAAGTGAAACCGAGTGGTCGGGCGAAAGTATTGCGGGACACGTGAGTGAAGTGTGAATTACTGTACAGACCAGCTCTGCCGATAAAGTCAGGCACAAAGATATCCATTTCCAAATTACAAAACGGTTTCTCGTAACGTTAATGAAAGTAAATTAAGGAATGCAATGAAACAGAAAAATATCCCAGAACAACTGGCCATAATAACAGTAATGTAATTTGCAACTTGACAACAAGATTTTAACTAATAGAGGTATGAAAACTCCAACAATAAAATTACCTCTAACTCAGTCACTTTTAACACATATGATGTTATAACACACAATATAATATGTACACGCATAATTTAAAAATTAAAATGGGTTCAGAAACGAACTTTTTTTCTGACAAACAGATAATATCAAATAATGGAGATACAAGGGGCAATCGAGTTTTCGTACTGCACTGAATAAGGGCAAGACACGGGACATAGCAAACGGAGAAATTCTATGTACAACCAGAGTCTATACTAAATGTATCACTTGAAAGCCAGAGAAGAAGACTAGCCATGAGGCGTGTATGGAGAGAGTCCAGGAAAAATAGAAATAAGTCCTTGACATGTTTGTACAAAATCACGTGTAGAAGCTCAGTTCTTAAAGACAATCTGACGCTGTTTTATAGACTGACTCAACAGGCATGGAAGCAATGATCTTCAGTGACAAGGGCAAGTATGTTTAACGGTACAATAAATACAAGTGCGTAGATAAACATGCAAATGAATAAGTAAATATATAACTAAAAATATAAGTAAATAAAGAAATAAATAAGTAAATAAATACCGGTAAGTAAATACTTAGTTACTTACTGGCTTTTAAGGAACCAGGAGGTTCATTGCCGCCCTCACATAAGCCCGCCATTGGTCCCTATCTTGAGCAAGATTAATCCAGTCTCTATCATCATATCCCACCTCCCTCAAATCAATTTTAAAATTACCTCCCATCTACGTCTCGGCCTCCCCAAAGGTCTTTTTCCCTCCGACCTCCCAACTAACACTCTATATGCATTTCTGGATTCGCCTATATGTGCTACATGCCCTGCCCATAGTAAGTAAATTAAATAAAGAAATAAATAAGAAATTAGAAAGAAATAAGTACATAAGTAAATAAAGAAAGAAACAAGTAAATAAATAAATAATTAAAGAAATAAATAAGTAAATAAATAAATACCGGTAAGTAAATACTTACTTGCTGGCTTTTAAGGAACCCGGAGGTTCATTGCCGCCCTCACATAAGCCCGCCATTGGTCCCTATCCTGAGCAAGATTAATCCAGTCTCTATCATCATATCCCACCTCCCTCAAATCCATTTTAATAGTACCTCCCATCTACGTCTCGGCCTCCCCAAAGGTCCTTTTCCCTCCGACCTCCCAACTAACACTCTATATCCATTTCTGGATTCGCCTATATGTGCTACATGCCCTGCCCATAGTAAGTAAATTAAATAAAGAAATAAATAAGAAATTAGAAAGAAATAAGTACATAAGTAAATAAAGAAAGAAACAAGTAAATAAATAAATAATTAAAGAAATAAATAAGTAAATAAATAAATACCGGTAAGTAAATACTTACTTGCTGGCTTTTAAGGAACCCGGAGGTTCATTGCCGCCCTCACATAAGCCCGCCATTGGTCCCTATCCTGAGCAAGATTAATCCAGTCTGTATCATCATATCCCACCTCCCTCAAATCCATTTTAATAGTACCTCCCATCTACGTCTCGGCCTCCCCAAAGGTCTTTTTCCATCCGACCTCCCAACTAACACTCTATATCCATTTCTGGATTCGCCTATATGTGCTACATGCCCTGCCCATAGTAAGTAAATTAAATAAAGAAATAAATAAGAAATTACAAAGAAATAAGTACATAAGTAAATAAAGAAAGAAACAAGTAAATAAATAAATAATTAAAGAAATAAATAAGTAAATAAATAAATACCGGTAAGTAAATACTTACTTGCTGGCTTTTAAGGAACCCGGAGGGTCATTGCCGCCCTTACGTAAGTCCGCCATTGGTCCCTATCCTGAGCAAGAATAATCCAGTCTCTATCATCATCCCACCTCCCTCAAATCCATTTTAATATTATCCTCCCATCTACGTCTCGGCCTCCCCCAAAGGGGTCTTTTTCCCTCCGACGTCCCAACTAACACTCTATATGCATTTCTGGATTCGCCCATACGTGCTACATGCCCTGCCCATGGCAAGTAAATTAAATAAAGAAATAAATAAGAAATTAGAAAGAAATAAGTACATAAGTAAATAAAGAAAGAAACAAGTAAATAAATAATTAAAGAAATAAATAAGTAAATAAATAAATAACTAAAGAAATAAGTAAATGAAGAAAGAAGTAAATTAATAAGCAAATAAATAAATAACAATAAATAAGTAAATAAATAAATAATTTATTGAATAAAGGAATAAGTTAATAAAGTAAGAAATAAGTAAATAAACAAACAAATAAAGAAAGAAAGAAAGAAAAATAAGTAAATAGTGTCTACATAAATCAAATTTTGATATTTCTAGAATTACCCGTCAATCAGCAAATGTTATTCAAAATTACGAACACACTACAATATATTTCAAGAACTTCAATTTCTAACATTAAAAACATATTACCGCTCTGGCCTGAGATCCCTGGACCGCACCATAGAGCAACAGTATACTGTAGAACTGTTGTCGCAGCCTTTCATAACAAATGACGGTCAGTAGAAGCTGTCGCTTTGATTTATGTGCCGTCAAGTAATGGAGTAAACAGTGAACATTGAAAAGCGAACACAACTAAATTCTCATCAAGACTCGAACCATTTATCTTCCTAGTTATGGTTCTTGCCAGGCCGGCGGTTGAGGGGGTGGTGTTAGTTGTGGCGATGTGTTGGTATCTGCGGAGGCGGCAGTGGTACTGGTAGCGGATTTGGTGATACCCCCCTCTCTCTCCTTATGCGGTTACGATAAACTGAGTTATTTGTCACTATAGTAACACGAATTGCAGAAACAAAAGCATCCTCAACTTATACTCCTGTAAGTTCGTTTATGAAATACATTTCGATTATGTGTCACACGTGAAATATCACACCAATAAGACATTCAATTTACATATCACGCTTGTGCAACCATCGATGTGTATGTCAAGCATTGGAATTCCAGCAAGCTTAGACCAATAAGGGAGTTTGAAATGCCGACGCGTTTGGAAAGTAGGCCTTACAGTGAAGTTCGTGCGGATATTTATTTATTATTTATTTATTTATTTATTTATTTATTTAACCTGGTAGAGATAAGGCCATCAGGCCTTTACAGATACAATAAAAATCAAAATACTAAAAGATTAACCGATTAATAAAAGCTAGACAGTTTATTGTAAAAGTTAAGAAGAGAGAAGCATTTCTTTTATTAATTAAGTACAAATTAAACTACTCTACGCAGTAAGAAAATGCTTAATAAGCTTGCTTTTGAACGCTACTAAATTCCGACAGTCTCTGATGTCACTGGGTAGGGTATTCCACAAGCGCGAGAGCGAGATTGTGTATGATGATGAATACAATGATGTCTTATTTGTTGGTATGGCTAGTATGCGGCTATTTTGCGTGCGTGTGAAGAGATTATGATATGATGACAGGTAACTGAAACGGAAGGCAAGGTAGGTAGGTGTAGAAGTGTGAAGGACTTGGAAAAGGAGAACAAGAGAATGAAAATTTCTACGTTCGTTAAGCCGTAGCCAGTTTAGAGTTTGGAAGGATGGGGTAATGTGGTCAGCGCGACGGACATCGCAGACGAAGCGAACACAAGAATTATGAACACGTTGTAATTTTTGCGACTGGTTGACATTGAGGTCAGTCAGTAGAAAATCACAGTAATAATCGAAGTGGGGCATTACTGGTGTTTCCACTAGTATTTTCTTGAGTGATAGCGGAAGGAATTTTCGAATGCTGTTTAAGGTATGTAGTATGGAAAGCACTTTTTTGGTAATATGGGTTACTTGGTTATTCCAGTTTAAATGCGTATCAAAGTAAACTCCAAGGTTTTTAACACAGGAAGCAAAAGGGATTATTGTGTCGTTTAACTTGACTGGAAGAGCAGGAGTAATATTGCATAATAGACGTTGATGTCCCACTAGGATTGCTTGTGATTTTCTTGCATTGAGAGTCAAACCAAACATTCTGGCCCATGCAGATATAGATTCAAGGTCCTCGTTAACATTTTGTATTGCGTCATTGAGTGAGTCAGGGGTTGTATGGATATAGATTTGTAAATCGTCTGCATAGAGGTGATGCTTACAGTGTTGTAGAGTCGAAGGGATGTCACGTAAATAGTGAATAGTAGTGGTGATAGAACAGATCCCTGTGGGATTCCAGAATCAACGATACGCCATGAGGAAGTTCGACTTCCAATGGAAAAACACTGCTGACGTTCGCTGAGATAAGTGGAGAACCAAGAGACTGTGCTTTCTGATAGTTGGAGTAATCGTAATTTTCTCGTCACTAAGTCGATATTTACAGTGTCAAACGCTTTACTGAAGTCTAGTAATGTCAGTATTGTAATTTTACGTTCGTCCATAGCTTTTCAGATGTCTTCCATTACTTCTAACAGTGCAGTCGCTGTACTGTGTCGAGTCCTGAAACCTGACTGATGTGTGTCCAAGAGTTCATATCTGTTTAGGTAGTCAATGGGTTATGATATGCGACTGTTATGGACGAAAGTCATGCAACAAAAGAAAGTCACAGAAAATAAGAAAGATTAATGACATGGGAGTAGAAAATTTAAATTAAATTATGGTTTATTTAACGACGTTCGCAACTGCCGAGGTTATATTAGCGTCGCCGGAATTTTGTCCCGAAGGAATTCTTTTACATGTCACTAAATCTACTGACATGAGGCTGTAGCATTTAAGCACACTTAAATGCCATCGACATGGCCGGGATCGAACCCGCAACCTCGAGCAAAGAAGACCAGTGCTATACAGACTACGTTACCCAGAGCGACAATGGGAGTGGATATTGTAAGTGTTCGTAACTTGTCCAAGTTGAATTGAATTTATTTCATTTAGGTTACAGTTCGTGAGCACAAAATTTATTTAATATGTACAATCGACAAAATCAATATTAGGCTACATGTAAGACAATAAAACAAAACAACTCTAAACAACATTGGTAATAAAAACAACTGTTTTCAGAACATGGGAGGAGTGATAGTAGGAGGCTGAAGAATAAAATGCTTAAGATTTGCTGATGATATGGCTTTGTTAGCAGAAGAGCAGATGATACTAAATGATATGCCACAAGAGCTAAATGACAGGTATGAACAGTACGGCATGAAGATAAATGCAAACAAGAAGATGGATGTCGCAAGAAAAATAAGGAAGTAATCTTGCGAATTCTAAATGACGCAGTAGAGCAAGTGGACAGCTTCAAATACTTGGGGTGTACTATAAGCAGTAACATGAGCTGCTGCCAGGAAGTCAAAAGGAGGATAGCAATGGTAAAAAAAGCTTTCAATAGAAGAAGGAGCATCTTCTGCGGATCTCTGGAAAAAGAACCAAGGAAAAGACTAGTGAAGTGCTTTGTACGGAGTGTGGCATTGTATGGGAGTAGAAACGTGGACATTACGATGAAGTGAAGAGAAACGAATAGAAGCATTTGAAATGTGGATATGCAGAAGAATGGAACGTGTGAAGTGAACAGACAGAATAAGAAATGAAGCTGTGTTGGAAAGAGTGGGTGAAGAAAGAATGATGCTGAAACTGATCAGGAAGAGGAAAAGGAATTGGTTGGGTCACTGGCTGAGAAGAAAATCCCTACTGAAGGATGCACTGGAAGGAATGGTGAACGGGAGAAGAGTTCGGGGCAGAAGAAGATATCAGATGATAGACGACACTAAGATATGTGGATCATATTAGGAGACAAAGAGGAAGGCGGAAAATAGGAAAGATTGGAGAAAGCTGGGTTTGTAGTGAAAGACCTGTCCTTGGGCAGAACACTAAATGAATGAATGAATAATGAATGTAATCGATTGCCGGTAATTTATATTTATATACAATCTGAAACCGTGGGGAAAAAACAGCTCGTATGTATGTATGTATGTATTTATTTGTTCACCCTGCAAATGGGTATATACCCGGTGGCAGTGGTAACTAATTACACTCAATAATGACAATTAATAATAAACACAACTAATAAAAACATTAATAATAATAATAATAATAGTAATAATAATAATAATAATAATAATAATAAAATAATAAGAATAATTACAAGGAGCATCCTAAATTAAATGAAGCATGGTCACTTAAAATAACATTTAAAGTAAATCTAATTTATATCTTAACCCTAAGTTTGAACAAAGACCCACAAGTGTGACAGGTTCATACCTGCACAAGTACCTTTCGGCACTACACTTATTTCGCTGTCAACTCACTCACTACACTGATTCTATCCTGATTTCACTAACACTTCTAACCATTTCACTGTTCAAATACTTTGCACAGCCACTTCACTGACACCAACACACTTCACTTACACAATAGACTTCACTGACACTACACACTTCACTGACACAACACACTTCCTCACTGACAGAACACTTCAAATAACAAGATATCAATTACACCCTTCTAAATAGTTACTACCGTCTATTAGTAAAGTCCTTAAGCCTAATTTTAAATACATTTTTGGTTATTGGTAATTCTGCAGGTAAAGCATTCCAGTCCCTGACAGTACGATTGAGAAAAGAATACTTTCCAGTGTCCGTCCTCTGTCTTCTTTCCCTCAATTTATATGAGTGGTCGTTCCTTGAAGAGTAATTTGGCGGTTGCAACCTATTTTTATTTCTCTCCAGGCAGGCTCACCTCTGTATGTTTTGAACATTGCGCATAATCGAATTCGCGTTCTCCGGTCCGTGAGTGTGTCCGATTTTAATGGTGGTAATGTTAACGATCGCGATATACTTGAGATATTACTAACAATTCTGACTCTACTTTCAACTTCAGGTGAAAAAAAAAAGTGTTGTAATTCTACCAGCTACGATGTTATAAACACCTGAACTTAACAGATGATTGGCAAGGGGAGGCTATTACAGGAAAAACAAATATAAAGGGTTTCCAAGACAACAATAATAGAGAGAAAAAAAAGAACGAATATTTGTGCTTCTTAATATAGTAATATACGTTACAAGAGCGGTATGTTGACGTTTTCATGGTCGAGGAAAAGTTTGAAAAAGCGAAACGTAGTTGAGCTTTTTTAATTTCCGAGAACATGAAAACAAACATACCGCTCGTGTATCGTACATTATTTTGTGCGATGATCTTTTATTACATACCTGAAAGAGGAATTTCTAATTAGTTGCAATGAAATCTCCATCTTGGTTTCTGTTCAATGACGGCAAATTTGCAAACAAAAATGTCTGTCAACATTGTTGATTTAAAATGTTTTCTGTGTTTACTATACTCCAGCAGGCCGTGATATACGTCTGTCTTTTTTCCCCCAGTCTATAAATGCGAACTTAAAACAAACGGTAAGTTTATGTAATGATTTATTTTTCATTTTAATATTTTAACAATATTATTTATATAACATATTACAGTAATAACATCGGCAAGATTAATTTTGCCGATCAAGGAGATGTTTAGAAATGGAAAATATCTTTGACATCTAATTCTGCACATTGAAATTAATTGTTACATTTGTGCAGTTATTCAGAGTCACTGGAGCACGACCACCAGTTTTTTCTATTGTGCAGTAACTTTAGTGGAGTTGTAGAGTTTACTTAATTTTTGCAAATATTTAAAAACAATAAATAACAGTGCAATTTAGGCGAAATTGCAGCGGTAAGTTTCCAATTTACAATTACTACTATGTTAAACGTCTCTAAAAATAATATGTTAAAAGCCTAAAGCAGTATAATCAATATGTCAGTGAAGCGGTAAGAAAAGGGAAATTGTTGTGTGTGTTAGGTTGGGAGAATACTGAATGTGGAATTTTAGACTTTCCGCGGATTGGTTTTGTGCGGAAACCAAGCAAATACGCACGATCTCGCACAATAGTAATATACGTTACAAGAGCGGTATGTTGATGTTTTCATGTTCGAGGAAAAGATTGAAAAAGCGAAACGTAGTTCAGCTTTTTTAATTTCCGAGAACATGAAAACAAACATACTGCTCTTGTATCGTACATTATTTTGTGCGAAGACCGTTTATTACATACCTGAAAGACGAATTTCTAATTAGTTGCAATGAAATCTCCATCTTGGTTTCTATTTAATGACGGCAACTTCGGAACACCAAAATATCTTTCTTCAACATTGTTGCTATAAAATTTTTCTGTGTTTACTATTCCCCAGCAGGCCGTGATATACGTCTGTCTTTTTTCGCCCAGTCTATAAATGCGAACTTAAAAGAAACGGTAAGGTTATGTAATGATTTATTTTTCATTTTAATATTTTAACAATATTATTTATATAACATATTGCAGTAATAACATCGGCATCTGGAATCTTGTTGATTTTTTCACGGCTTCCTTAATGTTACTTGTATCAGGAATGCAATAAGTTTCGTGGAGTAGTAGACTTTACTTAATTTTTGCAAATATTTAAAAACAATAATTAGCATTGCAATTTAGGTGAAATTGCAGGGGTAAGTTTCCAATTTATAATTATTACTAAATTGAACGTCTTTAAAAATAATATGTTAAAAGCCTAAAGCAGTAAAATGAATGAGGCGCTTAAGCGGTAAGAAGAGGGAAATTGTTATGTGTGTTACGTTGGGAATACTGAATGTGGTATTTCACACTTACCGCGTATTGGTTTTGTGCGGAAAACAAGCAAATACGCACGATCTCGCACAAAAGTGTTTTAATGCTACCAGCTACGATGTTATAAACAGATGATTGGCAAGGGGAGGCTATTACAGGAGAAACAAATGTAAAGGGTTTCCAAGACAACAATAATAGAGAGAAAAAAAAGAATGAATATTTGTGCTTCTTATAAAATATAATATACAGTAACAACGTACAGTCTGTCGTTATAATATTGTAGGTGACATTTGAATGTAATCTGATATTTCTCACCTTTGCACAACTTCCTTAATCCACGCCATCCCACACCCTTACCACTTGTCTTGCTTCGATTCATTTTATCCTCGCATCTGCGCCCCAGACGATACTCAGAGCTTCCCGTGTGTTCCGCCTTAACAATGTTTGGTGAGGAAAACAAATAGAAAACCCCCTCGTTAAGCAATTCAGGTTCCCACTCCACACTTCTACACTCACTCACACACTCCACAAACATACGAAATACAAATACAACCGAATTTATAACCGCAACGGTGCACTTTCTTTGTATTAAAAATAACAGGAGTTCGAATCCTGTGAACTGTTGTATAGATATTAGTGAAGTTCAGTGTTTGGTCACATTTAACACAAGATACCTAGGTATATATTTAACAAGGAGAGGACACGCTCTGTATATCACCGAATGAAATAAGATTGTATGAGATGAAAGTACAAGACGTACTGTTTAAAGTCATACCTGGTATGTGTGGCCAATGACCCCTCGTTTTGGAAATATTGGCTATTGTTTGTGACATACTTCCGTTAGGTGCCTAATAGGGAAGCATTAGACTGTGTAAAAGCGCAGCTCGTACGGTTGGGTGCTGAAATGTTATCCAGGCGACCTGAGTTCGAATCTTAAATGGTCCTATATTTTTTTCTTTTAATAATGATTAATATTGAGATCACAGTAATCTATTTACATATATCATATTTCTCAATGAATTGAACGCTTCATCATGTTTTAAACAAATTACTAATTAACTAACATTGTATTGTAAAGGATAAATAAGGAAATATTTCTCACGTAGGCAGGTCACTGGTGTCTGTTCTGTTTCTATTCCACTTCATTTTGTACATGACTCATTATGATAAATGTCATAAAAACACACAAAACATACATATTTCCTGCACCATGGACAGCAAATGAAAGAAGGTTGTCCACAGTCACATTTTTCCGCAATTCTGCTGCGAAACAGACATCTTTCACATTCACAAACACTTCTCGTTCGTTTATTAATTTTGATGTATACCACGCATATTTCAAAAGTGAATTAAGGAGTGATTTTTGAGGGCATCCTCCCTTGAAGCAATTTGTCGTCCAGTTTGTAAAAGGAAAGAGCTATTTTGCAAATATTTGATGAAAATCTTCACCTGTCTAAAAAAAAAAAAAATAAACATCACAGGACTGGCATAATCCAGTACATTTGGGTGAAATCACTTTAAGGTTGAACGTTACTTTATTTTCTTCATTTGTAAATATTTCTTCATACAAAGAAAGATTTAGAAGAAAAATTAGAAGAAATGGCTGCTCTTTCACATATGTCTTTATTACCCGTACTTTCTCCGGGTATTTCTTATGGAGTTGAGATGTCAGCTTTCCTGATGAAGAATTTAGAAGTGAGTGCACTCTTGGGCCAAATTGTCCTTTTGGTTCTAATAATAATAATAATAATAATAATAATAATAATAATAATAATAATAATAATAACAATAATAATAATGAAAGAGTGATGGAACGGAGAAAAATTCTCTCCGGCGCCGGGATTTGAACCCGGGTTTTCAGCTCTACGTGCTGATGCTTTATCCACTAAGCCACGCCGGATACCACCCCGACGCCGCCGTTTAGAATCGTCTCAGATTAAGCTCCATCTCTTGGGTTCCCTCTAGTGGCCGCCCTCTGCACTACGTCATAGATGTCTATGAACGCAGGACCGAAGTCCATACATGTGTTGAGGTGCACTCAGATGAGTGACTGTTTGGCCGGGATCCGACGGTATGGGCGCCGTCTTAAATCACAAAGTGATTTATTACGCATATCATATATATTTTGATGTACCGAAGTACATATGATATTTCCATGCAGATATTCTGCGTCATCACATGATGAAAGAGTGATGGAACGGAGAAAAATTCTCTCCGGCGCCGGGATTTGAACCCGGGTTTTCAGCTCTACGTGCTGATGCTTTATCCACTAAGCCACGCCGGATACAACCCCGACGCCGTTTAGAATCGTCTCAGTGGATAAAGCATCAGCACGTAGAGCTGAAAACCCGGGTTCAAATCCCGGCGCCGGAGAGAATTTTTCTCCGTTCCATCACTCTTTCATCATGTGATGACGCAGAATATCTGCATGGAAATATCATATGTACTTCGGTACATCAAAATATAAATAATAATAATAATAATAATAATAATATCAATAATAATAACGATAATAATAATAATAATAATAATAATAATAATATCAAGTTTTAAAAAATGAGAAGGCATTAGGATTCGAACTGGGGATGTCTGGATGACAACTCAGCATCCAACCACATGAGCTACGCTGTTACATAGTCTAATGCTTCCCTATTAAGCACCTAACGGAAGTACGTCACAAACAATAGCCAATATTTCCAAAAGAAGGGGTCATTGGCCACCCATACCAGGTATGACATTAAACAGTACGTCTTGTACTTTCATCTCACACAATATTATTTAATTCGATGATATACAGATCGTGTCCTCTCCTTGTAAGTAACAAACTGGGTTGGGAGGAACAAGTCACTAATACGACAAGGAAAGCCTGGAAAGCACTACATTTCTCTATGCGTATTCTGAAGAAATCTAAACGAAGGTCAAAAGAATTAGCGTACAAAACCCTTGCTCGCCCAATTATGGAATATGGAACAGTAAGTTGGGATCCGTACAGACAAAACCAAATCGATTCAATAGAAAAGGTCCAACGCAAGGCAGCAAAATATGTCAAAATGGGAAAAGGACATGTGAGGAGATAGTAAAAGACTTAGGGTGGGAACTTCTCAAATCAAGGCGACGAAAAACCAGACTCACCGCGTTGATTAAGGCACAAATGGGACACAAAGCATGGACCGATATCAATGCTAGATTAGCAACACCATCATACTTAGGCAGGGCTGATCATATTAGGAAGTTTAAATGTAGAAAACAAAGAACGGACGTGACAAAATTTTCCTTTGTTAACCGTACAATAGTAGACTGGAACAGCTTACCTGCGGCAATCTTTCAGGGTGGTCCTCTTAAAATCAATACATTTAAGGAAAGATTAAGAAGATTAGACTGAAAATGTAATTGTAGATGCAGTGTAAATATCTAAGTTGTGTCATGTAATTAATTAAGTTTATGTGTAATTAATTCAGATGATATGTAATTAATTACGTTGATATGTAATTTAGTAGATATGTAAATAAATTAAGGTTAATTATGTAATTAATTAAGATTATATGTAATTAAGTTGATGTGTAATTAAGGGGATATGTAATTACTTAAATTGGTAATAGTTGGGTGAAATAGAAGGACTTATAAGTTAGATTTACTTTTGCTTATTGTAGGCGTTATTATAGAATAGTTTTTATTTATAGTCCTAGGTTTATTGCATCTATTTATTTATAGTTAGAAATAAATTTAGGTTTATTTTATTTCATTATTTTTTTATTTTTCTTTTATTACTGTAATTATTATAGAATTATAATGGTATTAATGAATATTATATATCACTGCCACCGGGTGTATACCCAATTGTAGTCTTAATAAATACATACACATACTACGTATGTCCAAGGCTATAGATAGAAGCGAAGGTGCGTCCAGGTACTTTCTAGCCTCTTATATATTATCTATGCTGTTCACACAAATTGTATACAACTGTAAACAATGCTTTCAGTAAATATTTGATATACCAAATAATTTTAAATATCACCTATACAACAGGGTATTATTGTAAGCGTTTTGCTTCAAAAAATTACATAACAAATTCAAAACTTAACTTAAATTTAAATCAATCTACATCATTCTTACGCATTTATCACAAAAATTGTTACAAATCATACGACTTTAGGAACTTGATTCTTTACAGTTTAATTATACATCCTAATGTACAGTCTTCAAGAATTTACAAGAGTGGCGTGATCTGTAACAATTGTTGTGATAAATGTGTAAGAAAATGTAATTTTGTAGTTTAATGTAAAAAAAAATCTGTACGAAGCAACTATGGAATTCCCAACACATTTTCAGCTTCAGAATACTAGCTAATTAAAGAAATGATACTCCTGAATAGCTTATTTTTTATCTGTAATATTCTTTTACCTTTGAAACTCAAGAATAATGGTATTTTACAAACAGCTTCAAATCAGTGTAACTCTGAAAATATTGACAAGATCTCAAATGTTCGACGCAGTACATAATGTATACTCACTCATGGCATTCAAGGAAACCGGAAGTTCATTGCCGCCCTCACATAAGCCCGCCATCTGTCCCGCCTTTACTTTTTAACTTTGCTCTACAGTATGCCATTAGGAAAGTCTAGGGTAACAGAGCGGGTTTGGAATTGAACGGGTTACATCAGCTGCTTGTCTATGCGGTTGACGTGAATATATTAGGAGAAAATCCACAAACGATTAGGGAAAACATGGGAATTTTACTTGAAGCAAGTAAAGAGACAGGGTTGGAAGTAAATCCCGAAAAGACTAAGTATATGATTATGTCTCGTGATCAGAATATTGTACGAAATGGAAATATAAAAATTGGAAATATTTATCTTTCAAGATGTGGAAAAATTCAAATATACCTGGGAGCAACAGTAACAAATATAAATGATACTCGGGAGGAAATTAAACACAGAATAAATATGGGAAATGTGTTATTATTCGGTTGAGAAGCTTTTATCATCCAGTCTGCTGTCAAAAAATCTGAAAGTTAATATTTATAAAACAGTTATATTACCGGTTGTTCTTTATGATTGTGAAACTTGGACTCTCACTTTGAGAGAGGAACATAGGTTAAGGGTGTTTGAGAATAAGGTGCTTAGGAAAATATTTGGAGCTAAGAGGGATGAGATTATAGGAGAATGGAGAAAGTTACATAACCTATTAGTAACTCTAAATATCAAACACTATGAACTTTAAAGAAAGATTAGAAACAGGATATCATTATGTCGCGTTGTTTTTCTAAGCCTACTAGATCCACAAACGTGACACATCATATTATAACCTATATTATATTTTCCATACTTACTGATGTCTCATTTATTCGGAATTAAAAACCTCAGGGCTTTTCAAATTTACAAAATGATTTCATTTAGGAAAAAGTAAATTCAAGAGCCTCTTGCCTCAGCTTAGACATTTAAAAAGTGTTTGTAGTTACGGAATTGACAGATATCGGTGCCATATTACACCCACATAAATTTAGAGATTAATTGGAACACAAAATCGGAACAAGGCAACGTCATACGTCTCCGCGACTGATGCATGGAGGGTGTAATGATATTTCCATTTGCACAAATCCCAGGGATTATATGAAGGTGTTAAATACAAATCCAATCTATATCGATTTAAAAATTTCTATAATTAAATAAGTGTTACATGTAGTTTACTCCACCACCCTTAACTGAGGAAAATATGGCGAGAACATAAATATTTATAGACTTAATTTAAAACCTTGAAGAATCGGCTTCACTTCCACTTACAAGCAACATATAATCATCCCCTTACCTGGATTACATCCATATGGTACAGAGAGTGTAATAATAATAATAATAATAATAATAATAATAATAATAATAATTATTATTATTATTATTTATTTATTTAATCTGGCAGAGCTAAGGCCAGTAGGCCTTCTCTTCCGCCCAGCCAGACTCTATTTCTAATTGAATACAATTGCTTACATAGTTATTGCATTAATATCTAGACCATAAAACAACATGAAAGTAAATAATGAAAGTTGCATAAGTAACGTTAGTGTGACAATAATAAACATTGGTAAGAAATAGTTACAATAATAATAATAATAATAATAATAATAATAATAATGAAGTAATTTAGATATATATCTGTGATATATATATATGTATATAACCATTAAACATTGAGAAACCTGAAACAGCTATTATTGTTAACAAGAATTATTAGAAAAATATTTCGTTAGCCTATTTTTAAATTGGTTTGATGTCTGAGAGTCCCTGACATTACTCAGTAGGAAATTCCAAAGCCGAGGAACAGCCACAGTGAAAGAAGATGAATATGAGGATGTTCGGTGGGAGGGAATGGATAATATTGAGGAGTGTTGTGATCGTGTGTCTAGGTTATGATGGGTGGACAAATTTTGAAAACGAGATGCAAATATAGACAGGAATGGAGAAATGCAATATGTGAAAGAGAAGGGAAAGACAGTGGATTTTCCTACGATCTTCTAGACGGAGCCAGGACATCATTTCGAGGGATGATGTTACGTGATCAGCCCGGCGAATATTGCAGACGAAACGGACGCACATATTATGAACACGTTGTAGTGTTACATGTAGTTTACTCCACCACCCTTAACTGAAGAAAATGTGGTGAGAACAGAAATATTTATAGACTTAATTTATAACGTTGAACAATCGGCTTCACTTCCACTTACAAGCCTTACCTGGATTACATTCCTATGATACCGAGAGTGTAGGAGGCTTTCAAATTTGTATTAAGGTGGCCTACTATTTTTTACACTGATGTCCTTTGAAAACGGAAAAATGCGACAGGAGATTTACAAAATCACGAATGCATAACCTTTTTTTTTTCTCTAATTCATTGTTATATTCATTATTATGAATGTGATACCTTATTCAATGGAGAAGAATGTAACGTGTGAAGTGGACAGACAGAATAAGAAAAGAAGCTGTGTTGGAAAGCGTGGTGAAGAAAGAATGTATGTATGTATTTATTTACACTGCAAGTGGGCAAGCACCCGGTGGCAGTGGTATACACAATATAAACAATACACAATAAAATTACAATACACAATACAATAAGAATACACAATACAATTTAACACAATAATTACAATTAATAATGAAACATAAAATAACCTAATTTTACAATACAACCTACATATGTATAGGCCCTACATAAGTTTCAATAGTCTTTCACTTTACTCTCATCTCACTCACTGTAGTGGCACTATGACACATTTCACTGACACTCTATAACACATTTCACTGACACTATAGAACACATTTCATTGACGCTATAAATTATCACTGATCGGAACTATTCACTGCACTGTAAAACCATAACTTCACTGACTCACCTCGCTTCACTGATACAACAGTTCAAATAAGTCAAAAACTTACACCCTTATGCATATTTATAAACAGAACTACATTTAAGCTAAACATTTCTAATCTATGACCATCTTACACGCTATTTTTAAATAATTTACAATTCAAACCAAGGCAGTAACTCGTCAGGCTAAATAAATACATGTCACCTTAAAAAATTAAGAGTTCAATGTCACCTTAATTTTAATTTATAATTTATACACAACTTTTTAAGTTATTCTTGAATCTCCTTAAGGAAGGACAGCCCTCAAAGACCGTTGCAGGTCATTCCAATATATCGCTATCACTAATTCCATCGACGCTGAAAGAACCTAGTAGTTGATACAGGGGCGTTAAATGACCAAGTAAAGAAGTATTAGCTGCTACCAGGTAGTCAAAAGGGGGATAGCGATGGCAAAATAAACTTTAATAGAAAAGGAGCATCTTCTGCGGAGCTTTGGAAAAACAACTAAGGAAGACAATAGTGAAGTGCTTTGTGTGGAGTGTGCAATCATATGGGGCAGAAACATAGACATTAGGATGAAGTGAAGAGAAGCGAATAGAAGAAGCATTTGAAATTTGGATATGGAGAAGAATGGAGCCTGCGAAATGAACAGACAGAATAAGAAATGAAGCTGTGTTGGAAGAAAGAATGACGCTGAAAGGAAGAGGAAAAGAAATTGGCCGGGCCACTAACTAAGAAGAAACTGCCTATTGAAGGATGCACTGGAAGGAATGGTGAACGGGAGTAAAGTTCGGGACAGAAGATAGTCCCTTGTCCAGGCACTTGTATTTCCCTACTTTAACTATGCTTACATTTTACTGACTGACCTCTCCAGCGACAACAAAACGAAACTTCAACGTGCTCATAATTTGTGTGTACGTTTTGTAAGCAATGTTCGTAAATATGATCATATTACCCCATCCCTGGGAGAAATAGGTTGGCTTAAACTAGATAAGAAAAGAAATTTACATTCACTTCTCTTTCTCTTCGAAATCTTGAACTCTTCTATTCCTTCGTACCTGTCGTCTCGCTTCACTTACCTTTCTTCCCACCACAATCTGAACACACGCTCTCGCCATGAAACAATACTAACAATACCATCCCATCGCACCTTCTCATACTCATCCTCTTTCACAGCCCTGCCAAGACTCTGGAATTCGCTATCTGCTAGCATCAGGGACTGTCGAAATAAAATTGAATTCAAACGCAAAGTTACTAGGCACTTGGTCAGTAAATGATTTCTTGTAAATAGTTTCTTTAATCTATCACAAAATATTTCAATATCCAGTAATTTAATCGCTATACAATTCTGTTATTCTAGGTTTAATTTGTAATTCAGTAAATATAAAGTATTCTTTGTTTTTTTATGATAAATTATCTAGCTTTAATTAGTCAGGTAATCTTTTCGTACTTTGATTTTTATTATGATTATAATTGTAAATTTAATACTAATTGTAATTTTATTCTTCATATTATAGTTGGAATCTCCTGGTAGAGGGGCAGAGAAGGCCTGACGGCCTTATGTCTACCAGGTTAAATAAATAAATACTGCTAAATACTAAGATATCAGATGGTAGGTAACTTTAAGGTATGTGGATAGTATGTGGAGATGAAGAGGAAGGTGAAAAAAGAGGGAAGATTGATTAATGCTGGGTTTGCAGTGAAGAACTGCCTGTGGTGGTGGTGGTGGTGGTGGTGGTAACTGCGATGACCATCATCATCATGATAATAACAGTTCTTAAGGTATTTTTGTGAAACTTTTGAAAATTCAATTTAGAAAGGAATTCCTGACAAGTTACGAAATTAATTTAAACGACCCTATACAGTACTGCTGATTCCTCGGCAAAGGAAGGACGCGACAAGGGCACCAGCACTGCCGGATGGTCTATGGCGAGTCCTTGGCATCAACCCCTTTGATTTGATTACCTCCCCTTTGATTTGATTACCTGGTTGGATTTTTCCGAGGTTTTAACCAACCAAAAGGCAAATGCCGGTTAATATTTTGGCGAATCCTCGAACCTCACCTCATCTCACTACATCTCGCTAAAATATTGCAAAAAATTGTAGAAAATTACTAAATTGTAAAACTATAAAAATTTGTCAAAATTGTAATTGTAATATTGTAAAATTTTGACTTGTTCCACATCTTAAAGCTTCATTGCTCATGTAAAATCTATGGAATGAAATAAATGAATGAAAAAATGAAATGAATGAATGAAAATGAAGAGGAAGGTGAAAAAAGAGGGAAGATTGACTAATGCTGGGTTTGCAGTGAAGGACTGCCTGTGGTGGTGGTGGTGGTGGTGGTGACAATCATCCTCATGATAGTAACAGTTCTTAAGGTATTTTTGTGAGCCTTTTGAAAATTCAATTTGTATGTATGTATTTATTCACACTGCAATGAGTATATACCCGGTGGCAGTGGTAACTAATTACACTCAATAATGACAATAATAAACTTATTAATTAAAATACAATTAATAATAATACCAATAATTAATACTAACAATAATTAATAATAATAATAATAATAATAATAATAATAATAATAATAATAATAACAACAGGGAATATACTAAATTAAATGAAACGATCACTTAAAATAACATTTGAAATAAATCTAATTTGCAATCTTAAAACTAAGATCGAACTAAAACCCACGAGTATGATATGTTCATATCTGCACAAGTACCTTTCAACATTACACTCATTTCGCTGTCAACTCACTCACTGCACTGGAACTACGACACATTTCACTGATTCTATCCTGATTTCACTAACATTTCAAAAACATTCCACTGTTCAAATACTTTGCACTGCCACTATAAACTATAGAGCTTCACTGACAGGAACACGTTTCACTTACACAGCACACTTCACTGACACAACACACTTCACTGACACAACATAATTCTTCACTGATACAACACTTCAATAACAAAATATCTATTACACCCTTTAAATACTGTGTATAATTACCGTCTATTAGTAAAGTTCTTAGGCCTATTTTTAAATACATTTCTGGTTGTTGGTAAAGCCTTTAGTAAGTCTGCAGGTAAAGCATTCCAGTCCCTGATAGTACGATTGAGAAAAGAAAACTTTCCAGTGTCCGTCCTCTGTCTTCTTTCCCTCAATTTATATGAGTGGTCGTTCCTTGAGCAATTTGGCGGCTGCAACCTATTTTTTATTTCTCTCCAGGCAGGCTCACCTCTGTATGTTTTGAACAGTGCGCATAATCGAATTCGCGTTCTCCTGTCCGTGAGTGTGTCCCATTTTAATGGTGAATTTTTCCGACAACACTTAAGAGCCCGTTTTTGAATCTTTTCCAGTGTCTTAATATGTTCTAATCTGTAAGGATCCCTACTTGCAGCACCATATTCCATTACTGGACGTACTAGTGATTTATGTGCAATGTCTTTGGATTTATCAGAACCTTTTCTTAGTACCCTAGAAAGGAATTCCTGACAAGTTACGAAATTAATTTAAACGACCCTATAAAGTACTGCTGATTCCTCGGCAAAGGAAGGACGCGACACGGCTGCCAGCACTGCCGGATGGTCTATGGCGAGTCCTCAACCCCTTTGATTTGATTACCCCCCCCCTTGATTTGATTACCTGGTTGGGTTTTTTCGAGGTTTTCCCCAACCAAAAGGCAAATGCCGGGTAATCTTTTGGCGAATCCTCGGACCTCACCTCATCTCTCTACATCTCGCCAAAATATTGTAAAAAATTGCACAAAATTGTAAAAATTGTAGAAAATTACTAAATTGTAAAACTATAAAAATTTGTAAAAATTGTAATTGTATATATTGTAAAATTTTGACTTGTTCCACATCTTAAAGCTTCATTGCTCATGTAAGATCTTCATGGAATAAAACAGGCTAAATGAATGAAAAAATGAAATGAATGAATGAAAATGAAGAGGAAGGTGAAAAAAAGAGGGAAGATTGACTAATGCTGGGTTTGCAGTGAAGGACTGCCTGTGGTGGTGGTGGTGGTGGTGGTGGTGACCATCATCCTCATGATAATAACAGTACTTAAGGTATTTTTGTGAGCCTTTTGAAAATTCAATTTGTATGTATGTATTTATTCACACTGCAATGAGTATGTACCCGGTGGCAGTGGTAACTAATTACACTCAACAATGACAATAATAAACTGATTAATTAAAAATACAATTAATAATACTAATACTAATAATTAATACTAACAATAATTAATAATAATAATAATAATAATAATAATAACAACAACAGGGAATATACTAAATTAAATGAAACGATCACTTAAAATAACATTTGAAATAAATCCAATTTGCAATCTTAAAACTAAGATCGAACTAAAACCCACGAGTATGATATGTTCATATCTGCACAAGTATCTTTCAACACTACACTCATTTCGCTGTCAACTCACTCACTGCACTAAAACTACGACACATTTCACTGATTCTATCCTGATTTCACTAACACTTCAAAAACATTCCACTGTTCAAATACTTTGCACTGCCACTATAAACTATAAAGCTTCACTGACAGGAACACGTTTCACTTACACAGCACACTTCACTGACACAACACACTTCACTGACACAACATAATTCTTCACTGATACAACACTTCAATAACAACATATCATTTACACCCTTTAAATTCTGTGTATAATTACCGTCTATTAGTAAAGTCCTTAAGCCTATTTTCAAATACATTTTTGGTTGTTGGTAAAGCCTTTAGTAAGTCTGCAGGTAAAGCATTCCAGTCCCTGATAGTACGATTGAGAAAAGAAAACTTTCCAGTGTCCGTCCTCTGTCTTCTTTCCCTCAATTTATATGAGTGGTCGTTCCTTGAAGAGTAATTTGGCGGCTGCAACCTATTTTTTCATTTCTCTCCAGGCAGGCTCACCTCTGTATGTTTTCAACAGTGCGCATAATCGAATTCGCGTTCTCCTGTCCGTGAGTGTGTCCCATTTTAATGGTGAATTTTTCCGACAACACTTAAGAGCCCGTTTTTTAATATTTTCCAGTGTCTTAATATGTTCTAGTCTGTAGGGATCCCAACATGCAGCACCATATTCCATTACTGGACGTACTAGTGATTTATATGCAATCTCTTTGGATTTATCAGAACCTTTTCTTAGTACCCTAGAAAGGAATTCCTGACAAGTTACGAAATTAATTTAAACGACCCTATAAAGTACTGCTGATTCCTCGGCAAAGGAAGGACGCGACACGGCTGCCAGCACTAGACCCTTACGCTACATCCAGTGTCGATCAGTAGCCGTAGCAACGTGTTACACTGTATAATAATGTACTATCGCATTGGAGTAATATTAGTTGGCTGCGGTGGTACCCCCCTGCCAGACGTGAACCCGCCCGGCGCAGCGAACGCAACCCGACTAGCAAAATCGATAAGTGCCTCACGAAGCAACCGGGACGGACGTACAGCTGGGAGCAGCAGCTTCCTGGTTTTACTACGCGTGGCTCGTTCATAAGCTATGCAAAAATCTAATTAGGAAAACGCGACTGTTAAACACACTTCTTCTGAGAACGTGCAAGTTTCGCAGCAAAACATTTACACAGGGTTACCAACCCTTGCACATACGCTTTGAAATCTGTCATTTTACGGTTGGGAAGCTTTTGTTATCCAGTCTGATTTTAAAAAAAACTGAAATTAGAATTTATAAAACAGTTATATTATCGGTATCAGTTTCTGCCAGATGCTTTTCCAATTCACTGTGGGCTAGAGCAAGGAGATGCACTATCACCTTTACTTTTTAACTTTGCTCTAGAGTATGCCATTAGGAAAGTCCAGGATAACGGATAGGGTTTGGAATTGAACGGGTTACATCAGCTGCTTGTCTATGCGGATGACGTGAATATGTTAGGAGAAAATCCACAAACGATTAGGGAAAACGCGGAAATTCTACTTGAAGCAAGTAAAGAGATAGGTTTGGAAGTAAATCCCGAAAATACAAAATATATGATTATGTCTCAAGACGAGAATAATGTACGAAATGGAAATGTAAAAATTGGAAATTTATCTTTTGAAGAGGTGGACAAATTCAAATACCTGGTAGCAACAGTAACAAATATAAACGATACTCAGGAGGAAATTAAACACAGAATAAATATGGGAAATGCCTGTTATTATTCGGTTGATAAGCTTTTATCATCCAGTCTGTTGTCAAAAAATATGAAAGTTAAAATTTATAAAACAGTTCTATTACCGGTTGTTCCTTATGGTTGTGAAACTTGGACTCTCACTTTGAGAGGAGCATAGGTTAAGGATGTTTGAGAATAAGGTGCTTAGGAAAATATTTGGAGCTAAGAGGGATGAAGTTACAGGAGAATGGAGAAAGTGCACGCATTGTATTCTTCACCTGACATAATTAGAAACATTAAATCCAGACGATTGAGATGGGCAGGGCATGTAGCACGTATGGGCGAATTCAGAAACGCATATAGAGTGTTAGTTGGGAGGCCAGAGGGGAAAAGACCTTTGGGGAGACCGAGACGTAGATGGGAAGATAATATTAAAATGGATTTGAGGGAGATGGGATATGATGATAGAGACTGGATTAATCTTGCTCAGGATAGGGACCAATGGCGGGCATATGTGAGGGCGGCAATGAACCTCCGGGTTCCTTAAAAGCCAGTAAGTAAGTAAGTATGTAAGTAAGTAAGTATGCCATTAGGAAAGTCCAGGATAACACAGAGGGTTTGGAATTGAACGGGTTACATCAGCTGCTTGTCTATGGGGATGACGTGAATATGTTAGAAGAACATCCACAAACGATTAGGAAAAACACGGGAATTTTACTTGTAACAAGTAAAGAGATAGGTTTGGAAGTAAATCCCGAAAATACAAAGTATATGATTATGTTTTGTGACCAGAATATTGTACGAAATGGAAATATAAAAATTGGAAATTTATCTTTTGAAGAGGTGGAAAAATTCAAATACCTGGGAGCAACAGTAACATATATAAATGAAACTCCTAAGGAAATTAAACACAGAATAAATATGGGAAATGCCTGTTATTATTCGGTTGAGAAGCTTTTATCATCCAGTCTGCTGTCAAAAATCTGGAAGTTAGAATTTATAAAACAGTTATATTACCGGTTGTTCTTTATGGTTGTGAAACTTGGACTCTCACTTTTAGAGAGGCACAGAGGTTAAGGGTGCTCGAGAATAAGGTGCTTAGTAAAATATTTGGGGCTAAGAGGGATGAAGTTACAGGAGAATGGAGAAAGTTACACAACACAGAACTGCACGCATTGTATTCTTCACCTGACATTATTAGGAACATTAAATCCAGACGTTTGAGATGGGCAGGGCATGTAGCACGTATGGGCGAATCCAGAAATTCATATAGAGTGTTAGTTGGGAGGCCGGAGGGAAAAAGACCTTTAGGGGATGAAAGTGGGATGAATTACCAAACTCTGTTTGCGGACAGTAATAATCTTGAATCTAGATGCTCAGGAAGAACATGAGAGTGAGAGAAAAAACAGTCTGTAACATGAATGAGACTGTGTTAACATTTTAATATTGTTTGTGGTTTTATTTGTGTATTCTGATGTCCTTTATGGTAATTTGTGATTTTCTGTCTCATATATTTGAAACTAAAACAAATGTAGCAATATATATTTTTTTTTTCATCAAAATGTAGCAATGTTAATCTTAATAATAAACCTTGCATTTTCTCGTATATTCCAATGTTTCATAAGGGAATTATGATATACTTATCTTTTTTTCTTCACATGGCTCATGTTTATTCACTTTTCTTAATTCATACACTGTGGAAGTCAGAAAACCACTAACTCCAGCAGTGTTTATTTCAAATGTAGCGTAAGATAATGTAAAAATTTAGGTTTTGAAGTATTTAATTATTAATAAAGACTGTAATTTTACACAATATTAATAGATAAATGTATAATATTTAAAGTTAGCAAGAGAAATAATAAGTTTTTTCTCTCTCCTGTAAAATTTGGTTTATTGGAGTTAGGGAGCACTTGATTTCCCTATCTCCATTATTATCATAATACAATGCTCTCTTAAATTGACTGAGCATTTTGGGAATTAAGTCAATGGCTTTCCCAAAACACGCTATGAAATGTTTCGTATAAAACAATTATTTTTTTTTCTTCGAAAAAGAAGCAAAACCCAGCAAAATTTTATTAAACGTTTTTGTTTGAAATATCTCAAATAATAATTCCTTGAAATTAATGACACTACTTTGGCCCTTTACTATTTACAATTTATATCAACGACATATCAGAATCTCTGAAATAGGCTACTGCCAACACCATCTCTATGCAGACGATCTTCAAATATATATAAAATTCCACACTGACGAAATAAATGATGCAATAACTAAAATTAATGATTATCTGGACTCAATCTGGACATGGACACGGAAATTCCGACTTAAACTAAATCCAGAAAAATCACAGTCATTCATTGTGCGCCATTCACGTTTGTTAAGCACTATTACCATACCAAATTTGTCGCCGATTAAAATATACGGCACCGAAATTCCGTTCAGTGAATCAGTAAAGAATCTAGGTATTTATATGGATAAAAGTTTAAATTGGAACATTCAAGTTGCAGAAACCTGCAAAAAGTATCCTCATTAATCCACTCGTTTAGGCGATTGAAGAATTTTCTCCCCTTTTCCATGAAAACAATGTTAGTGCAAACACTCGTGATTACTGTGATATTCTGCTTACTGACCTAAGCGTTACTTCGGCGCAGAGACTACAACGTGTTCATAATATGTGCGTCCGTTTCGTCTGCAATATTCGCCGGGCTGATCACGTAACACCATCCCTCGAAATGTTGTCCTGGCTCCGTCTAGAAGATCGTAGGAAAATCCACTGTCTTTCCCTTCTTTTTCACATATTGCATTTCTCCTCTCCTGTCTATCTTGCGTCTCGTTTTCAACATTTATCCATCCATCATAACCTAGACACACGATCACAACACTCCTCAATATTATCCATTCCCTCCCACCGAACATCCTCATATTCATCTTCTTTCACTGTGGCTGTTCCTCGGCTTTGGAATTCCCTACCGAGTAATGTCAGGGACTGTCAGACATCAAACCAATTTAAAAATAGGTTAACGAAATATTTTTCTAACAATTCTTGTTAACAATAATAGCTGTTTCAGGTTTCTCAATGTTTGATATATATATATATATATATATATATATATATGTATATATATATATACATATATATCACAGAATGAATATTTAAATTATCTCATTATTATTATTATTACTATTATTATTATTATTATTATTATTATTATTATTTCTTACGAATGTTTATTATTGTCACACTAACATTACTTATCCAACTTTCATTATTTACTTTCATGTTGTTTTATGGTCTAGCTCAGCGGTGGCGAAAATGTAATTGTGCGCCGAGGCACTGTGTAACCTGCAACGTGCATAGCACCTATGGAGGGAGGCGGACACCCGAAGGGGAAGTGAAGCAACTGTCTGACTTATTAACGGATTTTCATTTTCCTTACGTCAAGCACTTAAATATAATTTTATACAGTACAAGGCTACAAACTAATGTTTAGTACGTGTAACGAAGAAAGAAATGAACGATAAATGAACAATATCACAACTTAAAATTAACTGTCTTCAGAATGTCTCTGCGACAGAGTTTCAAAATCAGGAATTATGTCACTTACTGCCAGTCGTAGTTGATCACGAAGGTATTTGTCTGTCAGTCGTGATCTAAATTTGGTTTTTACTATTTTAATTGTTGAAAATTATTTTTCACAAACGTAAGTTGTAGCGAACATGGCTTCAACAGAGCAAGCGAAAGAACGAAGCTTCGGATATTTATTTTTTGGCAAAAATTTGAAAGTTCAACATTTGTCAAGTCCTTACATCTAGCTTTCATTTGACATCACATAGTAAATCAGTGAGTTCAAATTGAAGAGCTAACCGCATTATTCGTACATCTGCTGAAAAAGGGTCGACGTATAGAGATGATGATGATGATGATAATGATGATGACGAACAACAACAATAACACTTAACCTTTTAATGTTTCATCAGTAACATGTAGTATAATGCCGTTTTATGTTATACAACCGTTTTCCTCGCAATACTTGTGAACAAATCATACATTTAATATTCTCATCATATTGACAGCAAAAAAATGCGTCCTCCCATCCTACTTGGAACTTTCGTACATGGTTTCGAGAGAGACATATGCCACTCGCAGGTCAGATACAAATACAAATGGAACGGAGTTTGACTCCAGTGAGTGAGAGGGTGGGGGTTGGTGGAGGTTAGAAGCAAGCGAAATGCACTGTGAGCCACAATGTCTCGCGAGTCACGTTCTCGCCACGGCTGCTCTAGATATTAATGTAATAACTATGTAACCAATTGTATTCAATTAGAATTAGAGTCTGGCTGGGCGGAAGAGAAGGCCTACTGGCCTTAGCTCTGCCAGATTAAATAAATAAAATAATAAATTACTCGTATTATTATTATTATTATTATTATTTCTCACCCTGTATATCTCCTTGGTAGCGAAGTGTTTCTAAACAGAAAACAATCATCGGCATAAGACAGGGGTTTCCATGTGCATCCGACGAGAAGAATTGTGCCGTTGCAGCCTGTGTTAATCCAGGTCACACCTTGAGCAAACGTGACAGCGTCAGGCTCGAGAGCAAATTGCATTATCTTCATATTCCACCACGTCTAGCTGCGAATGCATCGCAAAGCTCCAATTCCTCTCAGTCTTGCCTTAAATGCTTAACATTATTACGCACGAAACATCACCCGTCCTTAACTAATTACCAACATAACACACATTAAACTGAAATGAGTATGTCTCCTTCAAATAACCAGTTTAGGATAACTGAATAAAATATACTCCACAAGAAATAAACACTGCACTTTAATGTACAGGGACATCATTTTATTTTTACTAACATTTTTAATATTAACTTGCCTATACCTCTGGATCAACGCCGTTTGCTACCCCCTTCCACGACTGGAGTTCGATGATACTGGCGTAATATACAAATAAATCACTTTACTAGGTATAGGAGGGAAGAAAAGTAGTTCATCCATTTACGTAAACTAGGAAATATCGCGCTTTTGAGTTTCATCATTTTCATTAAGTTTTTGTTTAATCAAAATACAGTACTGTATTAACAATAAGTGTTTTTACTCACGAACTGAGCTGTCCATTCGGACGTATTCATTATGCAATGTATATTATACTGTCTACAACAAATTAGCGTACAATATAGAGAATGAAGTTAAATTGAAAAATAATCATAATATGGATATTTAAACACAATCTTTAAAATGGTGGCCGTTCATTTCGATACAGGCTTCAGTTCTTATGTGCATATTATTGCACTATAGACTATTGTACCAAATCCCCATTACCAGTTTCGTACTTCGTATCAGTAACTCATGTTGAAATAATTCTGTACCTACTCTATAAAAGAGTACCTTACGTACTGTAAATTCAATCTTCACTTCTGCCCGATCCGAAAAGATAAAATTACTCAGACATACTATCTACTGTCCGTTCAAGTGGTTATGTCGTAGGGTCGTAGAAGGGGAGGAAATCACGTGACAGTTAATTACTTAACGAGGCCCTTTTATTTAATTTACTTTAAACAGTTGTATAATATTACATAGACGTCCAATTCCTAACAGAAATTAATGTCCTCAGAAAAGAGCTAAGACAGCCCAGCCACTAGCTGGCGAATAAAAGCTGGTGGGGGAAACCGGGATACGACGTGGGCAAATGGACGGCAGTACCTGTGCGAAAATGATTCAATATTGATAGCTCTTTCATCACTCGAAAACACGAACATATTTTTGGAACGTACTGTTTACTATGACCGTAAGGCTATTATGACTGCATATGCGGTCTTGGATCTGTGTGGAGGACGGTTGAACTTCATTAGTAGAAGGGGTGGGAGTGAAGTACATTAAAAAACTCAGGTACAATAAAAATTGAAGTAAACATAAAATGATGTCCCTGTATTAATCGGCTATTTTACGACACTTTAGCAACTGCTATGTTTATCTAGCGTCTGAGTGAGATGAAGGTGAAAATGCTACCGAGATGAGTCCAAAGATCCAGCGGCTAAAGTTACCCAGAATTTCCTATCAATGGGTTGAGGGAAAACCCCGGAAAAAAACTCAACCAGGTAACTTGTCCCAACCAGGGTTTGAACCCGGGGTCACTAGTTTCACAGTTAGGAATGGCAAATATGAATAACTTTATCAAAACACAAAATTTGAAATATTTTGACGTTAATCGCATTTTACATAGCCTATCGTGAATCATGAAAATTCTTGTTTGCATACGGCTTGAAGGAATTGTTTAAATTAGGACATTTCATATTCTGTCTATAATTAGTGACAATTTTAGTGTTGTATGTGTATATATTTATTCACACTGCAATGGGTATATACCCGGTGGCAGTGGTAACTAATTACACTCAATAATGACAATAATAAACACAATTAATACAAATACAATTAATAGTAATACTAATAATTAATACTAATAATAGTTAATAATAATAATAATAATAATAATAATAATAATAGTAATAATATTAATAACAGGGAACATCCCAAATTAAATGAAGCACGATCACTTAAAATAACATTTAAAGTAAATCTAATTTGTATCTTAAACCTAAGATCGAACTAAAACCCACGAGTATGATATGTTCATATCTGCACAAGTACCTTTCAACACTACACTCATTTCGCTGTCAACTCACTCACTGCACTGGAACTACGACACATTTCACTGATTCTATCCTGATTTCACGAACACTTCAAAAACATTTCACTGTTCAAATACTTTGCACTGCCACTATAAACCATAAAGCTTCACCGACAGGAACACATTTCACTTACACAACACACTTCACTGACACAACATACTTCTTCACTGATACAACACTTCAAATAATAAAATATCAATTACACCCTTTAAATACTGTGTATAATTACCGTCTATTAGTAAAGTCCTTAAACCTATTTTTAAATACATTTTTAGTTGTTGGTAAAGCCTTTAGTAAGTCTGCAGGTAAAGCATTCCAGTCCCTAATAGTGTTGATGGTAGCAGTAATAGTAGTAATAGCATTAATAATAATAATAATACTGATAATAATAATAATGATAATAATAATAATTATAATTATTATTATTATTACTCTTATTATTATTATTCCTGGCTCTACAGCCCTTTAAGGGCACAGACCGACCAGCCGACTGCTGGCTTCACGTCCACATGCCGAAACAGAGGTGGACGATCATCCAACCAGAATGGAGGTGTCATGTGGTTAGCACGATGACCCCACCAGCCGTTATAGCTAGCTTTCGTAACCGGATTTCTCTATCTATCGTAACTCTCCAAGTGCACCACGATGCTGGGTGGGCATCGGTCCTATACACTGGCCGAAATTTCATGAGAGACTCGAAGCAGCACGCATTCCGTAACGCGAGACCTAGCCACGCGGGACGATAATCGTATGTATGTATGTATGTATGTGTGTATGTATGTGTATATATTTATACACACTGCAAATGGGTAAATACCCGGTGGCAGTGGTAACTAATTACACTCAATAATTACATTAATAATAAAATACAGTCATAATATTAATAATAAAATAATAATAGCAATATATAATAATATTAACAAAGAGCATCCTAAATTAAATGAATCACTTAATATAACATAATTAATTAAAGTAAATCTAAACCCTAAGTTAGAACTTAAAACCACAAGTATATATGATATATGATCAAACTTGCATAAGTACCTTTCAGCACTACACTCATTTCGCTATCAATTCACTCACTGCACTGGAACTATAAAACATTTCACTGACACTATCCTGATTTCACCAACACTTCAAAAACATTTCTGTGTTCAAATACTTCAATAGTAGTAATAATAATAATAATAATAATAATAATAATAATAATAATAATAATAATAAAAAGTGCTGAAACGGTATATTCTTAAAGCATCTGAAACAAGTCTCCACATCTTTTAAATTGTGACATCATCACATGTAAGGAAAATTTATTACAGAAATTCTACTGAGATTTCCGATACACGAACCGGCATGAAATGACGACTAACTAGCCTTTACTTTGCTTTGAACGTTTTAATTTACACGCAAAGAAAATCAATAACAAATTCTTAATGCAACGCAGTACTAGACCACTGAACAATGCCAGATGGTCACGCCATGCAGCCCACATTCATATGAAAAGTGCATCCATCGTGAATTTAAGCCTTTAGCTTGCTGAATTATTCATGGCGATATCGTCCAGCTATTGATGGTCGACAACTGGAGAGTTGATATGGCATTAATCGGATCGTGATCTATTTAGATAAATCACAGTCGATCGGAGAACTGACAGAATATACAGGATGTACCTTAATATCATGAACTCACTTTAGGGAGGGATTCATAATTTAGAAACAAACTACTAGCATTTCCTATAATCATATACCTCTTTTCGATTTATTTCCGTGTTATATTCATTTCTGTCTCCCAGATGATCTTCACAAGAGTCATCCAAACTATTTACCATGATTGTTCTGGTATACCGTACAGTTCTTGTCAGCCACCGGCACAATAAACCAGTCATGTCAATTGATGCCCACAGGAGCAAGCGCGCGCTTTAGAGCTCAGGAGAGCCTCAGCGCTTTACTACGGAAAGGAAAGAGACAGACGAAAGCGTAAGTATATGCCGCTTGGTCGAGCTATATTCAGGGATGGCCAGCACTGATTCAATAGATAAAGGGAAGAGAACTTATTAAAACTGTATCCATGTTAGTTTTTAGATTTGTCTGAGAAGTATAAGTGCATTATAGGAATGTAAGTTTTAATTTTAATGCTAATTTTTGACAAGTTTGATTTTATTTATTAAAAAGAAATATTTTCTCAACTTTTTCTTTATAGAAACGTGAAATTTTCAGATATAGGCCTATTTATTTAGTAGCCTTACAGAATGTTTTCGTAAATCTAATATACCGTAAATACGTATTACTGAAGATAGTGTATTGAAAATTTTGAAAATATTCGCATGGAAATTGTTTGTAAGGAAATGAATTAACAAAGCAACTGCTGTTACATCATAAGCAAAAGATACGTGCCCATGTGTTGTAAAAATGTCAGCTCTATAGCTTCAGCAGATTTCGAGAAAATAATTTAATATTCTGATGATAGGAAGTTGCTCACCAATATCACCTTAAAAGCATAATGGGTTTTGTTATGTAATATTAGTTACACTTAAAATATACACAGCACCTAGGTAACTTTGCTTTGTACTGTAATATTGTTTTGATTGGCTTATTGATTACTTTTTATAAGACTAAAGGTACCACCAATATCAATTCCAACTTATTATATCATAATCTCTTTTTTTTGGATATCACTTTCTTTATGAATGATGTGTATCATCCATTTAGTATAGTATAGTTGTACTACTAGGCTATGGAATTTATTTGAATATTCCTTCTTAACTCTTTATCATGTTATTAACGTTTAAAACACAACTGCCATATTAAGAGATTGGTATTAGTAGCCTACTTTTGTTTTACAGACAATATAGATAATATCAAACAGAAAGAAGTCATATACAAATAACGACATAAAATTTCACGGTCCGTCTGAAGTTTGTGCACCACTGTTTTCTTAATCTAACAGGCTGCTTATTCATATACATAATCCTTCCTCTTTCCATACTTAGCGCTTGATGCCCGCGCACGACGTCCAGGTCAGAAAAATGCGCTTGCTTTGACATCACTGTTATAAACATACTCTTCAATGTTTTAGTTAGCTTACATTTAAATTGGTAAAAAAAGGTCAAGGTTTCTCGCATTATTTACATCATTCCTACATGTATCAAAATGTGTAAATTATCTTTGATAAAATTTAGGGTTTGATAAGTATACAGTGATGTCACAGTCATTATTTTTTCATTCACGAATAACGGTGTGCTGTGTGCCTTTGTTGATGAATTTGTTAAAATAACTAATAGCTTTTTTTTTGTAATACAAGAACATTATGAATATAAGTACTATTTCCCTATAAAAGTAGACCGTAAGAAAGTATGCTATGAAAATAAGAAAAAAAGACAACCCTAATCCCCATCTCAAACGTGTGGATTTAATGTTCCTAATTATGTCAGGTGAAGAATACAATGCGTGCAGGTCTGTGTTGTGTAACTTTCTCCGTTCTCCTGTAACTTCATCCCTCTTAGCCCCAAATGTTTTTCTAAGCACCTTATTCTCAAATGCCCTCAATCTCTGTTCCTCTCTCAAAGTGAGAGTCCAAGTTTCACAACCATAAAGAACAACCGATCATATAACTGTTTTATAAATTCTAACTTTCAGATTTTTTGACAGCAGACTGGATGATAAAATCTTCTGAACCGAATAATAACAGGCATTTCCCACATTTATTCCATGTTTAATTTCTTCCCGAGCATCATTTATATTTGTTACTGTTGTTCCAAGATATTTGAACTTCTCCACCTCTTCAAAAGATGAATTTCCAATTTTTATATTTCCATTTCGTACAATATTCTGGTCACGAGACATAATCATATATTAGTCGTTTCGGGATTTACTTCTTTACTTGCTTCCAGTAAAATTCTCGTGTTTTCCCTAATCGTTTGTGGATTTTCTCCTAACATATTCATGTCATCCGCATAGATAAGCAGCTGATGTAACCCGTTCAATTCCAAACCCTCTCTGTTATCCTGGACTTTCCTAATGGCATACTCTAGAGCAAAGTTAAAAAGTAAAGGTGATAGTGCATCTCCTTGCTTTAGCCCACAGTGAATTGGAAACGCATCTGACAGAAACTGACCTATACGGACTCTGCTATACGTTTCACTGAGACACATTTTAATTAATCGAACTAAATACTGGTAGATCTATGAAAGGCTAGATGATCAAATAACAGGAGAAAGGACCTACCGAAAGATCGGAGAAGAAAAATAAGACAACTTTAGAAGATAATCGAAAAAGTATTGTCTACATATAAATATCAGGCGGAGACTGAGCTTTTGCCGGGACTTGAATTATGTCTCCAGCACAGAAATACGTCCTTTTACCAATGCTCCAAATATAACACATGACTGTAAGAGAATTTACGGAAAAATATGTCAAAACATTCGTTAACAGCGGCCCAGAAAATGCCCAGAAGTTCCACAGCTAATTGCTTATACTAGATGGAGGCCCTTCAGTAATTCCACTCCCCGATGAGAGCAACTGGTCGCCAGTTGATAATTATTTTTCAGCGGGACTCGTGGGAGAGCATATAATTATAATTGATGTAGTTAGAGTTGTTTAAAACTTCCAGAAGCAAACTCTGACAAACACCAGCCTATCCTGCGCCCCACTTGGATCATCTAGATAATTGTTCAGCCTTTTAGTTGCCATCGTTACCGCATTAATGACTTAAAAATAAAGACACAATCAATTTCATCGCATGTGTATAGATAGGAGTTGCACAACTCTTTATTACCGAATGAACAGTTTATATGAGAGAAATTTGTATAGAGAAAATGGGTTGCTATATAAGTTTACATTTTTTTAAAGGGAGAAGAATACAGAAAAAAATGTTTCTCATCAACAAGACATATACAGGGACATCACTTTATTTTTACCAACATTTTTAACATTATCCTGGCTATACTCGGAAACACTGTTACCCCCTTCCATTACAGGAGTTTGGTGTTACTAGTGCAATATGTAAACAAATAATTTTATTAGCTACAGGAGGAGAGAAAAGTAGTGTATCCATTTATGTTACAGGGAAATACAGTAGCCAATTACGATTTTCAGTTTGATCATTACTTTTACTGTATTTTATCAAGAAACAGTAGAGTAGTAACAATTTTTTTTTCACAAACTCAACTCTTCAGTCGGTTATATTCATTATGTAACGTTTTCTTTATTCAGCATATTAGGCCTACTAACCAAATTTATTCCTGAGAATTTTGTGAGCACTTCGAAAAAAACCAATTTCTACAGCTAACTTCTTGACCGACTTATTAGGACTTCGCTGCATCCTTTCTTTAGCATCTTCTACAGCATCTTTTGTCATCTTTGTTGGCCACCTTACACTTTTCTTCCTTTCTGTACACACTGTTGCTCTAAATTTATCTACCAGATTAATGCCATTTCTACGATAGTATTCCGTAATGATATAATCAGGAAAAAAACTGTTATTCACTTTCGGTTATATTGTAATTCCAGTTTCCATCATCGTCCTTCATACCTACAAACAGTAAAACAAAACTCTTGTTTAAATAATGTTGTTCAGTACCGTACCACATTATAGGGTACCGTACCATATTATAGGGTACCGTACTTTCGGTAACTCTAATCTTCACTTGTGCTCAGTCCACACAGATAAATTCAGTTATGCTACACACCATACCTGTGTGAAAATAAATTTCAATAATGCAAGCTCTTTCTTCTATATAAAATGCAACATATTTCTGAAACACACTGTACTCTGTACTGTTTACTTCAGGAACAGCGGCCGTAAGTTTGTGTGGCTGACGTTAGCAAGGACATTAGTGAAAGGGGTGGGAGTCAAGTACATTCAGAAACGCAGGTACAATAAAAATACAAGTAAAAATAAAGTGATGACCCTGTACATTTTAGTATATTATGTTTTAGGCGTTGCACAACTTTCCAGTTATTTTATCACGATTGTTACAAATCGCATTACTGTTCACAGTTCGTCTTAATAAAATAAATCCACAGTTCCTTAACCTTATTATACCTTAACTTAGAGCTACGTGTGGATACGAAACAGTCAGTCTCCTATCTCCACAGACTGATCTGCATGAAGGACGGTCCTTGTATTTCTCTTGTTCTCCAATTTATTCTCCTTGTATTATCCTTACATTCCCCTTGTTCTCCTTGCCTTCCCTTGTTCTTTTTTGCGTTCCCCTAACCCTCCTTTCATTCCCCTGATTCTCCTTGTATTATCTTTCTTCACCTTATATCACCGTGATCTCCTTTCATTCCCCTGATTCTCCTTGTATTATCCTTCTTCTCCTTATATCACCGTGATCTCCTTGCATTCCACTTATTCTCCTTCTATTTCTCTTATATTCTCCTTGTATTATCCTTGTTTTGCTTGTATTCCTCTTATTCTTCTTGTAATACACTTGTTGCCTTGCATTCCACTTATTACCGTTGTATTACCCTAGTTTTCCTTGTATCACCCTTATTTTCCATGCATTACCCTTGTTTTCCTTGTATTGCCCTTGTTTTCTTTGTATTACCCTTGTTCTCATTGTATTACCATTGATGTCCATGAATTACCCATGTTTTCTTTATATTATCTTTGACGTAAGTGCAAGTTTGAACCAATAAATTATTGAGATTTGAGATAGATTAATTAGTTTAAGAAATTGTATATTTATTATGTAGAACTACATTTGTATATAGATCTTTTGTTAAATTATTAAGTTTTGTACTTTTGTGAACTATATCAATAAATCTATCTATCTATATTATCTTTGTTTTTCCTTGTATTACCCTGTTTTCCTTGTATTACCCTTGTTCTCATTGTATTGCCCTTGCTTTCCTTGTATTAACCTTGTTTTCCTTATATTAGCTTTGTTTTTCCTTATATCACCCTTGTTTTCCTTGTATTACCCTTGTTCTCATTCTACCGACTCTTTCTTGCTTTGTATTACCCCTGTTTTCCTTGTATTGCCCTTTTTTTCTTCGTATTACCTTTGTTCTCATTGTATTACCCCTTCTTTCCTTGTATTGCCCTTGTTTTCCTTATATTAGCTTTGTTTTCCCTTGTATTATCGTTGTTTTCCTTGTATTCCCTTTGTTTGCTTTATATTTAACTAATTATTTTTGTATTACCCTTGGTTTCCTTGTAATTCTTTTGTTTTGCTTGTATTTCCCTTGTTATTCTTGTATTGTCCTTGTTTTCCTTGTATTACCCTTGTTTTAGTTGTATTACCTTTATTTTCCATGTATTACTCTTGTTTACCTTGTATAACCCTTGTATTACTCTTTTTTCATTGCACTACCCTTATTTCCCATGTATTATTCTTGGTTCTTGTATTACTCTTGTCACCCTTGTATTCCCCTTATTCTCCTTATATTACAACTAGCCGTACCCGTGCGCTCCGCTGCACCCGTTAGAAATAAATATAAAGTAATTACATAATTAAAATAGGACATTTGATCCAGGGAACATTCGTGTTTGATAGAAGGATAAATCGTTTAATATGTTACTTAATTTAAATTGTATTCAAAATATTAAAATGCGATCACTTTGATCCAGAGACCACTCATTTGGTGCAATGACAATTCCTTTAACATGCTATTAATTGTTATTGCCAATTATTTTTGGAAAAGCGAAAATTAACAGAAAAATTTTGGCGACAGATTTATTATTATGTTTATATTATATTATTTATGTAAAAAGTGTGTTGATAACGGATGTACTCGAATTAGAAAGTTTTTAATTTGTTGTGGGAGCTCTTGAATCTCAGGAGGAACAGCTTTTACAATAGCGCAACATAATCTCCTTGGCTCATTACCCAATTTTTTTGCATTGTATTTATTGCATATATATTTTATGTATTTTAACACGATTCAAATGAGCATAGTTCAAATTTGAATATAAAATAATGGATTGCTAAGCTAACGTACTATTACTGCATACCAAATCAATACACTCTCGTTGTTCTCTGAGATAAAAATGAATATGTTCATAAACATTATTTTAAGAAATACAGGAAATGAATATACAGAATAACCTATCAAGTTTTCTGTGCGTAAGAAGCTATTTTAATCTTACCTGTCCTCAATTCACTCAAAAGTTACTGTAATAACATTATAGCATTGTGTCCATCCAGAGAAACTACACTTTCCAATGATGAAATAATAATTAATTATACAAATCGGTTAATTTAGCTTCCTATATTACTTCATACAAACACAGACACATTGTCTGTAGGTTATGTTTCATAGCTTTCGATTGTTGCTGTCCAAGGCCCCTTACAGACGAAGTCATTTGTTTTTTATTTCAATGCACCGCCTTAGATGGCAGTTATTTTAATTTTAAAACTCATTTTATCTAATTAAATATCAGTCCTATCAAAATTTTTCAAAGAATAAAACTTACCGGAAATCATTTTCAAAGAAACTTTTGTTATGTAACATTTTTCACAAAAATCAATAATAAGCGAGATATTTCGATTTAATTCAGGCCCCCTTATAACCCCTCTTTTAAATAATGTATTTTGAATGCCATATAGCCTAAAATCTAAGTTACAACGAACTTAATTTAGATTCCAATTTTCATCGAAATCCGTTCAGCCATTATCGCGTGAAAAGGTAACAAACATCCAGACAGACAGACAGACAGACATACAAACAAAAATTAAAAATAAAGCGATTTTCGGTTTCAGGATGGTTAATTATACATGTTAATACCAATTATTTTTAGAAAATCCAAAATTACCACAAAAATTTTGGCTATAGATTTATTATTATCCTTGCATTCCTCTTGTTATCCTTGGTTTGCAAGACGCCGTGTACAACATCTAACTTTAGACACAAGCACTTAATATCAACGTGGAAGGACAGGTGATCATGCATTTAGCAAGAAACCCTTCATACCACTACTTCGATTCGTACCCTAAATTAAAGCCAGTCAACAGTTTGAAATGAATTGTTATTTATTGTTTTGTTTACCTCTTTGTGTTTTACTTTTCCGATCCTCTGGACGACAGCTAGCGTCGTCGAGCACTAGAGCCGTGTCTTTTGTACTTAACTGTAACAGTTTTAACAATATATATGTAGACTACGTTTTATCTTGAATCACCCTCTATTTATACATTTATACAAAATAGTGACAAACTATAGCATGAAGTAACAATAGCAGATTAAAGACACTTCAGAAAGCAAATTGAGGACTGAAATCAATTTACCGAGAACAAAAGTTAGTCTGATATCTAAAACAATGTGTGACGTCAAATGGTGGATGTATTGTACGTCTCGAGATACACGTCTAAGTGTATAGTAACAGTAGTAATTATGAGACAAATCCGAAGACAGCTGAATAACAGTTACTAGTAAAAAGAGTTGTTTTATATTTTATGGATAACAGTGTAGTACTATTTTATGCAATGTTTCACTCACGATCATGAACAGATTAGGAGAAAAGAGTATTTGAAAATCCATTGACCAGACCGTCTGACACATGGGGATACAAGTTAAATCTAGTGACCGTTAGAAACCTGCCTAAGTTACATTTGTGACAGCTCTACGTTCACCTTACAAACTGTCCAATGTATAATATTCCAATATAATAATATTAATAATAATAATAATAATAATAATAATAATACTAAACTACCCGCCATTGAGGGTAGCCCTTACGGACTCAGTATATCCTCAAAATATTATTATACATATGTAAACATACAGTAGATATTAAATTTTAAAGAAGGGAAACAAAGAAAAGGGCGTGAAAAATTACAATTGCCATTAATGTGGCACCATGTGATTAATAAGGATTTGGCAGGATTTTTTTAACACAATTATCACAATGTCATCCCTCAGAGATGTTGGTAGAGCAAACTGTCGTCGAAATTCTTCGAAAAAATCTGGTATAGTCCTTCGAGCACCTATGAGCAAGCCGAATACCTCAACGTGAATTAAGGCATATTTCAGCTTGAAATAGTTGACTGTAGGCTCATAGATCGACTTCTTCTCAAGGTGGACCTCGGCTGACTGATGACATTCTACTTCAAAACGTATCGTGGGGTCAAAATGATGCCCTGTTTAGTGTCAGCATTGTACGCTAAAATATCTACTCGTCTCGTTGACCCATTTTCAGCTAGACAGGAGATTTCTTCTTCCACTATCCAGCCCTTATTTCTTAATGCGGCAGCAATTTTGGATCTTACAAGATCATGTCTAGAGTTCCTCACGAGCAATCCCTGTTCACAGAATCCCAGGACGTGTGCTAAAGTTTCAATCTCCGGGCAGCCATGTCTGCACCGGGTACCGTCGAGAGATCTGCCGGGAACGGAACGAACAGCTGCTAAATTTGCTGTCATTTTCAGGCTAGATATCCATTCACTAGTCGAATGTCCTTTCTTGTTTGCAATCCAACTGTTGGCGGCTGTTACTTCGCTATACATCTCAACACATTTCCCCGTCCTGAAAGGGTCTTCCCTTGAATTTGATTCAAAGAAAAGTACTACAAATGTAAGAAAAGTAAGAAACTCTATAAATATTACTTTTTACAAGTAAAACTGTAGTGGACTGTGGACATGAACTGTGTACAGAAAATTCCTCGTGGAACGGTTAGAAAAGTCATTACTGGAAGACACAAAAACACTTGGCGAAATTAGCAGTGCCTGAAACAATTAAATTAATGAAAACTCGTGATAACATTGTGGGAAAATGTAGCATTTACTTTTAATATAGATAAGTGACCAGCAGGCCTCTCAAAACAGACTATTCAGTGGGTACATACATCACTGTAATTAATTTTTCAACAGCGTGCAGTCTTCGTTAAACTCTTTTGTGAAACTGGTGCAAGATTTGCAATCTTAATTAGTGGGGTTTAAAAAGGGCGCGTCAGCTACTATGACTATTTGCGCCCTTGATTTGTAATGGATTAAATATGTCTCTGCAATTTAATAAATGTGATTTTGAAGAGACGACGTCCCTTGAAGCATTTACTTTAAATTTAAAGAACTAAGTAAGAGACTAGTGGAGTGCTTTGTATGGAGTGTGGCATTGTATGAGTCAGAAACGTGGTCATTACGACGAAGTAAAGAGAAGCCAATAGCAGTATTTGAAACGTGGGTATGGAGAAGAATGGAACGTGTGAAGTGGACAGACAGAATAAGATCAAGCTGTGTTGGAAAGAGTGGGTGAAGAAAGAATGATGCTGAAACTGATCAGGAAGAGGAAAAGGAATTGGTTGGGTCACTGGCTGAGAAGAAACTGCCTACTGAAGGATGCACTGGAAGGAACGGTGAACGGGAGAAGAGTTCAGGGTAGAAGAAGATATCAGATGTTAGACGACATTAAGATATATGGATCATATGAGGAGACAAAGAGAAAGGCAGAAAATAGGAAAGATTGGAGAAAGCTGGGTTTGCAGTGAAAGGCCTGCCCTTGGGCAGAACACTAAATGAAATGAATGACATCTAATTATATAAAACTACTGAAAAAAATGTCTCCCATTCTAGGTAGCACCATAGGATTCAGCATATTGAGATAAATTTTTAAAATAAACATACGTAACAAACCTGCAAATAAATTGGAAATAAAATTTATTTTCAAAGTATTCAAATAAATAAAAAAAGGAACATAGAATGGTCCACACCTGTGGAGTAACGGTTAGCGCGTCTGGCCGCGAAACCAGGCGGCCCTGGTTCGAATCCTGGTCGGGGCAAGTTACCAGGTTGAGGTTTTTTCCGGGGTTTTCCCTCAACCCAATTTGGGCAAATGCTAGGTAACTTTCGGTACTGGACCCCAGACTCATTTCACCGGCATTGTCACCTTCATCTCATTCAGACGCTAAATAACCTAAGATGTTGCTACAGCGTCGTAAAATAACCTACTTAAAAAAACATGGAATGAAGATAGAGGAGACGGCCTCTAGGTATGGAGGGTAGCTGCGAATATATTGAATAAGCAGTTGTGGACAGCCGATAAGGAGTGGTCCTCCAGCTTGGGGGTTGCGCGAAGGGCTAACAACCCATCACCGTAATAATCCGTTCACATTTGAAAACAATAAAATGTAAACAAGATGAAAAATGAAGACTGAAAAACATGAAACATCTACTATTACCTATTGATGAAGATTAAAAGTGCAATAAATTTTTTAAATTTCATGAACACGAACGAAATTGTTGCTAGATTATTGAGATACGTAACAAACTTGAGAATCATTGAGATAACAAATTAAGGGGTTAGGTACAGTTTACAGTAGTAAAATTTTGGAAATATTCAAAATTTTTTGCCTCCTTTACTCTATCTTGTACAATAGTGAAAATTAGTATGTGTAAAACACTGTCCTTCTGCTATATGAAAAAAAATATATATATATTTTTTTACGATTTAAAAAAATTATTTGCATTTTTTTTTCAAAATCAAATTCACTGTGCAGTAATGAAGCGTTTCCCACATAACTCCAAAAACTATCCAACATTCTGTGGTGAATTTTTTTGTATGTATTTATGAATGCCATATCTACAATATGATGCAAGGTCACTTCTCTACCTTTGATAGATTGTCTGATTGAAAATAAATTCATTTTATAAAATGGTCAAATATCAGTATTTTCTAGTACACAAAATAAAAAAAAATGATATTTATTAAGGAATGTAGTTGAAAGAGCATGATATTGTAAACATGAGTTTCAGCAATAAAATAAAAGAGACAGACAACATGGAAAATTTAACAGGTTTTTCAGCGCTTCCTCACTGCAAAGTGAACTGTCGACATTTTGAATTTTTAAATATATATATATATATATATGCAATACAATAACTAGTGGCTTGTGCAGCAAATGCTGCAAACTAAGTTCATTAGACGTTCAAATAAAAATTTTTCAGATTTATTTTCAATGAAGAATACCAGACATTTTGAAAGATATTTGCTTCCATAATAATGAAACATACTTCCTCTGAATGGTTTTTTATGCCAAATACTTTATCTTGAACCTATCCACCTTCAGTTTTTGAGTTTGAAAACGCAAGTAACAATGTCAGGACAATCAGAGGGTTTTTCATGTGGGAGTAAAGCAATAGCTATTTCAGGTCATTGTGGATTGTAGGTGAAAGTTTAAAAAAAAAGTAAGGTTTTCTATGCTTTCGAACAATAGCATAGGATATTGGTATAGCTGCTGCATGTAGAGCTTGAAATGTAGAGGGTAAAATCATTTTATCCTGCTAAGAGATCTTGTTGAAATGATAGGGAGGCTACAAAAAAAAATCTTGTACGCCTCTTATTTTATCAGCAAGTAATTCCTTTTGGTCTCTCCTTAGGGACTCTAATTTTTGCGCTCTCTAGTGCCAATACCGAAGAGAATTACGGATTTAAATATCTACACCACACCGCCATTAAATATATGAAAATCACCCAACCCCACTTGATTAATAACTATAAAAATATTCGATTTTTAATAACAATATTATTATTTTACGTAAGTTATATAGTTTTCAGTAACATATACTATATATACTATATAGCCGCCATTCAGTAAATTACAGAAATGAAGAGCTAATTTAAGATATTCTCTACTTCCACTCATACAGGATGTTTAAAAAATACGGGGCATAATTTCAGGTATGTATTTCCCACATGTAGACAATCAAAATAGTTCATTACAACATGTGTCCGGACATGCTTTATTTCCGAGTTATGGCCTTTACAACATTGAAATTCACCGGAACGTTTTCTTTCCGCAGGTCGTTGCCGTCAAAGGAGACATTAAGAGGGCACTCTGACAGTTCAATCCGAGGCGAAGGTTACATTCAATGTTGTGTAGGCGTTAGACTGTGCGACATGTATTCAAATCAAGAGCTGGCAGAGATACGCTTCATGTACGGTAAGGCGGACGGCAATGCTGCGCTGGCTCGTCGTTTGTACCAGGAGAGGTACCCACAGCGACAATGTCCAGATCGGAAAACATTTGTACGTCTCCATTACCGTCTGTGCGAGTATGCAAAATTTAACTCTCCTGGTTTGGGAAGGGGACGACCAAGATCTACAACTCCAGAAGTACAGGAGGAGATTCTGGAGGCTGTGAACATGACTCCTTCTATCAGCACACGAAGGGTAGCGTTGCAAGTCAATGTTCCTCAAACGACTGTCTGGAGACTGTTGGAATCCCTTCGGAATGGAATTGTGGCATGTTCTGAGGACATACGCAATACTCCTGGAGTTTGGGATCGTGTTCGCAGGTCAATGAGACATCGATGTGAGGTCTGTATTCAAGCAGGAGGTGGACATTTTGAACATCTTCTGTAATGACAACGACTTGCGGAAAGAAAAACGTTCCGGTGAATATCAATGTTGTGAAGGCCATAACTCGGAAATGAAGCATTTCCGGACACATGTTGTAATGAACTATTTTGATTGTCTACATGTGGGAAATACATACCTGAAATTATGCCCCGTATTTTTTTAACACCCTGTATAACCCCAAAACGTTTCACTTTCATATCATTAATATAGCATTAACATGTATAATTAATTAAAAATAGTCACATCATGCCATTAACTACAATAATATTTCATTTCTAATGGTAATAATGTCATCAAACCACCTCAAGTTTTGTAGTTTTTAATATCCAATACACAGCTGTACTCAAAAAATTACACACCGCAGAATCAGACCTGTAAATTGTTTTTAGTAAGTCCTGAAGTTTTTAATAACCAATTGAATTTGAGCTGTAAATATGTCAGCAATACTGCAGCAGATCATGGCCTTCCTCCAATATTGTTTACTGTAGTGTGTGTTTTGTTTTATTCTGAAATGCAATTAGTTCTCAAAACTGACGACAGATGTATTTTGGAAAATAGGAAAATTATGTTGAAAAATTGACATTTCACAAAAAACTGCTATTTTTTTTAAACCTTTGGGTTCCAAGCTTCAAAATGAGGGGTCATTTATTGAAATCCGTTCGGCCGTTTTCCCGTAATTTCAATTACCAATTCAAATTATATATATATATATATATATATATATATATATATATAGATTTTTTTAAATGCTAAAAATATATATATTTTTTTTTTCATATAACAGAAGCGTAGTTTTTTTACACATACCAATTTTCACTACTGTACAAGATACAGTAATGGAGGAAAAAAATGTTGAATATTTCCAAAACTTTTACTGCTGTAAGCTGTACCTAACCCCTTAGCTAGTACACCAAAGATAAAGATTCAAAAAATAAAAGTGAGCTCACATCGCACGAAACTTCCTGCTTCATTCAAACTTTTTATCAGAACTGATAAGTCTTGTGAAAGATATGTCTGTGTTCTTAATTTACTGCAAACTTGAAATAATATACGAAATTATGTTAATAAATTTCTTGGAAATCAGTTCTCGAGATGGAAAATATTCTAATAACTTATGAAGTTAGTAACAGCAGAACGGAGTTTCCAGTGTATTCTGCCAAATACAAGTTTCCAAGAAACCGTTAAGTATTACGAGATAAGAGCTATTTTCTTGTAGCAAAGGAAGGAGAGGAGAGAGGGAGAGGGAGAGGGAGAGGGAGAGAGAGAGAGAGAGAGAGCGCAAGGGAAAAGAAGTGGGGAGAGCCGCTCCATTTTGCAGATCTTGAGTTCAGATGCAGACTCTCATACATTTCTGTGTCTCTGTTATGAATATTGCTATCAATTTAAATCATTTCTCTTATTCTAGTGAGACATATTTCACGTGTGGCACTCCATTAGTCCAATAACATGACGTAACGTCGCTACTTTATCAATATAAGAAGTTATGTGCTCCTGAAATGACCAATTTTAAGCTCTTTCACTGAAATACACGCTTAATGCACTTATACTTACTTACTTACTTACTGGCTTTTAACGAACCCGGAAGTTCACTGCCGCCCTCACATAAGCCCGCCATTGGTCCCTATCCTGAGCAAGATTAATCCATTCTCTATCATCATATCCCACCTCCCTCAAATCCATTTTAATATTATCTTCCCATCTACGTCTCGGCCTCCCTAAATGTCTTTTTCCCTCCGGCCTCCCAACTAACACTCTATATGCATTTTTGGATTCGCCCATACGTGCTACATGTCCTGCCCATCTCAAAAGTCTGGATTTAATGTTCCTAATTATATCAGGTGAAGAATACAATGCGTGCAGTTCTGTGTTATGTAACTGTCTCCATTCTCCTGTAACTTCATCCCTCTTAGCCCCAAATATTTTCCTAAGCACCTTATTCTCAAACACCCTTAACCTATGTTCCTCTCTCAAAGTGAGAGTCCAAGTTTCACAACCATACAGAACAACCGGTAATGTAACTGTTTTATAAATTCTAATTTTCAGCTTTTTTGAGAGCAGACTGGATGATAAAAGCTTCTCAACCATTTCCCATATTTATTCTGAGTTCAATTTCCTTCCGAGTATCATTTATATTTGTTACTGCTCCTCCAAGATATTTAAATTTTCCACCTCTTCAAAGGATAAATTTTCAATTTTCATATTTCCATTTCGTACAATATTCTGGTCACGACACGAGACATAATCATATACTTCGTCTTTTCGGGATTTACTTCCAAACCTATCTCTTTAATTGCTTTCAGTAAAATTTCCGTGTTTTCCCTAATCGTTTGTGGATTTTCTTCTAACATAGTCACGTCATCCACATAAACAAGGAGCTGTTGTAACTCGTTCAATTCCAAACCCTTTCTGTTATCCTGGACGTTTGTAATGACATTCTGGAGAGCGAAGTTAAAAGTCCATTTGCTAGGAAAATTTTTATGTGTAACAGGCAGCAGTGATGTTATACAGTGATTGCGGACCGACGGGAAAACACCATCTTACAATGCTACACTTAAGTATAGGACAAGTCCTTATCAAACGATGGAGTATTGCTCGAAAAAAAAAAAGAAAGCAAAGGACTAGTACATCTTATATGAAATAGTGGAAGTATTAAGACGTGGTACAATGGGATTTAAAAATCCCTTGTGACTATTTCAGTACCAGGGACGCTGAAAACAAATATTATAGCGAAAATGTCCATACTTTCTCTTTATAGGCTACTTCGTTTAATGAACAAGTAAAAAATAAAAAGAAAAACATCCTAAGTCCGTCTCTAAAGGAAGTCTCACACATTATGAAACTCTGTCTACCCTATAGCAACAATGAAAATCTGCCTAACTTTCTTGACAGGAATAATTGTGGTTGTAATTAATTACTGAACACAGCCATAGAGGAAAGCCTATCGCACCAATTACCTGAATAAAACATTATGCATAATTGAATCTATCAACGTATGCAAAATGAGCAATTGTGGATTATACCATAATGCTAAATGATAAATTTCCATTAACAGTATTAAATACATCAATAGACTCTAGTACAATTATTATGCTTCCTATTTTCGTAATAAAACCTACAGACCAGTGGCGGCTCGTGAAGTTCGGTAATGGAGAAACTAAAATTTGAGAAATTATAAAGCGATTAGAATTATAATATACTAGTGGCTTGTGCAGCAAATGCTGCTGCAAACTAAGTTCGTTAGACGTTCAAATAAACATTTTTCAGATTTATTTTCAATGAAGAATACTTGTCTTTTTGATAGTTATTTGTTTCCATTATAATGAAACATACTCCCTCTGAATGGATTTTTTTTGGCCAAATACTTTCTCTTGAACCTATCAAACTTCAGTTTTTGCGTTTCAACGCGAAAACGCAAGTATCAATGTCAGGACGATATCAGTAGCTATTTCAGGTCATTGTGGATTGTAGGCGAAAGTTAAAAAAATGTCAGGTTTGCTAAGTTTTCGAACAATAGCATTTTCGTATAGCTGCTGCATGTAGAACTTGAAATGTAGAGCGTAAAATCATTTTATCCTACTAAGAGATCTTGCTGAAATGATCTGGAGACTACAACATTTTCTAGGCCTCTTATTTTATCAGTAAGTAATACTTTTTGATCTTTTCTTAGGAACTGTAATTTTTGCGCTCTCTCGAGCCAATACTGAAGACAATGACACATATCAATATCTACACTACACCGCCATTAAGTATATGAAAAAGACCCAACCTCACTGGGTTAATAATTATAAAAATATTTGATTTTTAATAACAATATTATTATCTTACTTACGTTTTGTGGTTATATATAGCAGCCACTCAGTAAATTATAGAAATGAAGACCTAAATTAAGATATTCTCTACATTTACTTACATAACCACAAAACGTTTCACTTTCATGTCATGAATATAGCATCAGTATTATGTACAATTAATCAAAAATAGACGCATCATGATATTAACTATAATAATATTTAATTTCTAATGGTAATAATGTCATCAAACCACCTCAAGTTTCGTAGATTTGAATATCCAATACACAGATGTACTCAGAAAATTATACACTGCAGAATCAGTTTTTAATAACAAATTGAATTGAGCTCTAAATATGTCTGCAATCCTGCAGGTCATGGCCTTCGTGTAATAGCCTATTGTTTATTGTAGTGTGTGTTTTGTTCTGAAATTCAATCAAGTCGGCCGTGATTGAATAAACTTAGTTCTCAAAACTGACAACAGATGGATTTTGGAAAATAGGAAAATTATGTAGGAAAATTGACACTTCACTGAAAACTACTACTTTTCCGAAAAACTTTGGATGCCAGGCATGAAAATGAGGGGTCTTTCATTAAAATCCGTTCAGCCGTTTTCCCGTAATTTCCATTAACAGTTCAAATTATATATACAGATTCATCAACGAAGGCACACTGCAGACCGTTATTTGTAAATGAAAAAATTATGACTGTAACATCACTGTATATTTATTCATGCCCTAAATTTCGTTAAATAAAATTCACACATGTTGACAGATAGGAATGATGTTCATATATACAACACCAGAAACCGTGACCTTTTTGACATACCTAAGTGTAGGCTGACTAAAACAATGAATAATTATTTTATTATGTCTTTAAAAATAACAAATAAATTTCCGAGATATCTTTTTAATCTGGAAAGGAAGTCTTTTAACAGACTTGTCTCTGATTGGTTAATCAACAAACCATTTTATGAAATTAATGAGTTTTTTAATGTCAACGTTGTTGAGAATTTTTGAATTAATTTTATTGTTTTGTTTTTCATTACTGACTTTGTCAATTGCACTATGTTGTGTGCTCTGACTGTACAATATTGAATATACTGTTGAATGATACTGAAAATTTTTAGTGGAGATTCGTAGCCAATGAGAAAAATGAGCTTATTTTATATATATATATATATATATATATATATATATATATATATATATATATATATAGAGAGAGAGAGAGAGAGAGAGTAAACCGTAAGTAATGTCATTATTTTCACAGTGTTATTCTTTGAGATATTTCACACGAAAAAGTTTAATACGTACAATATTGATCTTTTTACTTTCTTTTTGAGACAAAGATTTTTTATAAGAAATATTTCATAGCGTGTTTTATGAACGCCATTGCACTAGGCCTAATGGTCCGAGAGAAATCGCTGATTGGTGTACAAGCAGATGTGTAAAATTAATATGAATAATGTCTTGAAGTTTTTTTTTTTGCGAATTAAACGGTTTAGCCATGAATTTAAATTGAATAATTGTGAAAATCGATAAAATAAATCTTGCAACACATGGCACTGTCACGTCACCGAATGAGTACAGCAGAGGGGGAGGGGAAGGTAAGGAGTGCAGGTCGCACTTGCTTACAGTAGCCATGATGTTGCCAAATGCTTCATAGAAACATAACGATTTCATCTAAAACAGTGAATGTTAGAGAAAAAAACATATTTTAATTTTTCAAATATCTTTCCATGATCTATTACCAGTTTCATTTTGGTGCACACTATCCACAGTTTATATATACAGGGTTAGTTAAAAGTCCCGCACCACCTAAATAACTTTTGAAGCATGTGGTTCAGTGACATGAAACTTGGTATGTGAGGATAACCATATGCTAAGAACTCAATAATTGAATGACCAAGTTTTTTCTACTTCCGATTTAACCGGAAGTAACTCCAACTCTCTTATTTTAAATGGAACACCCAATATATTATTTTATTTTTAAATAGTACTCATTAAGAGCTTTTCAAACATTACCCACACTTGATACTTCTGTACAAATTCAGTGTTGCTAAGTCAAGAAAACAGAAAAGTGTATCGAATATTAATAGTAATATGCGTTACAAGAGCGGTATGTTGATGTTTTCATGTTCGAGGAAAAGATTGAAAAAGCGAAACGTAGTTACATACCTGAAAGAGGAATTTCTAATTGAAAAAGCGAAACGTAGTTACATACCTGAAAGAGGAATTTCTAATTAGTTGCAATGAAATCTCCATGTTGGCTCCTGTTCAATGACGGCAACTTTTAAAAACTAAAATATCTATCTTCAACATTGTTCCTATAAAATGTTTTCTGTGTTTACTATATTCCAGCAGGCCGTGATATACGTCTGTCTTTTTTTCCCCGAGTCTATAAATGCGAACTTAAAACAAACGGTAAGGTTATGTAATGATTTATTTATCATTTTAATATTTTAACAATATTATTTATATAACATATTGCAGTAATCACATCGGCATCTGGAATCTTGTTGATTTTTTACGGCTTCCTTAATGTTACTTGCATTACAAATGCAGTAACTTTTGTGGTGTTGTAGAGTTTACTTAATGTTTGCAAATATTTAAAAACAATAATTAACAGTGCAATTTAGGTGAAATTGCAGTGGTAAATTTCCAATTTATAATTATTACTATGTTAAACGTCTCTAAAAATAATATGTTAAAAGCCTAAAACAGTAAAATGAAAGTGGCGCTTAAGCGGTAAGAAGAGGGAAATTGTTATGTGTGTTACGTTGGGAATACTGAATGTGGTATTTCACACTTACCGCGTATTGGTTTTGTGCGGAAAGCAAGCAAATAAGCACGATCTCGCACAAAAGAATAAACGCACCACTTAAATAACTTTTGAAGCATACGGTTCAGTGATATGAAACCTGGTATGTGAGGATAACCATATGCTAAGAACTCAATAATGGTATTACCGAGTTTTTTCTACTTCCGGTTTGACCGGAAGTAACTCAAACTGTCTGATTTTAAATGGAACACTCAATATATATATATATATATATATATATATATATATATTTTTTTTTTTAATAGTACCCACACTCGATACTTCTTACAAATTCAGTGTTGCTAAGTCAAGAAAACAGAAAAGTGTATCGAATATTAAAATAATAAAATACTCCTTCCTTAACAAAAACAAAACAAAGCTAGCTCACCTTCTAAATTATGTGTTCAAATTGGAAGCCCTCAGCTGCTTTACAATGTGTCACTCGATCATAGAAACCATTTAAGGAATGATTTAACAGGGTTTAGGAATAACTTGCACCACTTCCATTTTTATTTAGCAACACTGAATTTGTACAGAGGTATCAAGTGTGGGTAATTTTTGAAAAGCTCTTAATGAGCTTTATTCAAAAATAAAAAATATATATATTGGATGTCCCATTTAAAATAAGAGACTTGGAGTTACTTCCGGTTAAACCGGAAGTAGAAAAAGCTCGGTAATACCATTATTGAGTTCTTAGTATATGGTTATCCGCACATACCTAGTTTCATGTCACTGAACCACATCTTCAAAAGTTATTTAGGTGGTTCGGGACTTTTAACTAAACCTGTATAAAGAATCTCTCCATTTACAGATGTAAATTTAAAATTCTGTTCTCACCATATAGTCATACATGAAACTTAAATTTTGTGCGAGATAAATAGATTTGAAAAAAAAATACATGTATATAATACCATACATCTGATCATAATGAAATTATAACCAAGATACTTATGGGAAGGAAAATATAAAATCGATAATTTAAAATTTGTAGGAAACATAAATTTCACCCATCATTCCCCCTAATTACACTATATTATTTGCTATACCACCGCCTGCTTTTAATATGATAACGTTTCACTATTACAATGAGGAGCATTATAATAAAGATGAGTTCACTGCCGTGGAGTAACGGTTAGCAAGTCTGACAGTGAAATGAGAGGGCGCGAGTTCAAATCCTCGTTGGGACAAGTTACCTGGCTGAGGTTTTCCAGCAGTTTTTACTCAACGCATTAAGAGAAAATGCTGCGTAATTTTCGGTGCTGGACCCTGGACTCATTTTACTGGTGTTATCACCTTCATTTCACTCAGACATTAGATAATCATTGCAGTTGATAAGTCGTCGTAAAATAACCAATTACAAAAACAGTGGAGAAGTCGGGGAAATACTCTACACCAGCAAGGACGGACGATTGTACAAAAACAGTATTCGAAACACATGTCAAAAATAGGTTTATATTGTTCGCAGAGTTGCTACACACGGTCAGCAGCCTTGTTTCGAGAATTTCCCTACTCATAAAGTAAAATGCATTTTTTTATATTCCTATTTATTTATTTATTTACTTGTTTAATTATTTACTGATTTGTTTTTTTTTTCTTTGTTAATTTGTTTCTCTGTTTGTTTGCTTGTTGGTTTATTTATTTATTTATTCTGGTAGAGTTAAGGCCATGAGGCCTTCTCTTTCACACTACCAAAACAGAAATAGGTCTACACAATGAAACAATGACAAAAATACTACCTAATATTAATAGTCATACTTAAATATAAAAATAATTTTGATTTACATTAACAAGTTTACACATAAAGAAATATTAACTAAACATGATACATAATTAAGTTATTTACAATTCATATCCTGATTCTACTTTATAATAGGCCTATATGACAATTTATACAAACACACAGAATAACCTAAACGCTCACAAACCAATTTCATGTAAAGTATGTAATTTTTGTTCAGGATAACAGAGAGGGTTTGGAATTGAACGGGTTACATCAGCTTCTTGTCTATGCGGATGACGTGAATATGTTAGGAGAAAATCCAGAAAAGATTAGGGAATACACGGAAATTTTACTTGAAGCAAGTAAAGCGATAGGTTTGGAAGTAAATCCCGAAAAGACAAAGTATATGATTATGTCTCGTGACCAGAATATTGTACGAAATGGAAATATAAAAGTTGGAGATTTATCCTTCGAAGAGGTGGAAAAATTCAAATATCTTGGAGCAAGAGTAACAAATATAAATGATACTCGGGAGGAAATTAAACACAGAATAAATATGGGAATTGCGTGTTATTATTCGGTTGAGAAGCTTTTGTCATCTAGTCTGCTGTCAAAAAATCTGAAAGTTAGAATTTATAAAACAGTTATATTATCGGTTGTTCTGTATGGTTGTGAAACTTGGACTCTAACTTTGAGAGAGGAACAGAGATTAAGGGTGTTTGAGGATAAGGGTCTTAGGAAAATATTTGGGGCTAAAAGGGATGAAGTTACAGGAGAATGGAGAAAGTTACACAACGCAGAACTGCACGCATTCTATTCTTCACCTGACATAATTAGGAACATTAAATCCAGACGGTTGAGATGGGCAGGACATGTAGCACGTATGGGCGAACCTAGAAATGCATATAGAGTGTTAGTTGGGAGACCGGAGGGAAAAAGACCTTTGGGGAGGCTGAGACGTAGATGGGAGGATAATATTAAAATGGATTTGAGGGAGATGGGATATGATGATAGAGAGTGGATTAATCTTGCACCGATGGCGGGCTTATGTGAGGGCGGCAATGAACCTTCGGGTTCCTTAAAAGCCATTTGTAAGTAATTAAATAAGTATGTAATTTTTAAGTTAAATTAATTAACCGTTCGGCAATCCCTGACATGACGAGATAAGGAGTTCCATAGGCGACAAACTGACATGGTGAAAGAGGATGAATAGAAAGAGGAGCGATGACGAGGAATGGATAATAAGGCCTGATGTTGATTCCGTACCGTTGTAAGATATTCAAAGCGAGTTCTCAGATATTTTGGAGTATAAGTGTATAATATTCTAAACAGAACAGATAAAGATTGTGCTGTTCTCCACTCCTTTAATACTTGTAACGTAAATAATTTGTATAATTCTTTTTCCGAGTCGAATGAAAGGAGAAATATGTTTCGGGATATGTTTCCAATAACTTTTGACAAATATAAATTGCTGTATTTGCACATCAACAAGTCAAATATACAGCAGACCAATGTGAACAATGGAGTAATAGCCGATATGTGTATGCAGAGAGCAATTCTGTCAGGACAAACATAAAACATGGCAGTCAAACACGACGTTGTCAATAAAAGCCTAATGCGATCAACAAAAGACGAGCAATTTACAGACTGATGTCATAAAACTGGGAGATGAATGCCAAATCGTAAAACTAAAATATTTCAGAAACCTTTAAGGAAAAAGAAAAAGTAGGGATGATATCGAGCGGTCTCAGCTGTGTTTCTTGGTGTTAAAATTGATGCGTGTGTTCCTGAGAGGAAGTGCAAACTTGGCCGGGCAGGGTATCGCAGGTCGGAGTGTCAGCTCGAGATCCTACAACCATCAACCTGGAGTTTATACGCCACCTGCACCATTGCGCCTCCCACGAGAGCAATCCCAACGAAAGAGACAGGTACACACACATCTCTACTGCCCTTTAGGACTGGACTCTATCCTACAGATAGCAAGTTCAAGGCGTACTTTATCATAAGGCTGTGCTGATCGTAATTAATAAGGCTAGAATTTGTTATGCCTTAAAGTCACCAAAATATGCGGTATAAAATATGCCCTTATTCAAAAGACGAAAAAGAATTTTCAATTTTAAGTGAAGAAGTTGAACTATCGCTTAAGGTATATGTACACCTTTACATACAAAAAATTTTGTTTTGCATAATTTTTCTCTGTAAAATTTATATACAATTGAGAATGGTACCAGAAAGAGAATGAATGAACAGATTCCTTGAAATTATGTCTAAATTGTTTATACAAATTATTTTGTGCGAGATCGTGCGTATTTGCTTGTTTTCCGCACAGAACCAATACGCGGTAAGTGTGAAATACCACATTCAGTATTCCCAACGTAACACACATAACAATTTCCCTCTTCTTACCGCTTAAGCGCGACATTCATTTTACTGCTTTAGGCTTTTAACATATTATTTGTAGAGACGTTTAACATAGTAATAATTATAAATTGGAAACTTACCACTTCAATTTCACCTAAATTGCAATGTTAATTATTGTTTTTAAATATTTTAAAAAATTAAGTAAAGTCTACTACTCCACGAAACTTATTGCACTCCTGATACAAATAACATTAAGGAAGTCGTGAAAAAAATCAACAATATTCCAGATGCCGATGTTATTACTGCAATATGTTATATAAATAATTTGTTAAAATATTAAAATGAAAAATAAATCATTACATAACCTTACCGTTTGTTTTAAGTTCACATTTATAGACTGGGGGAAAAAAAAAGACAGACGTATATCACGGCCTGCTGGAGTATAGCAAACACAGAAAACATGTTATAGCAACGATGTTGAAGAAAGATATTTTGGTTTTCCGAAGTTGCCGTCATTAAACAGAAACCAACATGGAGATTTCATTGCAATCAATTAGAAATTCGTGTTTCAGGTATGTAATAAACGATCTTCGCAGAAAATAATGTACGATACACGAGCGGTATGTTTGTTTTCATGTTCTCGGAAATTAAAAAAGCTCAACTACGTTTCGCTTTTTCAGTCTTTTCCTCGACCATGAAAACGTCAACATATCGCTCTTGCAACGTATATTACTATTGTTTATAATTTTGACATACAACTTGAAACGTGATAGCTCATGCAGTATCTTTACTGTTTTATAGCTAAAACTATTTTTAGTGCCTCACATAGAGCTATTTTTTATTTTCATTTAAGGTAATTCCGGGAGAGTTGCCCCACTTAAGGTTTTTATCGTTTAAAAATTGAACAAACCAAAGCAGATACTTTATTCATGTGTTATAGCATGTGACATACATTAAAGGTTTATGTAAAATATGAAACAATCGATAATTCGTACACAACAAGTGGCAAAATAAAAATTAATCAGATACGACATCACTGAAATATACACACATATAGGGGAGAGATGCCCCGCTGTGGTAATTCCCAAATTAAACTATTAATTTGATAAATAACACTCTAAATAATGTTGCTTATTTTATTTTTCCAATAAGTTCATTTTCTGAGCTCGTTTTTCAGTGCGACCACACATATGGCACTTAGCCCACATGTTGTGCAACTTCTTGCAGGAAAGTCACTGAATCCAATCAACAAGTTCCTTCATTTGATAAAATTTTCAGGGTACTTAACAAAGTAGGAACTATCTACTTTGTTTCATTTGACGACACTCTCTTCATATTTTCTCCAAAAATGAATTCTATATCTACTAGATTTAGATTTTGAAGAATTTGACTTTAAGCTTTTTGGAACTGGGAGGCTTTCAAGGATGGTGTTTCCATTTTTATCTCCACCTGTAACGCGTTCTACCGATCGCTTTCTTTTGTTCACAGCAAAAGATATTGCTGGCACATAGTTTAATTCATGAAGGGATTTGAAAGGAGTCGCTGTCGCTGAATTTGCCATTGTGGCACTTGAGCCGAAATTACAACGTATTATCCCGTTATCATTAGAACTTGTAGCCGATAAAGTTTTCTTTTCTTTGAGATTTCCTGAAGAGGCACAAAAAGGAATTCTTACAGCTGTGTTGTTGATTGATGCATCATAAATACTGAAGAGGTGCTCAGGAACTGCATCTGGATTGAAAGGATCGAAACCTCTGGCTCGAAATCCAAATGACCTCTCTATTACTACCAACGCAGCTTTCTAGATGGATAGTCAGGCTTGCTTTTTATAAGCCATCCATTCCCGTGTTTCTCTTCTTGAAATAATGCTTGAGAGACTTAAAATGTGAGCAATCAAGAGATTGAAGTGCCAGAGTTGCATAGGTTGGTAGGCAAACAATTGTGATTCATTATCCTCATTCTAGCATTTCATGTTATCTAAACGTGCTGAATGTTCATCCAAAATTAAGGCAATCTTGCCAGGATTCTTTCTTGGAGTAAAATTTTCCTTCAATCGCTTCATAAATAATTCTGATGGAACATAGGACGATTTTGGATTCATATAAACCCCCGTTTCTGCTAGGAATCCGTCAAAAAACTTCCATTTTTCGTCTCAAACATTGCCGGTGGAAGTAATGTTCCCTCCGAATTGCAACATGTTATTACACAATCAATTCCACCTTTCTCGCTTGAAGTTAGACTTCAACATCTTTGGATCCCTTTTTCTCAACCAATTTTCCTTGTAAATGTGTTTAGTTGGATGCCACTTTCTTCTATTTTATGTGGCTTTCCTGCAAATTGCGTTCACATAGAGTTGTTTCCAGTAGGTCAAAATACTGCTTGACTTCTTGTCTCGACATACCTTGAACTCTTCAGAGAGATGGATGATCCTTCTGACTGCCTGACAGGTAACTCAAGGTTTCGCTCTAGGAAGAATTGCAGCCATTGGATATTTCCTGAATACTCCACTAGATTTCAGTCGGTGGATTGTTCTCTAAATAATTCCATAACAGTGCGATGCTTCATTAATTCCCAATTCCCCAAAAAGTTACAGTAAGTTTGAAGAAATCTCTGGGATTGCATTGACTAACATTTGGTCGTGAAATGTCTTTTTCAAACATAACTTTGGACATCCCTTAAAATTTTGAAGACCCTCAACTTTGGGCACCTATTGAAAATGTCGCTGCAACAAATTTAGAATACCGGTATTCCTTAATATGTTCATGGATTTCAACTTTGGACACCTCTTGAAAATATGTGATCCTCTAGCAAGTTTTGGTCATCCTTTAAAAATTATTGGCCTCTAATATATAATAATTCTATTCCAATATAATAATTCAATTGAAATTCCAATAAATTCAGCAAGGGCACTAATAATAATTAGTTATGTACCGTAATATCATTCTTAAGTACATGGGGCGTCTCTCCCTCAAACAGGTGGGGCATCTCTCCCTTTAGCATGACCATTACGCCTTATGTATTTAAGGGCAACCGTAATGGACAATTACTAATTTTTTTTTAGAATGGAGTACAATGCATGTACTTGTCAAATATATTGGATTAAGCAACATACACATAGCCATTATCCCAATTACGAATTTTGAAAAATTATAAATATTATAACAAAGCCTACGAAAAACAGCATTTCCTTTTTATATTCACTTTTCACACACAAAAAAACCGTCACAAAGATTGCACTGCTTGCCTTCGAGGGTCGTATACGAATTAAACAAATGGTCCCAAAGTCGATTCCTTAGAGGTTTTGAGATAAGGAGAAAAGGAGGGTGGGGCAACTCTCCCCGTGGGACATCTCTCCCGGAATTACCTTACATTAATTAAATATTATCATATATGTAACTTATACTAACATTTTATGTTGCATATATCATGTAAAAAATCCATAGATAATTATTAACTACATTAATGTTATTTTACTCATCGTCAGGCACTAGGGCACATTTCAAGCTTCAAAATGACACCAATATCTTCTTGGTATCACCATATTTGACTGAGATATCATGTTCAAAAGAATTAAATATTCTAAAATTACTATTTACAGGAAATGAGCCACAAACTTTCAGAGCCTAGAAGACTGCATCATCATATGTCACCCCTTAAGCAGCTTCATGTCGGTCCTGTTTCAGTTTCTTTCTGTCTGTCAAATACCTCAGCCTTGTTTTAACTTCAGGTGTTGAATTTTTTTTTGGGCATTTTTGTCCCTATTTCCATTGATGCAACAAATCCTGCGATTGTGTTTGTCCCAGGGCTTATGCCCATCCTCCTCAGAATTGTAATTTCTCCTTTTGGACTCTTATTAAAATGACGTACAACATCACTGACACACAAATTTACAGTTTTATGAATGACAGTAAAAGATTGTAAATTACTTCATTATGTAAAAACGTGTTTTCAATCTAATGATCATGCCCTGATATCTATGCATCTATTTCGGGACTAGAAAGAAGTTTATTTTACAAGCAATGCTGGACGAAGGGATTGACTGCTACGAAGATCACTCCAAAAGTAATCCACAATATTTATTTAAAAATTGCATTTTTAGCCTACAGCTTTGCTATTTTCATAGAATGTAGATACATCCTTCAGGAACAATACGTCACTTTTCCACTAATCCCCGCACCTTTCAACTGCCCTACGCCACCTTGGAATGAGGGCCTGTATACCTGCACGATAAAAGTCTGAACCAACACGTCTGAGCTACTCTCTGGCGCCACTCACGGAAACGACTTAAATTAAATTTCAATACAAGGGGGAAGGATGTATCTATGACCTCCATAAATTGCAAAGGTTTAGAATAAAAAATTAATTTAAAAAAAATGTTGTGCATTACTTTTGGAGTGATCTTCGTAGAAGTGACCGCGACTGATGACGCAGAATTTGGGAAAATGGGACTTATCTGAAAAACCATAAGGCATAAATCGAGAATTCTTATATCAAATTAAAGGGGAGAAAATTCTCTATTAAAATAGTTATATTTTGAAAATTCTAATTTTTCATCTTTTCTTGCGTTTTGTGGATGTACCTTAAGGAAATGAAGTATGGGAAAGCAACAGTAGTTGATGGAATTCCCATTGAATTAGTGAAATGCATGGTTGAAGACAAGAAGCAAATTCTGTCATTATGCAATGAAATATATGAAATGGCCTGAAAACTTTACTTATACAGTGTTGATTCCAATACCGAAGAAAAATAACGTCAAGAAATGTAACGAGTTCAGGACTAGCAACCTGATATCGCACTCGGCAAAGATTCTCTTGCTTATACTGAATCGACGTTTATATTATAAGATGGAAGAACAATTGGAAGAAGAGCAGTTTGGCTTCAGGAAGAGAAAGGTACGAGAGATGCAATTGGACAGTTACGGACAATCGGCGAAAGATACCTAGAGAAGAATGAAGTAGTGTATACAGTATTTGTGGACTTAGAAAAGGCTTTTGACAGCGTGGATTGAAATCAACTGATGGAGATCCTAAAGAAAATGCGCGTGAATTGGAAGGAAATAAGGTTGTTTAGTATTCTTTGTATGAAACGAGTGAAAGTCAGGATAGGAGAAAAAATGTCAGAAGGAAGTGAAATTGGGAGAGGAGTACGTCAAGGGTGTCCTTTATCACCTACCCTGTTCAACATCTGCTTGGAGGATTTAGTGAAGAACTGTTTTCAGAACATGGAAGGAGTGATAGTAGGAGGAAGAAGAATAAAGTGCATAAGATTTGCTGATGATATGGCGTTGTTAGCAGACAAGGAAATGATACTAAAAGATATGCTACTGGAGCTAAATGACAGCTGTGAGCAGTATGGGATGAAGCTAAAACCAAATAAGACGAATATGGTCAAAGGAAGAAAAATACTGAATTCTAAATGAGGCAGTAGAGCAAGTGGACAGCTTCAAATACTTTGGGTGTACTATAAGCAGTAACATGAGCTACTGCCAGGAAGTCAAAAGGAGGATAGCAATGGCAAAGGAAGCTTTTAACAGAAAAAGGAGCGTCTTCTGCGGACTTCTGCAAAAATAACTAAGGAAGAGACTAATGAAGTGCTTTGTATGGAGTGTGGCATTGTATGGGGGCAGAAACATGGACATTATGACGAAATGAAGAGAAGCGAATAGAAGCATTGAAATGTGGATATGGAGAAGAATGGAATGTGTGAAGTGGACAGACAGAATAAGAAATGAAGCTGTGTTGGAAAGAGTGGGTAAAGAATGATGCTGAAACTGATCAGGAAGAGGAAAATGAATTGGTTGGGTCACTGGCTGAGAAGAAACTGCCTACTGAAGGATGCATAGTATTAAAATTTTACCAGAGGAAAATGAAAGAACATAATTCTAAGAAATTCAAAGAAGGAAGGATATTATTCGACAAAGGCCAGTGGAGTCCTGGAGCCCGGAACCGTGGCGCTACTGCTCCTGTGTTCGTAATACCGCATGGCGTTAGTTCACATTACGCCCGGGCCTCCACTCGTCTTGGTCGAGGAATACAATTGAATATTGACAAGTACAGGGACATCATTTTATTTTTACTTCAATTTTTATTGTACCTGAGTTTTTTAATGTACTTCACTCCCACTCCTTCTACTCAGGAAGTTCCAACTCCACACAGAACCAAGACCGCAGATAGTAAGCAGTACTGAGTTACTGAGTATAGTACGTTCCAGAAATATGTTCGCGTTTTCCAGTGACGAAAGAGCTTTCAATATTGAATCATATTTTCGCACAGATACTGTCCGTTTGCCTATGTCGCATCCCGATTTCCCCCACCTGCTTCTGCTCGCCCCTCTGTAACAGCTGGGCTGTCTTAGCTCTTTTCTGAAAACATTAATTTCTCTTAGGAATTGGAAGTTTACGTAATATTATGCAGCTGTTTAATTTAACTTAAATAAAAGGGCCTCGTTAAGAAATTAACTGTCACGTGATTTCCTCCCTTTCTACAATCCTGCGGCATAACCACTTGGACGGACAGTAGATAGCATGTCTGAGTAATTTTATATTTTCGGGTCGGGCAGAAGTGAAGATTGAATTTACAGTACGTAGAGTAGGTACAGAATTATTTCAACATGAGTTACTAGTACGAAGGACGAAACTGGCAATTGGAATTAGATGCAATAGTCTATAGTGCGATAATATGCACAAAAGAACTGAAGCCTGTATCGAAATGAACGGCCACTATTTTCAAAATTGTGTTTAAATATTCATATTATGATTATTTTTCAATTTAACTTCTTTCTCTATATTGCACGCTAATGTGCTGTAGACAGTATACACTGCATAACGAATACGTTCGCATGGATAACTCACTTCGTGAGTAAAAACACTTATTCTTAATACAGTACTGTACTTTGATTAGAGAAAAACCTAATGAAAATTATCAAACTCAAAATCGCGATATTTCCTAGTTTACGTAAATGGATGAACTACTTTTCTTCCTTCCTATACCTAGTAGAGTGATTTGTGTTTTACGCCAGTATCATCGAACTCCAGTAATGGAAGGGGGTAGCGAACGGTGTTTCCGGTTCTCTAAAGGTATAGCCAGGTTAATATTAAAAATGTTAGTAAAAATAAAATGATGTCCCTGTATATAAAAAGCTTTCAAAAGTAAAAAAAAAAAATACTGAATATGACTAATAATAATCCGTGGCGCTATAGCCCGTGAAGAGCTTAGACCGACCAGCCGGCTGCTAGCCTCACGTCCACATGCCGAAACAGAGGTGGACGATCATCCAACCAGAATGGAGGTATCGTGTGGTTAGCACGGTGATCCCCCCAGCCGTTATAGCTGGCTTTCGCAACCGGATTTTCGCTACCTATCGCAGCTACCCAAGTGCATCATGATGCTGGGTGGGCACCGGTCCCATACACTGGTCGAAATTTCATGAGAAAATTTCTTCCCCCATGAGTACTCGAACCAGCGCGCATTCCGTAACGCGAGTCCTAGACAGGATGCCTTAGACCACGACGCCACGGCGCGGGACGAATATGACCAATACATCATTAAAATTTGCTCTATAAGGATAAAATTGCCAAATATGCATAAATATGGTCTAATAAAGGACCTTACTTAAACTATTTTTTTCATAAAATAGATTTCTGTATACTTTAGCAACCCACTGACCTTATGCAAAAAAAATATGCTAAATCATGAAAACCCTAGGCCTAATATTTAGCATCATTAAATCTCATCTAATCTCTGATATAAAAAATGGTAGGTATAGCTATTGCTTTTAATTGATAACTTTACGATGATTAATCAACTGCTATGGTTATGTAGTGTTTGAATGAGATGAAGGTGATAATACTAGTGAAATGAGTGAGTCCAGGGTTATCCAGCATTTGCTGTTCATGGGCTGAGGGGAAAACCCCAGTATTTATGCAAAAATAAGTTTCTAGTGAGTGATTGCCATCAAAAGAAAAGCGAGCAATTGCTCAGCTCTTTACACGACCCACGAGGGGGTCGCGAGCCACTGCTCTAGAGTGTCATTTATATATTGTGACAGCGACGTGAGATTCGAACTCACGACCAGCGTCCCGCAAGAAAGCAGATCGCGCGGAGCACTTTGGGATGGCGCGCGGCGAAGAGGGGAAAGGGCCAACGCGGCGAGAGAGTGGAGAGAGAGTGCGCGCGCATCTGGTGCTGGTAGAGAGGAGAGGGCTCGGGATTTTTCTGGAGTGCCATCTCTAGAGACGCGTGGAACCTTCGAGGCTACGTCGCTGTGGTTATAAATTACGGACGCGAAGGAACGACAGCAGTTTCCAGTTTTCAGTTATTCAGTCAGTGAGTAAGCCAGAGCAAGCAAGCCAGACTTGTGTGCCGGAGTTCGACTCGAGTGTGCGTCCGCATCTGCGTCAGTATCCGAAGGCCTGAGTTCGAGTGCAGTGGACCGCAGTTGGAGGGACCTGAGTTCGAGTGCAGGGGACCGCAGTTGGAGGGACCCGAGTTCGAGTACAGTGAACTGTCTCTGAAGGTCTGTGGTTCGAGATACTGTGAACTCGAGTGACTGAGATGGAAGAACTGTGAACTAAGAACTGGTAGTTCTGATTTGTAAATAGTGCTTTGTAAATATTAGTTAAGATTAACAGTTCATTGTTGTTCGTACTAGTCCAAGTAAATTGTCATTGTCGTCGGTGGAGTGCTATAACGAATACTGTGTTGAGTGAAGATCCAATTGTTGACGAGAGCGTTTAAGGTGGATTGTAGAAAGGAATTATTGTGGCGAATAAATTACATTGTTGTTACTAACAAAATTTACAATATTATGTTACTGTTGCTCGAAGGTATTTGATTTTTTCCATCTTTTCGAGGGATAAATTTCCAATTTTCATTTTTTATATTTCCATTTCGTACTATGAGAGACGTATCCTACGTCAAAATAAAGCAGGTCCAAATGTTCAGAAGACAGAAAAAACAAATTATTAATTTGAAATTATTTGGCATTTGCATTACGCCGTTTGTTTTGTGCTTACAAATACTTTAACCAGTGGTACTAATAGTGTACACTGTAGAATGTTATTTTCAGATTTTTTCTCTTTCCTACGAACTAAAGCCAATGTGGACTGTAGCGTCGAGAAAAGAAGAAGAACCACACATATTCCGCTCTTATTCTAACTGCATACGTGCACAGAAATTGATATCTGTTGCATCCGTTGTGACGTAACTTGTGCTGTATGTTCCGATCCGGCAATAAAGTGTGGTCAAAGTGTGTAGCTTCTGTACACATAGACTACAAGACATAAATAACAGCACAAACCGGATTTAGAAAGCGAACGTGCTTCTCACATGTGAATATACCAAAGGGATTCTGAATACACACACTTTAATACGTGCTCGCGTACAAATTACAAACGCGAGGCTACGTTGTCAAAAAGGAAGAAAAGTTCGCTAATAAGAAAAATGTGGCAGAAGATTTTATGAAAGATATTGAATTGCATGGAACGTGTTTATTCTGTAATTTTTAGGTAAAAAAAAAGGATAAATTAAGAATTAAATACTACCACAAGCAGGATGAGTATACACCAACCGAAAATATTTACATAATGAAGTGAGATGAGTCTTGTGCAATGACGCAATTAAGCGACGAATGAAGAAAAAATGGGAAAAGAAAATTAAAGGGCACTCGATCTTACGTCCTTGCACGAAACTTTGGGGCTGTGAGGAAGAGCTCCAAGGCTGCCGGTCACACTTTTTTCACCGTTTCGTTGAAATAACTTACGAGATTTTTTTAAGGAGAAAACTCTAAAATGGATATAACATAATAGGAGGGGGCCGTGTAAATATCTCACTATTTCCAAATAAATGAATGAATGAATGAATGAATGAATGAATGAATGAATAAATGGATGAATGGATGGATGGATGAATGAATGGATGAACGACTGAATGGATGGATGATTGAATTGATGAATGAATGGATGAATGACTGGATGGATGAATGAATGGATGGATGAATGAATGAATGGATTAATGGATGGATGGATGAATGAAGTGATGAATGAATGGATGAATGAATGGATGGATGAATGAATGGATGGATGAATAAATGAATGGATAGATGGATGGATGAATGGATAAATGGATGAATGGATGGATGAATGAATGAATGGATGAATGGATGAATGAATGGCTGAATGGATGGATGAATGGATGAATGACTGAATGGATAGATGGATGGATGAATGGATAAATGGATGTATGGATGAATGAATGGATGAATGAATGGCTGAATGGATGAATGAGTGGATGGATGAATGAATGGATGAATGAATCGATGGATGAATGAATGTATGGATGAATGAATTGATGGATGAATGGATAAATGGATGAATGAATGGATGGATGAATGAATGGATTAATGGATGAATGGATGGATGAATAAATGAATGGTTGGATGAATGACTGAATGGATAGATGGATGGATGAATGGATAAATGGATGAATGAATGGATGGATGGATGAATGGATGAATGAATGGCTGAATGGATGGATGAATGAATGGATGGATGAATGAATGGATGGATGAATGAATGGATGGATGGATGAATGGATAAATGGATGGATGAATGGATAAATGGATGAATGAATGGATAAATGGATGAATGAATGGATAAATGGATGAATGGACGAATGAATGGATGGATGAATGAATTGATGAATGAATGGATAAATTGATTAATGACTGGATGAATGAATGAATTAATGGATGAATGAATGAATTGATGAATGAATGGATGAATGGATAAATGGATGAATGAATGGATGATAAATGGATGAATGAATGAATTAATGGATGGATGGATGGATGAATAAATGAATGGTTGGATGAATGACTGAATGGATAGATGGATGGATGAATGGAAGGATGAATGAATGAATGGATGGATGGATGAATGAATGAATAGATAAATTAAATAATTTTTAATTATTTAATTCATTAATGGGAAAATGGGAAGGCAACCAATTGGAAGGTACTCGAAAACGTGTGTATGCAAAGGAAATTGTCAAAAAATTTCAATCAAATCCAATTTCGTGTCAGAATTTCAATAAATAATGTGATAATAAATGTGAATAGTTTCCTCAATTTTAGAGCTGTCAATTCTATTCCAACAGCAATTAAAATAAAACCAGAGGAAGTGAGCTCTAAGCCTAGTGGTCACTCATCTCAATTCTATTTTCGATGTTACGTTTGGAAGAACATTAGATAATTTTGAAGGCAAAACACAAAAATGGACGTAATTTAATAAGTACTACATGACGGATTTTGTTCTTTAAATACGGAAAAATTTGATCCGAACAAAGGTAAATTTTTAAAATTCCGTTTCAGAACGAAACGTTACATTTATTCGAATCAAGTTTTTACACATTTAAAGGAAAAAACTAAAATTGTTTCAATCATTTATTATCATAATACATTACTCTCTCATATTGACAGAATATATTGGGAATTAAATCAATTTTTTTTTTCCAAAACATGCTATGAAATGTTTCATACAAAACCATTTTTATCAAGAGAAGGAAGAGAAAACGAGCAAAATTGTATTAAACTTTTTTGTTTGAAATATCTCAAAGAATAACCCCCCTGAAATTAATGACATTACAGCTGAGGAGGCGAGATCTGGCATGTGAGATGTGACATACGGGAAAGAATGAACTACCAAAAAGAGAGTTTGTTTCATGACGGTTAATATTATACGAATTTACCGACAAGGAAATCCTCAGACTACAACCTACCTTACCCCTCCATACCTACTGGTGATTTAGCCATGATAAGGATACAAGATAGGTCTTACCTCCCCTACTGTACTTGTGGTACACCCTGTATAGAACTATGGAGGTCATTAAATTCTCATAGTCCCTACGTAAAGTAAAAAAAAAAAGTGGAAAAAAATATTTCTTTGTTTTCCATACAATTTCAGTTCAAGATATTTCCATAGAATATGTATATACTAAAAAATCACAGTGTCCAAATGTAGCATTACTGTATCAAGTACGAGTTTCAATGGAAAAAAATATATAACCCTTAAAAAAGAGTGTAGGATCTACACAGTGTGCCAAAAAAAAAAAAAAAAGACATAAAATTTAAACGGTTATATTCCAGTAGCTAATGATTTCATTAGAAAGTTCATTTCACAGGCAAATTTCACAGTCCTTGTAGATCGAGAAAGTACTGTAACATTTAACTTTTTACCATTTATTAAACATTCTTTTTTATTTTTGTAAGGCAGTGCAAAATCGATCGTTTATGCCGGATAAGCATTATGGTCTTACGAGTTCAGCAGGCCAAGACGTTTGTTGTGTTATCATCATTTCTTTTCTTCTGTTTTGAGTTCCCATAACGGGTCGCTTAACGAACGAAGACAAGATTTTCATTAAACATTTGCATCAGTATATAATTTATCTGTCCGTCAAATTGTAAAGAACTATGCTCAGCGAGAATGGACTTTTTCAAGTGCACAACGATTGATTAGCAAGATACGGACATGATATCCCTCCTGAGAGATTATTGCGTGAAAGATCGCATTTCTCAGATTCTCTGATGGTTTCCGCTGGAGTTTCAAGCGAGATCTTAATCCTATGGACTATTTTGTATTGATTCAACTACAAAAAGCAGTTTACTATGAAAAAGAATCGTAATATTGAACATTTAAGACAACGCCTTCTTGAATGTTGGGACCGGCTTCATCAAAGACAGATATCCAGTACTATTGGACAATGGAGAAGACGCCTACATATGGTTGTGCGGGCAAATGGCGGTCATATAGAGCATCATTTTTAATTTTGATTATTTGAAAGACCATTAATTATTACTAATTTTACCAATATTCAGTTTCTGCATTTTGAAGTAATAAATTGTCTTCTAAAACCCCATTTTCCGCAGCATTGTGTATTGTATTGTATTGTATTTATTAACATTCCATGGTATTCATACATGCTTACAGCTAGAATATGGAACAAGTCAAAAAACTTAATACTATTATAAAGTCTTAATTCATAGTCACAGTCTAGATGAAATATAAACAGACGAGATTTACAATATAGTCTACTAGTACAACACAAAGTTTTAGTATCAATTTCATGAAGCGTTATTGAATGTCATGAATTCACCTACAGAATAGAAGGCGTGAGAAATTAGGTACTTTTTTAATTTGGCCCTAAATAATTTTATGTTTTGAGTTTCATTTTTTATATCGATAGGGAGGCTATTAAAAATTTTTACTGCCATATAACGCACTCCTTTTTGATAGCACGATAGACTTGCCGATGGAGTATGAAAGTCATTTTTTGACGTGTATTTATGCTATGAACTGTTGAATTAGTTACAAAGTTTTCACGATTACATACGAGGAAGATTATTAATGAAAAGATATACTGACAAGCATCATTTCTAGTTTTTTTAAATAGTCCTACACGATTCCCTAGATTTGGCACCTACTATTATTCTAATTACTCTTTTTTGTAATAGAAATAAATTGTTACTATCTGTGGAATTTCCCCAGAATATTATTCCAAAACTCATTACCGAGTGGAAGTATGCAAAGTATATTGTTTTTAAGGTATTGCTATTTACTATCTTTTGCATAGATCTAATAGCAAAAGAAGCTGAATTTAGTTTGCGGGTAATTTCTTTAACATGATTTTTCCAATTTAACACATTATCGATTTTTAAGCCAAGAAATTTGGTTGTTGTTGTTTCTAATAGGGATATATTATTAATTATTGCGCTAGAAATTTGCGGCGTTGAATTTGGACAGGATTTAAATTGAATTATGTTAGTTTTGTTACAATTTAATACCAATTCATTGACTGAGAACCAGTCACGTAAGATTTTAATTGAGCCTCAAAAACATAATAAAAAGTCCTGCTCATCTTCAAAGTCTACTCTTTCCAACAGTTATGTTATGTATTTCCGAAAATAGAGTATGTCTGTGCCTGTTTTTTGGCCCAGTGTGTATATTAATTTAACTAACCAAATAAACACAAACGTTCGGTCAATTATATCCATGCAGTGATTTTCACAATATCCATCATTTTATATAATTTATGTAATTAGTCGCACTGGAGGTTCACACAAAATAAATCGGCCTGCAGGGTTGCGGGTTTGAAACCAGTCAGTGACATTCCCTCTTTCAAATGTCATTGTCATTATTTTATTTATGATAAAACCAGAATTAAAGAACTAAGCCAGAAGATAATTGGTAGGTGACCCGTTCCTTTCCCCCTCCATTGCATACATCGTCGATCAGCTGCATATTACACCAATCACACTTCAGATGTATACAAACAATAATTGTTCTTCCTCTAATATACATCAGGTGAGCTGTAGTGGCTGATAATGTGTGTGCATATCAGCCATAACTTCAATCTGATGACGTAAAATTTCGAATTTGAAATAAATCTCTACAGTTATATTGTACTTTTACCTATTTATTTATGTATTCTTGTGTAGTTAAGACAATAAGGCAATTTGGTATGAGTTTCGTCAAAAAACATGCAATTTTTCAATATCAATCACCTCTCCTAAGTGTAGCGGTATGTGGGAAAATATAATGTAGCTGGCACACTTTAAAATACATAGCAATTGTACATGGTGAATAAATTTATTTGTAATTACCATATTCCGTGTATATTTTGCAGGAATATTTTATAACAGAAAATGTTAAGGGACTAAATTATATCGAAATGCACTATTAACTATTTTATTTTCTTCACAAGTTCAAAGGAATTACTTAAATAATAGTACATTATGCAACGAGCCTATAATGGTAGTAATTAAGACGCGAGTATGTTTATGAAACGAGCGCAAGCGAGTTTCATAATTTTCATACGAGCGTCTTAATTGCCATTATAGGCAAGTTTCATACGACTTTTTATGCTCGACCATATTTATAACTTGAAATTATTCATAAGTATTCATGTTATTCTTAACTGACTGGGGAGCGGAACTGACCTTGTGCAATATCTCGTAAATTGTGAGATGTGCGCAGACGCGAAAGTATTGATTTTTTTCTGAGGAACAAACGTCATTGACCTTGATATAATCTAGAGAGTAAAATAAACATTAATCTTGATATAACCTTGAAATTTATTTAGACATCGAAAAACGAGATGACAAATTGAATTTATTTGAATATTATTTACAATTAACGCTAATTATTATAGTAACAGAACATAATCTTCTGCGACAGTATTGGATTTGAGCCTCCATGACGTTTCGCTAGTTGTCTTTCAATTGCATATCCGAGAAGAATCGATACTTGAGCTTTCATATTGCTACAATGGTGTTTTCTGATTGGTGGAACACCTGAACTTTAATGAATATGTGTACTTTAATGAGGTCCATTAAAGGGCTGCTACCAGGTGTATAATTACTGCATTTTGGCATGGTCGAGCATAAAATAATTTAAAAAACGCAGGACATCTGTCTTTCGTAATGTATTAACAGTGTTATTTAATTATGTCTTACATTTTCCACGGCCCCATAAATCTCGCTGTGTGGCACTCTATGTTAAATACAAAAGAAATATAAACATTGTACTTCTAAAAGAAGTATAAAATATTAAATAAACAAATGGAATTGCATGTTAGACATGTATTTAATTAAATCCTCTCACCCTGTTACTCTCTTAACATTCTACCTTATATAATTTTATTGTGAAACGTAAGGAAGATAGAATTTACAAATAATGAATTGATTTCCCATGTCAAATCGGTATGTATAGCAATCTGCGTTACTCAGTGTGGACCTATGAAATACACTCAAAACCATGCCAATAAGACACTGTTAGTCTTACGGGAAACAAGTGAAGGCACTTCAATGTTGCTATGGTTACTGTAACTTCCTGTCCTGAAGACGAGCATACAAAGGAACAGAGCATAGCATAGAAGAGGAAACCTGTTGTTATGGATACGTGAGAAGAAATACATGCAAATAAAAAAATGAATATGAAAGACGGTATTATGGGGAATTCCAAGCAGACGGAGAGATTCCGCGGAGTCTGCGAAGTGTTGAAGGCGGCAGTTTACCTCCAGTATTGATCGATCGAGAACTCCACGCAGGTTGTCATGATGCAAATATATGGGTCCTTTCTTCGGAATACATGGAGGCTAAGTACTTTCTTTCTGCTAGAGTGAAAAGAAAGAATAGATTGTGGAGTAGAAAGAAGAAATTGCCTTCCATTTAAAAGGGAAATTTTTCCTTCAAACTTTACACATACATGGAGTAATGGGAAGAAGAGATACAATCCCTTCTCGCGATTTTTCACTAAGTCAGAGTTCCACACACTTTTTCCTTATTTCCTCACCTTTCTAAAGGTTTACTGAAACCTTGTGTGTGAGCGTGCGTGTTGGTGCATATATTAGTGTTGTAGGATTTAATCGATTAATCGATCAATTTCTGTTGCAACATTAATCGATTAAAATATTTAATCGAATAATCGAGTCGATTAAAATTAATCGGTTGTAGTTGATATTAATTATTTTGTTAATACAAACTCATACTAAACATTCAGACAATCCGTGGTAAGAATAAACATGAGTATATAGTATATACTAGACTTTTTAGTATATACTGTGACAGCGACGTGAGATTCGAACTCACGACCAGCGTCCCGCGAGAGAGCATATCGCGCGGGCTTCACGGGGAAAGGGGAAAGGAGCCTACACGCGAGGGAAGGCTGCGCGCGCAGCTGCTACTTAACGCAGTGAATGTGGAACGACCTTCTCGACTATTCCAGAAGTCCGTCGAAGTGGAGATATCGAGATAATTCTCTACACACCTGTAGAAATTTCTCGCAACTATGATTTTGCTATAAAAGAAGAAGCGCCAGCGAACTAGAGCAGAGTTTGCAGTTTCAGAGTTTTCAGTTATTCAGTCAGTGAGAAAGTCAGAGCAAGCAAGCCATCCGGAGTTCGACTCGAGTGTGCGTCCGCATCTGCGTCAGCATCCGAAGGCCTGAGTTCGAGTGCAGTGGACCGCAGTTGGAGGGACCTGAGTTCGAGTGCAGTGGACCGCAGTTGGAGGGACCCGAGTTCGAGTACAGTGAACTGTCTCTGAAGGTCTGTGGTTCGAGATACCGTGAACTCGAGTGACTGAGATAGAAGAACTGTGAACTGAGAACTGGTAGTTCTGATTTGTAAATAGTGCTTTGTAAATATTAGTTAAGATTAACAGTTCATTGTTGTGCATAATAGTCCAAGTAAATTGTCATTGTCGTCGGTGGAGTGCTATAACGAATACGGTGTTGAGTGAAGATCCAATTGTTGACGAGAGCGTTTAAGGTGAATTGTAGAAAGGAATTATTGTTGTGACGAATAAATTACATTGTTGTTACTAATAAAATTCACAATACTCTTGTTAGTAAGAATAAAAACATTTGAGTACATACTCATTTTTTATTACATACTCATAACATGGAAGCATAGTAGAATATACTCAAGTGTCCATCTTGTACAGAATATATACTCATGCTTGGTAAGAATAAAAGCTAGTATATTCTCATATTTATAAGTTCGTTCTCATGTTATTCTGAGTATGGTTTGTAGCAGGCTCAATTCTGAATATTTGTTGATTTGTGTTCAGTTTAAAGTTAAATAAAAAAAATGGCAGAACTTATGAACGATGTAGTGCTTCATGGAAAAATATAGAAAAAGACGTGGACTTCAGAAGCCTTTAACGCTTGACAAAAGTGAATGTGAAAAATGTTAAACACATATTTGTTATTCATAAAAACGTAACCTATAAAAATATGAAGGCTATCAAATTATGAGGTTAGATTTTATTGTTAAATATAATTAACAATTACAGTTTATTTTGTGAAATTTGAATTGCAAAATACGATTACTTGTAACTTTAAATAACCCTCCATAATAAAAAATAGAATTACCATAACTGGAATTCTAGAAATGGATTGTAATCTCTATCCAACATCCCATAATGACGATTTCCCGGTACTATTTTCTTGTTTCCTGTTTTATTAACGTCACTTATCTGATTCACTGTCTCTTTCATGTTTATTTACTTATTCATTTATTTATTTACTTATTTATTTGTGTATTTAATTAATTAATTTTATTATTTAATTTATTTAATTATTTATATATATATATATATATATATATATATATATATATATATATATATATATATATATATATACACCGTGTTCCGCTTATAAGTATAATAAAAGAAATAGTTATAATTTCATAACAATGCATGCAAATGGGTTAAGATTGGTACCATTGTAAAGAGGAAATTGGGAAGTTTTAATCCATTGTTGTTACTTATTTTTAGAAGACTCACGCATGCGCAGATCATTAAATAAGAGAATTCGTATCGTATCTTTAGTCAGTCAGCATGTGGACGCCACAGCAGAAAGCCTTTTGTGTGCTGTCATAACTCGAGTCTGTTTCTCAGATGAGGCAACCTTCCACGTCAGTGGAAAAGTAAACCGACACAATTGTCGCATCTGGGGGTCGGAAAATCCAAGTGTCGTAATTGAACACCAACGGGATTCCCCTAAATGGAATGTTTGGTGTGGGATCATGCGTGACAGAATCATTGGTCCCTATTTCTTTGCTGAAAAGACAGTCACTGCAAACACGTACCTGGATATGTTGCAACTGTATGCTGTGCCACAACTCCCAGATGGAGCAATTTTCCAGCAAGATGGGGCTCCACCACACTTTGCCAACATGGTTCGCACATTCTTAGACGAACAATTCCCTGCAAGATGGATCGGAAGAGGATCACCGTACATCACATGGCCTGCCAGATCACCAGATCTAACACCACCTGATTTTTTCCTGTGGGGGTTTGTTAAGGACCAGGTCTACAGGACGCCAGTACGTGATTTGGCAGACTTACAAGAAAGAATTTATGCTGCTGTCAACAATGTTACACCACAGATGCTTCATAACACTTGGGTCGAGGTTGAATACCGGTTGGATATTTCCCGTGCCACCAATGGAAGCCATGTTGAGGTTTATGGAACATAAGGTAACAAAAATTCCCAGTTTTCATTCTTTGTAGCAGTTGGTTTCAACTATATACTTGTATTAATTCAGAAGTTATAGCTATTTCTTTTGTTATACTTATAAGCGGAACACTCTGTATATATCCATTATCAAAATTTACAAAAAGCAAAACACAAACCACTACAGCATGTGGATAACATGTGAAAGTCTATAAAAAAAATTGAGCATCACGGTGCAATGTGGTCAAAGAGGATAGGTAACACGAGTACATAGTAACTTCTAAACGATCAAGAAGGCTGTAGAGATGAGTAGGTATATATTCGCATTAGGTAGAATGTCTTTATTCTTACGAATATTCTTACGGTATGTTCTAGTGGTTACGAGTATATAATCACAGTAAGTGCTCATACTCATAAGCATAAACCTTGAGAAAGTACTTAAGCTTTATTCTTACTACCCATTATTTCTCTCTCCGAAATTGCTTACTTAAAAGCATAATAGTACTGTTATTTTCTAACTGTAAACCAGGTATCGTAGGGAAAATCTTTGCACAAACACTTCAGAAAGAGATGGAGATATGAGGACAGTGAACTTGTCTACCTCTATTGAAAGTTGAAACACAATGCGAAACCTTTATTAAATTTTATGGTTTTCTAAGAAAACTTCCACCTTGTTGTCAGCTCATATTCCTAGCATATGAAATACATACTTTTCTGGGATTCGTCCCCCTCATCCCGTATAAAATAGCCATGTCTACACTGTGTGCACGTGAGAGCGTAACTACTTTCTTCTCTTTCTAAAATCTGGTAATTCGATCACAATAGGGGCCAATCTTCTGTTTCGACTGCAGCTGCAGTTTCTGTACTGGGTTTGTATATGAAGGTTGTGTGTTTAGTTTGATAAAGAAAAAAAATCAGTTTTCTGTGGTCTGTGAAAAGTATAAACTTCATTATGTCATATGAGAATTTGAGAGGTAAACTCGGTGAAACGTTTGGATTTAAATTGAACGATCGTGGAGAAGTGCTTGACAGAAAAAAAGTCTTTTCGTGTTTAGTGATGCAGGAAACATTGTTACTAAACGCAGAGCGGCACTTAATTCGGAGCATGTGAATGCACTCACATGTTTAAAATCATGGATGAAGCAGTATTAACTAGGCGAGTCTTCATACTTTTTGTTATTTATGTTTGTTTCAAAAATTCCCGGAGAAATTGAACAATAAATTATAAGCGACATAATAAATATGTTAGTAAATAATTAAAGTAGTTATTTTGTGATATAACGATACAATA